>NC_064811.1:187083255-187274671 GCF_023721935.1 Panthera uncia
TTTTTTTTTTTTTTTTTTTGGGGGGGGGGGGGGGATTTTTTTTTTTTTTTTTTTTTTTTATAGCAGTATCATTCTCCTGGAAGGCTCTTCTGTGTCGGAGAGTCCGATTCGGATTGTGCTACAGAAAAATCCGAGCAGAGGTGCGGTGTAGGCTCGAGAGAAACGCAGCGACACCCGCTGCTGGGTCCGCCTCCCAGCGCGGGGGTGGCCGCCGTCCGTCCCCGGCAGCCGGGCCCGGGGGGTTACCTCTTGCCGATCTCGCTTTGTCGGAGGAACTGGATGTTGTTGGCGCTGTCGGCCAGCTCGGGGTACTGCTCCACCGAGAGTACGTAGTACCCGTCGTAGCCCTGCACCTTGCCGGCGCTCAGCAGCTGCCGCTTCTCGCCCTCCGTCCAGAGGCGCGCGCCCTCCTCGCCGTCGCGCACGCGCTGCTGCTCGCGCGCCCAGGCCCGGGCGAGCGCGCGCTGCCGCGCCTGCTCCAGGATGCGCGCCTTCTCCTCGTCCAGGGTCATGCCGTAGCGCACGTGCAGCGCCAGCGCGCCGAACTGCATCTCCACGTCGGCGAACCTGCGAGTCCTGCCGTTGACCACGGTCGTGGACTGCGACACGGTCACGTTGATGCCGTTCTCCAGGGCCTTGCGGCCGCTCGTCAGCCGCAGCGTGCCCAGGTCGCTCTCGGGCGTGGTGGTCTTGATGAAGTAGTGCGTGTCCTTGCCCTCGATGGTGAAGTGCAGGTTCTCCAGGTAGAAGGCGTTGTTGAGCACGGCCGCCACCTTGATGCAGTCCTCGTTGGCGATGTTGAGCACGTTGGTCTGCACGCGGCCCTGGCTGACGGCCAGCATGACGCCCTTGCCGATCAGCGACTTGACCGTGGCGAACCACAGCCACGAGGGCGCGCCGCCGCCCTTGCGCCTGCTCACCTGGACCTCTGCCATCTTCCCCAGGGACAGGAAGGCCTTGGCCTGCCTCGCCACTTGTTGCTGAACTCCGAAAATGGGCTGAAAAGCGAAACAGAACGGGGAGGGGGGTTCGGTTTAGAGAACAGCTGTAGCTCTTGGCCGCCTGGGGGGCCAGGGTCCCAGTCCTGACGACGACAGCGACAAAAAGAGGTGTTGTGTGTGTGTGTGTGTGGGGGGGTACTTCTGTGGAGAGCTCCCAGGCATTTATTAAAACCCCAGTCGGGTTCTTTGGAGAGGAAAAAGCTCAAAAAACTCTGGGCAGAGGAATTCGCTCAGGGTCCCCTCCCGTCAAGTTGATCCAAATGTATTTTGTTTTTTAATTTTTTTTTTTTTAATGTTTATTTATTTTAGAGACAGAGAGACAGAGCACAAGCAGGGTCAGGGCAGAGTGAGAGGGAGACAGAATCTGAAACAGGCTCCAGGCTCTGAGCTGTCAGCGCAGGGCCCGACGCGGGGCTCGGACTCACGGACCGTGAGATCATGACCTGAGCCGAAGCCGGAGGCTCAGCCGACTGAGCCACCCAGGCGCCCCAATCCAAATGTGTTTTGAAACGTAAAAAGAGATGACTCCATCACGTATTAAGAGGTGTGTAGTTTCAAAATCTGGGCAAACGTGGGCAAAATCTGGTTTTAGCTTTTCCCTTCGATTTCTAGATGTCCCTTTCCCACGCCCATCCCATTTGGGGAACCGAGCTTATCAGGGTCTCCATCACAGCAGCTTTCTGCCTGGGAGCCTGAGGAAAAAGCAGCCAACACAGGCAAGGGTTGGAAAGGCTGTGGTGCTCGCTGCGGGATGACTGCGTCCTACTTCACAGGCTTTGAAATGTGTGTGCTTTAATTTAGGCAAACTCTGTACTCCCTCCTGGTGCACACAGTTTTCAACTGAATCTCCGCCAGCATAATTGCAGAGGTGTACGGGGACGAGCGCACAATGGGACAGCTGGAGGCGAGTATTTATTACTTTAGGAAAACATTTTTGGTACACTTAGGCACGGTGGACCATCTACACTGGCAACTGCTTTAAATCGGGGGCATCTTAACTCGGCCATTTCTGCTACGACCAGATGCTTGTCTGGCCAGTGTTTCCCAAATGGAAACATCTGTTTCATCTGCAGCAGTGAAAGAAACATTTGTTTTTGGGCACTTGGGGCAGCCTCAGGGTCTTTGGCGGGGATTCCCTGAGCTGTCCTTATGGCGTGCTTCTCTCCACAGAGAACTTGCACCAAGAACTTGCACCGTATGTACAAGACTGCCTAGGAAACAAAGTTGGCAAGTCCATTTGTACAGTAAGACTTAAGTGTTTTCAGACATGTTGGAAAGTCGTACACAATTAGGACATGCCTGTTCAAATGCACTAGGAAACTTCACGGTGTCTTCTCTCCATGACACTTTATTGGTGTAGACATATTTGTACTTAGAAATGTTAAAATGGTGGCCAGACCTTGGAAACTCGATGCGTTTTGCTTCTTAAAATGTAAAGGTGACATCTTGAAGAAGAAATTGTTTCATTTTTATTTAAAATTTTTTTTAAAGTTTATTTTGAGAGACCGAGAGAGCACTAGTGGGGGAGAGGCAGAGAAAGAGGGAAAGAGCCCCACAAGGGGCTTGATCTTAGGAACCATGGGCTCGTGACCTGAGCTGAAATCAAGAGTCGGATGATTAAGCAACTGAGCCGCTCAGGCGCCCTGAAGAAGGAACTGTTTTATGTTAAGTATGAAACATGTACCAGAAAACAGAGGTATTGGGTTTGAATATATTTGTGTGTGTGTGTGTGTGTGTGTGTGTGTGTGTGTGTGTGTTCTAGCCAGGATTGCCTTTTCTCTTTGTATTCACTGAAATCATAGGAAATTGCTCAAGGCGGGGAGGGGAATTAATCTTTCTAAGAAACTCTGCACTCTCTTCTCCTTATCATTATGGGGTAACCCAATTTCTTGATCTTTAATTATTCTTGCTTTAAGCTAGAAACTCTAGTGTTTTCTTGTACATTCCTTTCTGATCTCTGAATGGTGGGAATTAAAAGTGCCAATTTCTGAAATGGCAGCTTTGACTTTGCAATTTTGCATTCTTTTTCTTTTCTTTTAGTTCTCGGAACAATTATAGGCCTCCTGAAATGTTATTTTCAGGAAAATTCTATAAACACCTAGTTGCAGATGGAGCTTTACCAGAGGACATTTTATTTTTATTTTCAATCTTTCCCCATGACACACTGTTCATATTTGAAAAAAGCTGAACTTCGTGGCGTTGTTTGTGGGCCTGCTAATTTGTAATATGAATCCCCTGCCCTCCTGTTTATTGTATCTTTGCCTTAAGGTCCCAAGCGCTATAAATGTGCTTTCATGGGGTTCTCTGTAGAAACCTTGCACTCAAAAATGATCTCCCTCATTTTATTACCTTCGGATAATGTCTTTTTATGTTTTTATTAGCATCACTAAGAACAGATTTAAGCCTGTTTAACAGGCCCCTAGTTTGCTGAACAGAAATGTGGAGGGAAGTGATGTTTTTCTTCCCTAAAAGAGTCAAAAAAAAAAAAAAATCAAAAAGTGTCTTCGGTGCAGTTTTCACAAGGGTAGTCTGATTAAAGGGGGAAGTAAGCGCAGATAAGCCATCTATCACCTTTTCATAGTTTTGCTTTTTGTTTCTTACCGGCACATCCTCCCACTGCTGACTCTTCACAAGTTCGTAAGAAGGCTCCGTTAAATCAAATTTGGGCACGGGGAATCCAGGAATAGCATTGTGCAAATGGAAGCCAAATGTCACCAGCCAGCTGTTAACATCTAGGGGAAGAACGTCCGAAAGGAAAGGTGTTAGAGTTATTTTGTGCTTTCAGAAATTTCAATCCTTACCTGAAACTAAAGTACAAAAACAAAAACACGTTTGCCTTCATTCTACAATTCGACACCCACTCTCTATTTTCAGACACGAAGACAATAGCCTCAGTGATGAAACGATGCCAAGGGCTACAGAAAACCCAGTCTAAGAGGTACTCAATGAGACTAGATAAACTGTCACGAGTGCGAAGTTGCATCCTGTGCGAGGAATAAGTGGTGACGAAGGGTAACAACAACGCACAGCAGCACGAAGGAGACCCAGTTGAGGAAAACAAAGGGATTCTGTAGTTAGCAAAGACTGGTCTTAAATAGAAGTTGTGTGTGAGTTTTCAAAAGCGACTGCCCAAGGATATGTGGCTTCCACAACCCATTTTCTATTAATAAAACCCCTAAATTGAGAGAATTAAAATCAACAGTTGCTTCTTAATCAAAGATGAATGCTGAAGGCTGGCAGGACTGGCCAGGGGCACAGAAGTTCTGATCACCATCAGCTATGACTTCAAAGGCTCACTGTGCACAGGTGGAGGCGAACTTTTTGGGGAGAGAACCTGGAAACCTTTAAAATGGTATTTTAAAATACTGCCATGTGACTCCAAAAGCCATTAAGCTCAGAATCAGGCTTTTATTCTATTCTGGAGGTTATAATGTTACAGAACTACTCAGCAGGCTTGCAGCTTTATGAGTACAGTTGGGTGTAGATTATTTTATATATTAAGCACATTGCTGGAAAATTTGAAATTGCATTTCACCTAATATATTTTATGCTGTTCCATCTCTCTTTTGATGTTTTTCAGAAAATGCTGCTACGGCATTCCCTGTAGTCCACGTTGCTAGGAGAGGATGAATTCAGGAGCTGTGGGCTTTCCAGCATTTCAGCCAGACCCTGTCAACACCTCTTAAATAACCAGTGGTAAACTGCTTGCCAGGATGATGGAGAACCACCTGCTTCCTATTTCCTTCTCTGGGGCACAAACTCTCACCTCATCACCAGGCTGGCAGATCCTGTGTCCAAACATCATATGGCTATAAAACCAGTGGTTTTCTCCCTCTTTTAAAAGGAGGGGTGTTGTTGGTGGTGGTGGTGATGGTGGTGGTGGTAGAGAGAAATCCCAAGTTCATCATGTAGAATAGAAAGTGATACTGTGTGTGTGTGTGTGTGTGTGTGTGTGAGAGAGAGAGAGAGAGAGAGCAAGAGTGAGAGAGTGAGTGTATATAAGATTATAAGAGGTCTTATGTTTTGGACAAAATTCTCCTGAATGGTAGTGTCAGGGGCAAAGTTTCTCCTACTATGAATGATGTCTGTGTAACAGTAAAAAAAAAAAAAAAGAAAGAAAGAAATCACAGGGTGTTAAGTACTGAAAAATATTGCCAGCATCATGGGACTCGGATGCAGATGTGTAATGAGACACCCGAAGGAGAATACCATGAGGGTGTTGCTGAATCAGGATTCTGAACGAAGGGAGCTTCAGCTGGTTCACACGGAGGAGAGCTATGACAAGCTTTCGGCAGTCTGGGGAAGCAGGAGGCAGATGTGAAATGAACAGAGGGCAGCATTTTGAGAGCTGTACCAAGAACTGAGAAAACAGGCGTCTCAGTATGACTCCAATATTGAGCAAGAAAAGAGCCAGCCTGGAGGAGCATCTAAGACAAGCCAAAACAAAACAGAAAGCCTCACACCAAACCAAAAACAAAAAGAGGAAACAGGAAAGAAGCTGCTTCCAGGAAACATAAATGCAGCACAGAGGGTGATTATGGTAGTGTAATTCAGGAAAGGAAGGTGGAACCAGAAGGATTCAGAATCCATACAGTGGAGGATGAGCGGAGAAGTCAGGAACCAGAGTGGTGCTTGCATAGCCCTGGTCTGTCTCATCCTGGTGGTTTTGTGGTGGCAGAAGTGGGATCAGATGATTTTTTTTTTTTCCCCCCACCTGGATCATGCGCTAAACTTGGAAAGATCTTCGTATCCCCACACTGGCAGAAAAACTAGTGTGTCTGTTAATGGTGCCACCGTGCAAGAGCTGCACCAGGTGGCATTAAGACAGTAGTGAGGGGGCGCCTGGGTGGCGCAGTCGGTTAAGCGTCCGACTTCAGCCAGGTCACGATCTCACGGTCCGTGAGTTTGAGCCCCGCGTCAGGCTCTGGGCTGATGGCTCGGAGCCTGGAGCCTGTTTCCGATTCTGTGTCTCCCTCTCTCTCTGCCCCTCCCCCGTTCATGCTATGTCTCTCTCTGTCCCAAAAATAAATTAAAAAAGGTTGAAAAAAAAAAAAATTAAAAAAAAAAAAAAAAAAAAGACAGTAGTGAGAACGGAACCGGGACCCACTGGCTAAGCAAGTGGTGGGAGAAGCTGTTCCTTTACTGTCCCAAGGTGATGGTGGTGGAGAGGGATGAGATGGTGAGTCACACTGTGCTGTGTGCCACACTGATTCTTCCATCAGAGCTTCACACACGTATAAGAGGAAAACCAACAGGACACATTTGTAAGGTAGTTCACCGTTCAAAGCAGAACTGAATATATTTTATTACATCTTCTACCATAAGGTAGGCATTATTCTCCCCGTTTCATTGTTAAGGGAACAGACTAAAAAAAAAAAATATATGTGACTTGTGTATAAAGCCACACGACTTAACAGAGACAGGTTGGGATTGGAACTCCAATTTGGGGGCTCCCAAGTTCACCCTGTTTTCCATACCCCCGTATCACCTCTCTTCATTCAGCACCATTTCAGAAAATTGCGGCCTTGGGCATTGTAGACAGAACAGGAAGTAAAAAACCACGTCTCGGTTTCCCTTTCTGGCTTCTCTGTGGTTTCATAGAGAAATAAATACCTTTAAAAGGTTAGGCATTTGATTTTGCGTGAATAAAATGTAAGGGCAGAGAAAGAAACTCCATTTGTTTTGTGTGTTCATATAAAGATTGAAGTTATTCAGCACTTGGAAAGGAAAAATAAAATGCTTACCTGTGATGTAATCTTTCACATCATGGATTTTGCTTGCAGGGTTATTATTCCTAAACATGTAGAGGTTAAAAGGAGCTGGGTCCTTCCCAATTCTTTTCCAGATTTCTATGTCAGGCGTCGTCCAGCGTCCTGCCAAAATATCATAATCTCTTTCCCCAAAGTGGATTAATTTTGTGAGTGGGTCATATAAGCCACCATGAAATCCAATTACCAGCTGAAAGTCAATATTGGAATCAAAATAGATTTCACCATATGCAGTGTACTGGATCTGTTTTAGCATAAGCCCATTGCTACTGAAAACGGCCAAGGGTGTCCCTGTGTTATCTGACGCAATGTAGAATTCATCCCCACTGCTGATTTCCATGGCAAAAAGATGTCCTTGGAGATCATAATAGAGAGAAGTAATTTCTGAGCTGGAATGGTTGTAGACGTGAGTGATCCTAGTGGGATAGGTTAAGTCCGCATAAAAAAACTGCAGGTGCTGTCCCAGACTGGTTTTGCTAGATACACGCCTTCCCAGGCCATCGTAGCGATAGATCACTGTCCAGCCGCTGCCTTTGCTGTAAACGCGAGTCAGAAGCCCCTTGGAGCTGTACTCGAAGATCTCTGTGCCTCGTTGACGCAGGAACCCGTCTTCATCCAGCCGGTACTGGACGTCCCCCAGTCGAGTGATTCTGTCTCGCAGGTCATAGCGAAGAGGCGTCAGACGTGCACTGCTGCTCGGGTTCAGCAGATGGAGGTTTCCATTCAGGTCATAGTTGTAACGCCACATGATCTTTTCATTCAGATAAACTGTCTGGAGCTGCCCATCAACATCATACTCGTAAGCATACTTGGTAGTGTTGGCAAAGGGCCCTATTTTAATTTCTCTTTTGGTCACCCGACCCATGTTATCATATTGAATCGTAATCCAGTACATGAGTGATCTGAATATCTCATACTGAATTTCCTTGATGCGGCCGTGGGCGTCAAAGTGCTTTGTGTACGTCATTACGGCCGTGGAGATGATCTGGTTAATGTCGTAATATATAACTCCAAATTTTCCGAACTGCTCAACTTTGCCAGAAATGTCATCAAACTGATAGAGATCAATGGGCAGTGGCGTCTCGTTGATGACACCCTGCATGCTGGTCACTCGAAAGCTGTTGTCATAGCTATAGTCAAATCTCGCATTTACCATCCCATCTTCGCTGAAGCGGAAAATCTGCCTGTCAATCAGGGGACCAATCTGCCTGTATCTAATGGTGCAAATAAAACCATCACTCTGGAGGTTTACGGTTTTCAGGACGCCCGCTGTTTCATCGTAGGTAAAGCTGACTCTCGTGCTATCATATAAAATTTCCGAGAGCCTGGTCTGCCTTCTGTACTTGAACAAGACCCTCCGACTCGTACCCAGGAAGGCCGTTTGCAGAAGGAGCCCTTCCTCATTGTAGTCCGTGATGACGGAGGCGTTGCTTTCTGGGGGGTTGTATATGTTGCGGTAGTAGCCAATGGACCGGATGGTCTGCATGGTGTGGCGAGCCACGCTCGGCATGGTGATGGCAGACAGCCGGTCCCACATGTCATATTCGAAGATGTACTGCCTCTGGCTGTGGAGCAGGAGAACCATGGACTGCAAAGACAGAACATACTGTTATTCAATATTTTCGTGAGCAGGGGAAGCAAGAGCAGAGATTCGGTGACCACATATACACAAACATTCCGCTGGAGAAAATGATTTTCATTTTAATTGAGTTATCCTTGACCTTACATGTTGTTAACGATTCCCTGCCTAATTTGCTTGGACGCTTAATTGTGAGGGGTTCTGCAATTAGTGGCTCAAGATTCATAATGTGCCACTTGTCACAATTGTACCATTCTTCTTCCAGGCACTCACAGCCAGGCAGCAGATTGTCGATGGATCTGGATAAGTCATAACACAGGCACGCGCAAAGCTGCTTTAAAGACAATATTTCAAGGAGAAAACAGCATATGGGAAATGCGATCCTCTCCATAATTAGCAATTATTTAGTGAGGTGGCTTTTCCCCCTCATCTGATTGAAGAGCCACTCAAATCATGTTTTCATTTCCAGTGCATCTGGGGGAGGAGCGAAGCATTCAAAATACTACTTTATGAAGAAGAGACATAAAATGAGCCCAAACTGGAGAACGTGTGTAGAAAGCATCGACGTCGACAAACACTGCTAACTCGCACGATGAGAGCCGTAACACGGACCCAGATATGGTTTTTGTTTGTTTGTTTGTTTGCAAATGCTTACCTGTCACCTGGAATGACAATAAAACCTGCATTTTGAAATTTCCTTTTGTAAGTAATCGAATCTGATTTGAATCCCAGGTGCTGTAAGAACGGTTTCTGGGCCGCATTCGACTTGGGAGCTAAGTTAGGGAGTGAATAGACCTATAGATTAAAAGGAGCTCTGCTCGTCCGCAGACCAGGACAAAAGGCAGTCATTTATTAGGCCAGCCTGAGAGAAGCTCAACCCTCAGTCTCAACAGTAAACAGTAAAGCAGAGCATGGGCGATTGTCTCCTTTGAGGAAGTCCCCTCCACACCCCACGAGGCCAAATGGAATGACCGCAGATCTAGGAGCAGATGTGTGTTAGGAGCCCTCCGGGGACTCAGGCTTTGCTCTTGCCAGAGAAACATCATCCCTCGTCCAAGGCTCGCTCCCTCTCTCTTTACTGTTCACTATCTTTGAAAGCACTTTGGGCGACAGGCTTCTGCTGAGTGCCCTCTGCGGGCGCACCTAGGGGCAGTCTTTGTCCGCAGGCTGTGAGGTGGATGCTTTGGACGCTTCCCGACAGTTTGCATCGCGCTAAGGAAGGCTTGGATTCTTGCTAAATTCGTAGGAAGTAGTACCTAGCTGTGTGGTCATTTAAAATCCCATGTGATGGGAGTTAATAAAATATTACTTGTCTTGCTCTGAGTAAGTTTTGGCCTAGTGTGCCTGTCCTAGCAAAGCAAACGGAAACGGTCTGAGTGGATCATCACCGGTTGAGTGGCTAATGAGTGTGATGAGTAGTGTGGAGGGAAACTTGTCATCTAACGGGCACGGTCCGTTGTCTCAAGGGTGAGTCTCTTCGAAGGAGAGCAGATAAGCAGGTCTGTGAGACAACAGACTGACTGGCAAGTAGGGTCCTGGCTGGAAGGATTCCGAAGCTGGGAGGCGTATGTGGTGGTGACCTCTGAACCCGACACTGGTTCTCTGGAAGGGTGGCCTGCGTCTCTCCGCTGTCTAGAAGCAGACGGGATGGCTCCCATGCGGCGGGGTTAAGGTTTAGAGTGAGGAGTGGTGTAGAGCACCTCTAGTGAACAGGACCACGTAAGGGGAGCACAACGATGGCACGGACGTGAGTCTCGGACGCGACAGGTCACTGTGTGCCACGCGCATCAGGCTGGAGGCGGTCACCATGAAGCGTTGAGTTTCTAACTTAGGCTGCTGCATGCTCGGGGGCGTGATAGGTATTGGAACGCAAAACGGGACCATTTCCCAGCGCAAAGGTTTGTCTCAAAGGCAAATGAAACCCTCCGCGAACGCGCTCTCTGGTGGATTATGTTTTTTAAGAAGGGAATTGCAGGGAGGTGGCCGGTTCCCTGTTCTTTTTCTTTCGCTTTCATCCCTCTGGACCACAGTCACTGGCCCCACACCTCTCAGACTGCGACTCGGCATCTGGCGCGTGGAGAACCTTAAATCATTTTTGGTGTTGTGCCTAGAGCTGAAGAATGGACGAAAGTCTTAAGATAGGATGCTTACGCCCTGGATATGCAGAAGAAATGACAGACGCCACAGAGCACCTGAAACGTGGCTTTCTAAAAAAACAGCCTCTTTTGGTTAATAATGCATAAATAGGATCTACGTGCTTTTTATGGCTATGTTGATGCTCTGCCAGCAACACAAAAGTGACAGCTTCAACTGTGTTAACGTAAGGCTCTTTCCTAAATGAAAGAGCTAGCACGGAGATTATTTACAAATGACTTCCATGCTCAAGGTCTCATTTGTGGATGTTGTCGATGTATAAACTTGGCAGGTGGACAGTGTGATTGCTTGTTTGTTTGCGGCATAAATCACTTAAAAGGGTCTCAGGTAGTAGAACTTAACTAAGGAAAAACTACTTTGCTAATGCAGAAATTCATCACTGCGGTACCAGTGTGACTTACATGTTGATACTTAGAATAACAAATGGAGCTCAGTCACATGCCACCGTTTTTCTCCCCCGCAGAGCCCTGGGTGATCGCTGAGAACTACTAATCATCGCTTCCCTCTTGACTCTCACGGCACAGGCGTACCTTTTCTAAGTAGGTGTAACTCCACGTTTTGCCGTCAGCGAAGACCCGAGACACGATCCTCCCCTGGCCGTCATAATCCACTTTCTCGCTAGTGGTTCCCCGCTGGACGCTGGCAATTTGACCAGTGGATGAGTAGGTGACGTTGACGGCCATCAGCTTGCTGCTGGGCAACCACAGAGTTGGGTGTCCCGACGTGTCGTAGGCGATCCTCAGCAGGAATTTACGGTGGTCATCATAGATCTTTTCTGTCTTTGTTGTTCGATCAAAGTCAACGGAAAGGAGGTTTCTGCCATTAACCTGTTACAACACAAACAGCACGATCACATACATCATGCTATTGCAACGCTAGTCCCTTATTACTCTTCAGAGTCCCCCACTATTGTTTAAACACCATTTATGATGATGGATTCTCTTTTGTCAGTAAATTAATTTAGCAACTTCTTGGGTACAAGTGCAAGGAAGTAGATTAACAGCTCTTTTAAAAGGTTTCATTAAGCAGAAAGACAGCCTGGCGTTTGTTCAAAACCTTTTCAATTAAATGTTGTAAACTTAAAGTACAACCGATAAGAAAAAATACCAAAACGTATTTGCTTTAATGTTTGCCCAGAAGATATGAAGCTGGTAAATCACTGTAAATTACTCAAGGCCCCTCCCTCCATAAGACCCTGGAAAATAATTGCTTAGTAGAATAATCATGGCTACATTAAATAAAAGTGGTAAATGTGACTCCGGCCCTTTGAAGAACAGGTTAAGTAGAAGTTGGAACCCCCATTACTGTAAATTATTAATGAGTTTCAATAGCAGGAGGTTACAAACATGATCATTGCTTTTGGCCCAGTGCTGAAATGTCACAAGTTTTTAGAATGCCTTTCCCTTTGATAACATCTGGTTAACTGGCAGGGACTTCTGATGCTCTGCTCCCGCATCTACATGGTCTGAGTCTTGTGGTAAGTTTATAAATCTAGCACCATGTTGTCGTAATAGGGCCTCTCTGTGGCTCTGTGCGATGTCCACAATCTTTGACTACATTTGGCTATTACTGTCTGTGATCCAAGGCACATACAATCCAGTATTCGTTCCGGCAATGGAAATGTGGCCTCGGTTAAACTCTACTTTAACGGGGCCCCCCGGGTGGCTCAGTCGGTTAAGCGTCCGACTTCGGCTCAGGCCATGATCTCACGGTTCCACGAGTTCAAGCCCCACGTCTGGCAGGACAGAGCCCAGAGCCTGCTTCGGATTCTGTGTCTCCCTCTCTCTGCGCCTCCCCTGCTTGCACTCTCTCTCTGTCTCTCTCTCTCAAAAATAAACATTAAAATCCACTTTAAAAATGGATTTTCTACAGCAAGATAGAAGCTTTGGGGAGGTGACAGCTTGTACCTACCAGAACGTGGATTGACTACTGGATTGTTAAAAAATTAAATGGGAAAAGCTTACTCTTACACGAACATGTCTTAGCTAGAACTTTCAAAACGGACAGCTGCCACTGATCGGTTACGCACACATATGCACGCACACCACACCCACACTTCCATATATGTGAACATATATGTGTATGTGCACATGTAATACACATGTATATTATGTAAAATCTGGGATAAAACTAATTTGTGCAGTCTATCATTGACACTCAAGCCCCGTGAAAAAGTACTCTTTAGGCTTAAAATTTTCCAGTCAGTGGTTCAAGGGGAGTATTGTAAAGTCCGTGGACAGGTACAGAGAAGTAAAGATATAAACTACTCAGAAGTTCGTGCTTAACAGGTGAAGTGATGCTGGGGGCACAAAAGCACCCAGACAGGTGATTCGCGGGCACTGAGAAAGGGTAGAACCCCGGACGGAAATCAGGACATCTTCATTTTCCGGTTCAATCCTTTCAGATCCAGCTGCGGTGGGGGAAATAGCCTGCTCTGCCATAGGTGTGTCAGGTGTGTGTGGGGTGGGGAGCTGGGGAGAGGAACCCAGGAGTCTAGAGGCTTGATCTCCATACCTGACAGGGTCTAGAGGCAGCGTGACTCTGGGCTTTCGCCTCTCTGAAGCTGTTCGTCCATCTGTGAAGCGCTTGCATGAGAGGCTTTAGGCTTCTGTCAATGACCCTGATTGGATTCTGACTGGCCAGCCAGCGAAAGGCTTTCTGGGCTTTCCCATGTGGACACGTCTGCATGTCAGTCCTTGCCTCACGTGAATTTTGTGAAACCTCACGAGCTTGGGTGTGCAGAATGCTTTGCGGACCTCGGAGAGAAGCTGCTAGCTAATATTCACAAATACGTATTTTAAGCCTGTAGGAGGATTTGATTTGCTATCAAATTGACTCAATACTGAACTGGCAGAATCCAGCCTTCAGCTGCTATTTGCACAAAATTATTGATGCCTTAGGAAGAGGTTTTGCACAATTTGAACGGTTTCCTCTGGTTCTTGTATCTCTCCGATTGTGATTTAAAAGGGAAAAGGCAAAACAAAACAAAAAACAATGCTGAATGTTTAGATTTTCCCTCTTTTCTCCTTCCTTGGGTTATTCCAGGCTGCCAACAGCCATGTGAGCCTGACTGTGTAGTTCCCACGGACTGTGCTGCCCACAGGATTGCCCCATCTGTTTGTACGTTACTTCGTATTCATTTTAATTTGTATTTCAATTCTTTATTGCCTGCCTTAACCACCCTTTATCTCTGCAGTGTCGCCTCTGGTTAGAGCGGGAGCAATCTGGACGGCAGGCCTGCTAAGAGGGCCTGGGTACTAAAGGGAGACGGGCAGGGAGAGGCCCGGAGCCCGCCTTTTCACCGCCTGCACCCCTTCTATGGCACTTGACTCGTTTCTCTGGTTTGTGGACAGGGCTACGCAGTGCCAGAGCACCCGGGTGACGGGCAAGTGGGTGTCATTACAGTAGCCATTGTGTGTGCCACCATATGGAACATGTCACCATACGGAAACATCTAGAAGCACTGTGAGACTGAACATCTGGGTAAAAGTTTACATTTTCCTTTCTGTCCAGATGACCACTGTATATGCAATGCCCTTCTTGCGTCCTCTAGCTGAAGCAGTGGGGGAAAATTAGAATGGGGTGTGTTTTCCCCAACATTCCCAGCACAGGCCAAGGTTTTAACCACCCTTACTGTTTCCAGGCACAAGTCGTTGTTATTCAGTATGTAAAATTTCCAAAGATACTAACAGATCTTTTGTCTTCTCTGTTCTTTCCATACACGCCCAGACTTTCTCCTTCCAGTATTATAAACAAAGGGCAGAAGTCAAGGGACATTTCCGTTCTAGGACACGGTCCTACTTTAACTATACCTTTTTGAAATGATGGCAACTTTCCAGCCTTTTTTTTCTTTTTTTTTTTTTTTTTGACAATCATAAAGGACCAGCACTGTTCCACACCCCAGTGGCCTTCTAATAGTTTTAATATAAAAAAATATCAATTTAAATTGAATAGTTCATCTAAGATGAAAACCCTTAGATCAGATCATTACCATCCCTCCAGCTACATAAAAATGAATCCAAATGTCGTTTTTGGAAAAGAGATCACCACGAAGTCCTTTGTGCTCTATAGCATTTCTTTCAAGTAAGCACGGAAAATTCCTCATTTTTGAAGATCATGTCCAGCACGACTATAATGAATCACAGCGTCCCTTTGATATTGGGAAGGGGGGGTAGTTATCATCTTCCCCGTAGAACGCTTGGAAAACCAAGGCGTAAAGGCGTTACACACCGTCTTTATGTTTACAGACACAAAGCACAATCGGATTATGTTCACGTATCTGGAATGTTATGGAGGGAAGCGAGGGAGGGCTGGCTCATTACCCAGGATACTTGGTGACAACATCACGGCTCCCTTGTGTCGCTGCTGGAACATCAACTGGCTGCAGATCGTCTTGTGTCTCTGCACGTCAGCCAGTGCTAACCGCACTGCACAATCCCATCGAAGGCTGCGCCCCTGGGCTCCAAGTGAGAAACAGCATAGCACGCTAACGTGACGCGCAGAGGAAGATCGAAGCACGCTATCATATTTATGTGTGCCTTTAAAAACCCTTTCGCCTTTCAAATTTGGAGGATTTCCTTCTGAAACGATTCACTAATTCTCCTTTAAAGCATCTGAATTCTGGGCAAGTTTAGAAGATGGATTTTCTTTTCAGAATGCCATAGCAGGTTTTTTGTTTGTTTGTTTGTTTTTTATAACTGATTAAATGCTGGTTCCAGTGTCCAGCAACATGATAAGAGAGAGACAAGCAATTTTTATGCCTGTGTCTTTTTTATTTTTAACTTGGCCACAAACAAAGCAAGCCATGGAAATGTCTAATCTTGATTTTGCAATGCTTTTTCACATCCCTCGATTTCATTTGCTTGTTATTTCCTGCTGTATTTCCCTTACGCCTTAATGCATGTTTCATAGAACATGCTTTAAATGTTGCTGGTTTCTTATTTTCCTTTTCTACTCCTTGCTTAATAAAAAAAACTTTTTTAACTACAATATCTGGTGTTATATCTATTATATCTATGTAATCTACTTAGAGTTAGGTTTGTTTATAGCAGTCAAACATTTGCAAGGATGTACTATTCATATAGCTTCTCTCTTAGATCTGGATGCAGAGAAATAATCTGTATTATAAGGCTGGCTTCTCCTCATTCATTCATCAAATAAATATTTGAGCGCCCACTCTGTGTCAGGCACTTGGTTGAATGCAGGCATATACCTTAAGAAATGAAAGGAAGTTTCTGCTAGGAAATAACGGAAGGTAAGAGAGGAGATGTTCTCGGGCAGACTCCACATCCAGTCCTTAAACCAGATTTTCAGATCATCACTTTCTCCCCAGAATTTCCCCCTCAGAACCACACAGGAATGGAATTAGCAGTCAGAGCTGGCACATCCAATCTTATCTTGAAAGTAAGAAACCCTCCCTTGTGATCGCGGCATTGTCTCTAGGAGAGCAATCACACGTATCAGCTGGAAATCTCCTTCCAGTGTGACTGAACAGGCCACTCTGAATAGCATATTCTCTGAAATATCTTGCCAAGACACTGTGGTTCCGCTGTTTAGAAGAAACCAACACCCATGCCTGCGCGCACTCTCTTTTCTTCCCCCGGAGAAAGTATTTGCTTCATTTTGAATCAGGCAGAGAACCAGAGATGTAAGACAGGATTTCCTCTACTCTTCCTAAATTTCTTTTCATGCCTAGAAGAGCCATGTTACAAAGGAACAGAGGATACACTTAGACACAGCTTGTCTCCAAGAAGAGAAGGCAACATGTTATGTGGTCAGTTCCTGGGCAAAGTATTTCTCACACTCTTCCTTCTTTTGTTCTGTTTTCCTAACCAGGGTGCGAAATGGCTCTTTCTTACTCACCCGCCGTGTGGGTATAAATGCCCAATGTCTGCACATGCGGTAGAGGTTCTCCAGGTTAGGGGTAGGGGATATATAATCATGCCTTTTATTTAGTTGTAAAGTATTTTCGCACATTATCTCATTTGATTCTGTAACAACTGTGTGAAATGGAGGCAGGGCAGGGTAAATGGTATTTATCCCTTATCTGTATCCAGGGTATATAACACTGTATGCATGGTCTGTGCTATAAGGTCAATATCTATAACATATATAATGTCTGTTATAACGTCACAATGCTACAATGTTATCTAGATAATGTTAACTTACTTATATCCTGACACGGATATCATGGTATACACGAGGCAAATGAAGTCTGAGAGATGTTATGATTTCCCCATAAGGCTCGTCATTAACAAAAAAGTGGAGCCTGACCTGGAACGCACGTTTTTTGAATTCTAGTCGGCGCTCTGTCATCTCTTGGTATGCGGAATGGAGAGCAATAAATGGGAGCAGCATGTTTGTATCTTTTGGTGAAGGAAGTCCTGTGTCTGAGAACAGGTGGGACTGTGTGTGTGTGTGTGTGTGTGTGTGCACGCACGTGCACACGTGTCCAGGGACATCATGTCCATTATAGGGATACAGCTGGATAAGATAAGGCCTGTGAACTTGCTTCCAGGCTGCAATGGCCCAAGGCAGCAGGGGGCCTGGGAAGAAGTGGAGGGGGGCACAGCACACAGGGGTGCCAGGTGCTACTGATTCCTCAGTTCAGTGGAGGCAAAGGCAGGAGCTACCGTGTCCTTGGGTCACAGACCGACCCTGCGGACGTGATCAAAGCAAGCCTGGAGCTGGTTTTCTTGCCTGTCACTTTACCTTCCACTCTAACCTTGCTCTTCCCTTCTAGTGTTCTCTCGCTTTTTCTCCTCACTTCTCCCACTGAGCAAGCCTCTCTCTGGCCTCCCCTAGCTCCTGCCTGCCAGAGCTGCTGAACCGGGGGGCTCGGAGCTGGGGCATCCTGGCTCCCACGGCCTGGATGTGGGTCAGGTGGGAGCGCACAGCACTGGCTCCAGGAGACCACGGATTGAGCGTCCCCAACACCTGCCTTGAAATTGAAGTGGAATCAGAACATAACCTGTAAGTTGGATACAGTCTGTGTTTGATCTACTGATTCTTTCCTACTTCATTTCCATGTCTTGCAAAGAGCCAGAGACAGCATGCATTAGCTGTTTCTTACTCAGAAGGACTGTCAAGGTATATAATGCCGGCCTGTTATAATATATATAATATATATATATATAATATATATATATTATATATATATAATAATTTAGCCATTTTTGGTGCAGGAAAAAAAAGGACATTATTGGTTATGCTTCATGTTGTGTTCTCTCTCCTTGATTTTTTTAAAGTACTTTTTTTTTTTTTAATGGCAAAGGGAAATAATTTTAGGAATAGTTCTCTACATTTATCTGATCAACTAAAATCTGTTTGCTAATAGAAAGGATGAATCAGGTTCAGTTTATAGTGGTCTGAAGGAGGTTTCTTGTAACCTGTGTTTTAGTACCTAATCTGTGTTGTCTCTAGCAAATAGCTGACATAAATCACAGCTTGCTTTCTAGTTATATTTGGCCCATGATGTGAGAGGGAGGGAAAAAAACAAAACAAAACAAAAAAACAACACCCAACAAGGCAATGCAGAGAACATTCTGCACAGATCAATTACACTAGCATAATCAGAAAGTATCGTTGCGTTTCTCATAAAAACAATACAAATCAATAGTGAGGAGGCAGCAGTCAGGTTCTGTCATTGATATTCTCCCATGCATCCCAACTACACTTTAAAAATGCTGAGGATGCAAAGAAAGGATCCATCTTTCAATGGCCAGTCCATTTCTTTCTTTCTTTTTAAAATTTTTTTAACGTTTATTTATTTTGCAGAGACAGAGAGACAGAGTGTGAGCAGGAGAGGGGCGGAGAGAGGGGGAGACACAGCATCCGAAGCAGGCTCCAGACTCCGAGCTGTCAGCACAGAGCCCGAGGTGGGGCTCGAGCCCATGAACTGTGAGATCATGACCTGAGCCGAAATCATGAGTCGGATGCTGAACCGACTGAGCCCCCCGGGGTGCCCCAGGGAAGAACTGATTTTTAATCATGGCTATCTGGAGAAAAAAAGCTTTTCTCAAAGAGCTGGCTTTTATCACGAATGATCTAATGGCGTGGCGGTTGGAGGGACCTGGTGCTCTTGGGGAAGGCCCTGCGCCGAGGGCAGGCCTGGACTGGGGAGGGTGACCGCTGGCACCCTCGGGGACGGCTCGGCCCCGTCACCTGCCGTCCGACACCGGCTTACCCTAAGCTTTCGACCAAAGACGTTGACTCTTCCTTGGGCTTGCTCTTTTCGGAACCTCCACTCCACCAAATTTTGCCCGTTTTCTCCAGGAAGGCTCATGTTTCTCTTGGCAACCGTGGGATTCGCCGTGCCGGCCAGGACATGCGGCTCTGTCTGGTAGTGCGAATCCAGGCCGCTGGCGTAGATGATTCGAAGGGAGCCGTCGTACCCGATCTGGTAGCTGTTGCGTAACTGATCTGAACAACAAGGAGCGGAAAACATGAACTGTAAGTCTGGACTCAACACTTGGTTGGCTGTGCAGTCAGAAGGGTTCCACACTTCTCAAATGCTGACCGAACTCGGCTTGTCAGGAAATAAAAAGTACTCAATGACGTCCTTTTAGAACGTATCGAAACAACGTTGATTTCTGGCATTTCCTGCTGGAGCGGAACCGGCTGCATACTAAAGGCAGACTTCAGGGGAATTTAAAGTCCTTCGCCACTTTAGATTTCTTTTTCTCATTTGCCTGACAAAAGAAGTGAGGGCTGAGTCTCCACAGATGTGCAGTGGACGTTCTGGAAAGAGCCACCTCTGTGCTCTTTTAGCCAGGGTGTGACTGCCAGGGTCTCAGAAGACTCCCCTCCCCTAAACCCATCTATCCTGTACTAAAGATCTTTCGAAGAGATCTCACGTCTACACCTTGTATGTAAAAAAAAATGAGGTGATGTTCCCCCAAAACGGACTTTTAAAAAAGGGAGCCATCTTATCTTTTGTACAAAAATGCCTCTTAGATTATAGCCTTCTGCCTCGATTTAAACTTTTTGAATAATATAGAATCATTGGGGGAAGAAAGGAATTTGAGCAGTATGAATTTTCGACGACGGCAGAGATTACTTGAGAGAACTGGTAGAAATAACGAGTCAAAGAAGTTTAACTCAGATTTAGTAATTAGGCTTAGGGCCATGACCTCACAACTGCAAGTGTCATCGCAAACAGGCTTTTCCAAGATTATGTCAAAAAGGAATATGGCAGGCGGTCCCATCATGAATATGCTGGATACATATGTCTATGGACTGAATGAAAAACAAAAATAATAAAGTCCAGATAATACATAAGTGGGCGCTGAAAATTCGGTATCAAATGTCCAGTGATCCCATCATATGTGGACTGAAAGGCCACAAGGTGTGCAGATTCAGAAGGGGTTCTGTCTCAAGCGGCTGTACTTACTTGGCCGTGAAGAGGACGCCCTCCCGAAGACCGCAGAAGGTCACGGAGAAAGTGACTCGAAACGGGTCTGATGATGCCCGTGAAAGGTTGGAATGAAGGTGGGTTTGGAAGTGGGAGTGGACACTGGCTGATCTAACATATGTATGTTTCACGAAATAAACACTACCTGTAGACGATGGACGATTTCAGCTTACTTCTAGAGGTTTATGTTTTCACCTTCCCTTTTCTGTCTCATCTTAGCAAATGGGGTCGCCGCGTTCTCAGGGGGTTCTAGTGGCATTTAAGATTATCAGCTTAAACTTATGCTTTCGTGCTTACCTTGAACCATGGTGTAGAAGGAGTCGATTGAAGACAGGTTTGAGGTGATGCTGACATCTTCTTCGCGGCTGGATGACTCAATGTCCACCGTGATGGCCTTGTCCATGTCTCCATGGAGGTTTGTGACCACTCCCGTTGGAAAGGTAACATTGGTCAGGCGACCTTCGCTGTCATAGCTAAATAAAAGAGGCATCAACTCGGTATTAAACTAGCAAACCGCAGGTTCTTCTTACTTGTAAATAGAGGGTGCAGCAGTTTTCAGCCGCACAAATTTGGGAGCATATTTGTCTTTCTGCATGAGCTGTGCAGAGTGAGGACTTCAAACGTGCTTTGAAGTAGTCAAAAGCCTGTTTAACACAGAAAAACCTCGCCGGTGAGAGCAAGAGTAAACAGAATAACTCTCCACCTCAGCATATTATTCTTTGAAGTGTGACCAAAATCCTCCTGCACGTCTAATTTGCTGTTTCAAAGGGAACGTGTTTACTGATATTAAATGCCTTAGTATTCTCCATATTTTCTACAACATGGATTTAATTCGCCGTTACATCAGGTTTTAAAGTTTTACTCATTTATGCCCCCTACAGCAGAGCAATATGAACGTATAAAACTTTGTGCAACAGTAATCATACATGTATGTACGTGCCTATGTAGAAATATTCTTTTCGTATCTTGTGACGCCTTCAACAAACTGAGAAAATAAAGCCTTTTAAAAAAACTTTCCTATTCCTCAGTGTTGACACTCTTTATAATGGTAAGTTTTGGGGGGGGCGGCGGGGCGCCTGGGTGGCTCAGTCGGTTAGGCAACCGACTTTGGCTCAGGTCGTAATCTCGAGGTCCGTGAGTTCAAGCCCCGCGTCCGGCTCTGTGCTGACAGCTCAGAGCCTGGAGCCTGCTTCAGATTCTGTGTCTCCGTCTCACTCTGCCTCTCCCCTGCTCATGCTCTGTGTCTCTCTCTAAAAATAAATAAACACTAAAAAAAAATATTATAATGGTAAGTTTCAGACTTAAGTGTTGGCAGGAGTGGTGATAATCTATCTCATCTGTACTGACACTGTAGCAAGGGGTGAGTTCTCAAATGATGACTTATTATGTCTACTGAACTGAGATGTAATATTTCCTGACATTCAATGATTATTTTCTTTTTTATTACATACTTTTTTAGCATGGAAGTAGAAGAGGAACTTATAACTAAAATGTTAGGACGTATTTTATTTTTATTATTATTTTTTAAGTAGGCTTCAGGCCCAGTGCAGAGTCTAACACAGAGTTCGAACGCATAACCCTGGGATCAAGACCTGAGCTGAGGTCAAGAGTTGGATACTTACCTGACTGAACCACCCAGGTGCCCCAGGATATATTATTAAAACGCTGTCCTATAATCATAAATATGCATCGTAGATACAACATTTCACCAAAGAATTGATTTTGCGGTGACTTTGCACTTTGTGGCAGCACCAGAGAAAATTAAAAAAATGACAATGTGGTTTGAAGAAAGAAAAAATAGCAAATTCCAGATGGAAAACGAGGAACTTCCGTGGGATAACAACTCACGTAAGCCTGGATTTCAGATGGGTGCTAAGGCTGCTTTGTTAAGAAAAGCTCTAATCGGGGCACCTGGGTGGCTCAGTCGGTTAAGCGTCCGGCTTCGGCTCAGGTCACGATCTCGCGGTATGTGAGTTCGAGCCCCGCGTTGGGCTCTGTGCTGACGGCTCAGAGCCTGGAGCCTGTTTCCGATTCTGTGTCTCCCTCTCTCTCTGACCCTCCCCCATTCATGCTCTGTCTCTCTCTGTCTCAAAAATAAATAAACGTTAAAAAAAAAAAAAAAAAAAGAAAAGCTCTAAGCGGCAACGGAGACCTGCACCATATCCCAGTTACAATGAGCCCAGATGCAGAACAGTAGAGAAAGAATCTTCTTAGCAGAAGACAGAAGTTCCCAGGGGAGGAGAGGATCCCGATAACCGGTGTGAATATGGGCAACAGGGAATAAAGGGTAGAAGAACATATTTAAGTGATACTTTGGAATAAAAGGATAGGGGGGTTTAGAGGGTAAAAAAGTGGCTTCGAAAACTGTGGTTGGCATCTGAGAAGATTCTAGGTAACAGAAGTAGAGAAGATGGGGGCAAGGGCAATGCCACGGTAGAGACAGGAAGGGAAGAAGGAATGGGAGAGAGACGATGAGGTGATTCCATTCATCTAGTGGGGACAGCATCAGTCTGGCGGAGGGGACGTCTGACCTGATCTGACAATTTGCCATGCTACTTAGCCAGCGGCACGCATGGGTACTCAGGAGAGACAAGCAAGCGCCCGAGAAGCAAAGAGAAAGAAAATGTGCCGTTAAGCGCGGTCATTGTTTGGACCCATAAAAGGCAGAGCTGAAATCAACAAAAAGCAGACCCCTTCCCCTCCCCACCATCCGAAATGCCCCTGGCAGATGAAGACGTCAATGAAAGAAACCCAACGTGGCTTACGGCTGTCGTTGCTTTTTAAAAGAAACGATTGCTCTTGAAGAAACGAGCAAGGAAGGCCTGGCTTTACTTATACAGAATTACTGACAAAACCCAGCCCAAGGTCTGATCATAACCTGGACATAATTCTTGCATCTCTTTAGTTCTCACTCGCTATTGTGTTTTTAAGAAATTGACTTCCGTCTGAATGCCCCTACATGAGAGAAAATTCAGCACGGCACCCACCTCCCTCCCACTGTACAGATGGAAAAAGGAAAAGACGATGTGCTCAGGTGACTCCCTCAGGCTCTCGTGGCATCCAATGACTGGGCCCAAGGGATGCCTCCATGCACCGGGACCCCAGGCCCATGACCCCTCCTGTAAATCACAGAGCCTGCCGGAAAGTGGCAAACTATAGCTTTACACGGATGACGCCACCCCGCAGACACTTTGCCGATTCCTTCTCGCTGCTGTCACTCGCCTGCCCTTTCTGCCCGTTTGCTGGTTGATGTTTCCGAGCTCCCTTCAACCTAAGCGGGAACGTCACCTTTCTCCCGCAGAAAGCATTTCCCCAACCTTTGCCTCTGCTCTTTCGCTGGCTTACCACACGCTCCACGTCGTGCTGGGAAGGCATTTTGTGTGCATCACCGTAGACCATGGGGTGCTGCACGTCCAGACTCTAACCTATCAGCCTTTGGCTCTTTGGAAAATGAAGCTACAGGTAACCTTTGTGGGTAGGAGAGTCAGAATGGCACAGGGTGAAGCTGGGATCTTAGCGGCCCGGCTTCCCACTTGAGTCCTGGAAGTTCTGAATTTGTGCCTTCGGGGCAGTGGCTAGATCGACGTTAAGGCGCAGGTAGGGGGACGTGCTTGCACGAGACAGCTGCTCAGAGGTTCCGCCTAAGCGGTCACGCCGCCGTTTCTGAATAAGCTTTCCGTGCAGGCTACAAGGCTGGGGAACTGCGGCACGAAAGGGCATATGATGTCTGGTTGGGGACAGAGGACATGCATGTGAAAACCTAACGACAGGCAGCCACGTGAGGGGTAGGGGTGGCCAGAGCGCCCCGAGTGCGGGAGGAGGAGACAAGGTCATGCTGCCGTGACACGGGAAGGTCACACAGGAAAATGAAGCTACAAGTAACCTTTGTGGGTAGGAGGCATCAAGGTGGGACCTGAGCCTGGCCGTGAAAGAGATGCATGGCTTGGACACGTAGATAAGGCAGCACTGGTGACTGGTGACAGGGAGGGCGGGTGGGGAGGAGTGCAGGGGGTGGGGGGCTGTGAGCAGAAGAGCGTCCAGGGAGGGCCCACTGTTAGCCCCCTGAGTGGGCTTCATCCCGAGTCTGTGGGAGCTGGAGAAGGTACAGGAAAGCGAGGTTTTCATCGGGCCAACGTGATGGCAGGACTGGAAGAGCCCAGGGGCGAAGGTCACAGGGCTCGTGGGGAGCACTTCCCAGACTTCCCCGATGTTGCAGGGGGAAAAAAACGAGGGACCAGCGTAGATTTCTTGTCTAAAAAACTATTACCTGTTACCTTCTGTCATCTCATAAAGGAAGGCCACTTAAAGAAACCCATGGGACAAAGGACCTAATTTCAGTGTGAGGGTCAGCTGTTTAAAAGGAAGAAGTAAAGTTTTGTGGGGAAAAAAAAAATCTCCGCGTCGTTTATTTATTTATTTTTAATTTCAGCGTGGGTCAGTGAAAACATTTTCACAGACTGGCACCTATGTCAAGAGAAATGAAAACAAGACGGGCAAGAGACAGGAAGGTTACCAGGGGACTGTGGGTAAGGGAACGAGAGAAAAGAAGTAGTCATGGACTTCCAGGTACTTTCAGAAACGGCAGGTGAGCCCTTCTTTCCCTCCACAAGAGAGAGGAAACAACGCACCAACAAATGTCCAATTGTCCTCTGAGATGCACTGACCCTACGTACTAAAAGGGGCCTTCCCATCAAATACATGCCTCCGGACATCATCTCTGCTTCTGTGCAAGTCCGTAGCTCTATTTAATATTGCTTGGCTTTGGTGGTGAACCAGGCCTGCCCAGCTCGTATATCTGAGATGTAGCTTTCTTTTATTAGCCCTTTGAATTTACAATGCAATAGGCTCTAGGGAATTTGAATAGAACATCAACTTCATGCTCTCCGTTCACTCATCTGGTCTTAGCCTCACAGCTTCAAATTCATAACACAGCACATTCTTTTGGCTCCCAATTGACCCTCTTCATAAAGGACTCTCCCTGGAAAAGACAAACTCCCTCGGGCTCTCCGTGACCTTGTGCTCTTTCACTGATGGGATGCCCTTATTTGATGTTTATCTATTTGTTCGTCTTTAATTTTGAGTGCATTTTTGCCTAGACTTGCTGTTTTAGCCTTTGTGGTATATTTTTAAATCTCTTTTTAAGTTTCCTAAGCAGTGGGCTTATGGACAAATGCCCCAGAGAGTCAGAGTCTCAGCCCTTCTCAGCTGAAATGCCGGCTTCATCCGGACGTGAAATTTCCTCCCTCCCCCTCATGGAGGTCCTCCCTCTTCATTCTTCCTTCCTGATCTCTCCGATCCCTGTGCCCATCCCCACAGCCACCCTAGATGTAAAACCTCACCTTCCCGCCTCCCGCCATATTCACTGACACCAGATTAAGCTTCTGAAACACCACTAGGAGAATACTTCCCTGCCTACTTATCTTCTGTGGTTCCTCCACGGAGGGAAAAATTGCCTGAGTCAGACTGTTACCAATACAATGTCAACAGACTATTGATATTGCAAATTTATTCAAGCGGAAACAATGTGCAGTTCTCAAAAACTTTCTTTAAAACTCAACAGGATTATCTGTGATCTTCAGTGTTTTCCCATAAGATGGCCTCTTTAATCAAATGTTTGTTTTAAAGATGATCTTTTGTTTTTGGTTTTTTAGTTTTTTGTTTTTTTGAGAAAAATCCTGTTAAATTAGAGTAGGGCTTTAGAGAAGCAAGCAAACCAGAGAGAAGAAGCAATGATCACTCCGGAGAAGTGAACGTGATGTGGTCTGTTCTTTACCCCTTAGGCTGATTTTGGGTTTATAATCCAGCATGGCAGTGGGTCTGTCTCAAAAAGGGGACAAACTTATGTCTTTACTCAGATAATGCTGGCTATTCCCCGCTCTCAAACCATTATTCTCTTCACCTATAGGAGAGTGAAGCTACTGAATGTATGCTCTGTACTGACTGGTTTCTCCAGCCCAAACTCAGCCTGCTCTGAGAAGGTAATACAGCAGGAAATGCTGGTTTCATTATATTCTGGAGACCCCTGGGTGGGATAAATGTTCAAGCGGAGTCCTGACTGCCCCCACCCCCCATGTTCCCCGGGCCATCCCAGAATAAGCTTACTGTGAGAGCTGCTTAGTGAGGGCACTAAGTTTCCAGGCTTGCATCACAGTAAAGGACTTACCTAACCTGCCTTTCTCCCCAATTCCTCCCCCCCCCGCCCCAATACAGAGGGAGAATGTTCTCTTCCAACCACTGGGGTTCCTTAGGTTCAGATTTCCTTCCATGGTTTAACAGCCAGCAAACCCCAAACAATTCCCCTCAATCTCGCCCTCTGTTACGGCAATGCTTTTTTCCCCACAATGCTGATGTGAAACAACCTCTCATCTGTCATTGTAGTAAAGTAGAACAAAATTACTAACCCCATCGTAACCAAAGGCGTGCACAAATCGTTCCTGGATCCTCGTTCCCGACGAAGGGCGTGCGCAAACAGCGGGAACAGCGGAGCAGAGCCTGATTTAAGCTTCTAATGGTGGACTGACTGGGAATCGTGACCGCAAGGCTGTGACGAGTAACACTGATATCAGAAGAATTTGCATTTACCTATTCTAGAAAGGAACCTGAGGTCGATGTGTTCTAACAATGATCTCACAGATAGATCATAATTTCTTTGAATTCAATAGCAATATTATCCATTAAGAAATCCTCAAAAATCAGGTTCTGGATAGAAAATGTAAAAGGGTTCCATCACCAAGGAAGGCAGGGCAATCAGCCAACTCCAAAATCATGGGCCTGTCTGGGACTGAGTTGACGGCTACCTACATATTGCCAAAAATGACAGGGAAAATGCAAAAGAAGACAGACACAAGAAAGTATTAATTTACATGATTTTTGTCTCGCGTGCTAAGAGGATCTTGATGAGCAGGGGTGACAACTGCATGGGGGTGGGGAGGTGGCTGACACTTAAATTTCTTTGCAGCTGTTTAATCTCATTCACAGCTCTTGCTGATGGGGACCAATTCGGACCAGTGCTTGGCTGCATAAAACCAGAAAAGGCGGCAGTCCGTGAACTCAAGCCACTATGCTCTCGTTCTAACATCCCGGATAGCGAGTTCAGAGAGGCGGAGACCTGCTGGGTCTTTCCTTCCTCACCCCTCTGGTCCAGCCCTCTCTTCGAACATGGAGCCTAGCGATCGACGGTCACAGACGGGGCGAAAGTTTCAAAGATCGAATTCAAGAAAAGTGACCCAGGGCCTCTTTCCTTACACAGCCATGGCCACATCAGGGACAAGCGACAGGGAGATAACGCCCAGCTGTGAAATTCCTCCCCCTGGGGACCAAGGCATCCAAGTCAGGACATTCCAGAATTAGTTGGGGTTTGAAAGATTTATTGACTGAGGAAGGCTGATATAAGGAGAACTCATTTGTTTAGATAACAGGTCGTGGGCAGGTCTTGGCTTGCTAGATAGCTGATGCCAAGGGAAATTTGGGCTTCAGAGAATCTGTAAGAAAGAACTGTGCCTGCCCTCATCCTCCCGGGTCTACTATTCCACGGCGCTTGGCAGTGTTCAGATGACAAACCCATGCTTGTCTTTTGTCCTCCTCTGTGTTTTGGTACTTGTTCCGCCGAACACAGATGCCCACTGTGGAAAGGGCAGCGTCTTGCATGACAAGGAGACGCGTGGCCGGTTGGGACAGGCTAAAAAACCAGCAGGGAGCCCATTTGGGAAGATAAAAGTTTACTTATTATTACACATTGCCATCGCTAACACCAGCGTGACCCGCAGGATACCAAGGGTGATGGCAACGCAGCGTGCCTCAGGATTGTGGCAAAGGAGATCCGGTAACTTCTGAAATGTTCCTTTCCGAATAAGCCTCGAAGGGGCCCCTGTGGAAAGCTGGGGGGACATTTCGGAATCAGAGAGTTTTTGGAACAGAGGGGATGTTTGGATTTTTAAGAAGCCTTTCACGTCACAGGGGAGGGCGCCTGTGGAGGGGTGCTGGGACTTACCCAAAGTCGCACAGCTCGGAGTATGGGACAGAATCAGTGTGGGAACACAGAGTTTTCGTTTCCAAAGTCCTGCGCCTTTCCAGGCAGCCTCCGCTGCCCCCCAGGGGAGACAGCACGGGGACAATGGGAAGACGGCGGCAGGAGGGACCCAGGAGGCATCAACAACTTGGAAAACGGAGGTGAACAGAAAAGACTCCGAAGGAAGCACAAGAGCTGCACTGGACCGATCCAGAATCTAGGATGAAACAATACGCGGACTAACATGCCGTCTACTCACAAGCTTTGAGAGAAAACGAGGATCACGCGAGCGAGGAGTTAGGGAAAGCAGAGGAATGGTCCCACTTGGGTCGTTCAGGAGCAGGAGGGCGAAAGAAAGGGTTGGGATGCACGAGGGGGAGGCTCAGCTTTGAAGGTTTCCAAGATCTCAGGGAAGAGCGTCTGGTGGTGGAAAGTGGACCCCGAAGGATTAACGGAGGCACCAAGCCGAGGGAAATCGAGTCTGTAAATCTGCACGCTCACACGCTCTGCCCCCTCATAACCAGACTTTCTACCTTCCTTTCCCGTGTGACTTCCTTCAGCTCTTCCCAGGACGCCCGTGCCCGCGTCTCGTCTCCAGAATTCACTTCTCCCGGTGCTGAGCAGGTGTTTGGACCACGTGCTGTAGACCGCACCTCGAAATTCCAGATCTGAACTCACCGCTTGTCTACGGCCTGCTTCTTCCCTGCGTTGCCCTACCACCCAGTCAGCTCAGTCGGGGGCCCTTTCTCCCTCTCCCCTTGCATTCAGTCACCAAACTCTGTTTCATTTCCTAATGGTGAGTCAGCCCCCTTCCCTGTATGTTCTGTGCCCAGCCTTGGTTCAGGACTTCATTTGTTTCTTTTCCTTTTTTCTTTTTTCTTTTTTTTTTTAAATTACGTATTTAAATATTTATTTTTGAAAGAGAAAGAGGGAGAGAGCATGAGTCGGGGAGGGACAGAGAGAGAGGGAGATACAGAACCCGAAGCAGGCTTAAGGCTCTGAGCTGTCAGCACAGGGCCTGACGCGGGGCTCGAACTCACACACTGCGAGATCGTGACCTGAGCCGAAGTCGGACGCTTACCCGACGGAGCCCCCAGGCACACCCGATTGCTCCTGAATGCATGCTTTCTCTGGCCTAGAACACTCCAGCTCTTTTTGCTAGCTTTCATTCATAATCTTCAAGATGAAGCTTAAGCGTGCCCCCCCTCGGGGGGCTGCTTCTTGCCTTATGCCTGTCCCCAGTCCCCAAGCTGATGGGGATGGTCCTCTTCTGTATTCTCACAGGGCGGCTGACACTCCACCTTCGCGCTCAACACCCTTACAGCGACCCCTTCTCTGTCTCCTTCCGGGGACCCTGAGCTCCTTGAGAGGGGCGAACGTGCCTTTCCGCTCTGCACCCTCCGGGCGTGCAACGCTGGTGCCCGGCCCACGCTGCGTTCCCGCTGAATGCACGGTGCCCAGCGAACAAACGAATGCCGGGCGATCGTGGCAACATCGATTTGGCTCAGTCGGGTAAGCGTCCGTCTTCGGCTCAGGTCACGATCTCGCAGTTCGTGGGCTTGAGCCCCATGCCAAGGCTCTGCGCTGACAGTGCAGAGATCAAGAGTCGGATGCTTGACCCCCTGAGCCAAGCAGGTGCCCCTAGGACTTCGAATTTTAAGATCCGGTCATCCTATTTCTTGATTCACGTGGGAGTTGTGTGATGCTTCTGGACACTTAGCCGTTTTGCTCCCCCAGATTGGAATGCTCTTGTAATCAGAATCTCTTTTGTTACTCTGACTCTAACCCAGTTTCAAAACATCATCTGTGAGTAAAGAACTTTTCTTCCAGTCTCTTGGGGTGGCCTTTCCTTGCCTTTACTAGAATTTGGTTCTTTCTTCTTTCCTTTCCTAGAGGTGGAAACAGAATCAAGTCTTCCTGCTAACTGATGCTTGCCTTCTATTTATTAAGTACTTAAAAAGTAACTATTCTTTCAGACAAACTACAAGTTTTTTTTTTTCCATTTTTGCTTTTTATACACCACTTTTCATTAAAATTTTCATAAAATTTTATATACCACTTTTCATTTTCCCAGAGACGGGAAAAAAAAAAATCTTAACCTATAGAAGACTTAAATTCTTAAAATAGGTTTAAACAGAACAAAACCTAGCTTTTAGCCAGAGACTAGAAGTGGTATTTCCTTTACATTAACAATTCTCACAGTATATATATATATGTGTGTGTGTGTGTGTGTGTGTGTGTGTATTTTATATATATACATATACATATGTGTATATATATATATATATATATATTTTTTTTTTTTTTGAAGGGGAGAGGTCTTACTTTATGAACTGCAGATTTACCAAACTGTGGGATGAACCGAGGTCTGAGAAGTCTGTTTGGAAGTGTGTGTGTGTAGTGATGGATGGCAGGGTACTAACTGAGGTCAGCTGGGGTGAGCTGAAGTATGGGGATGGTACCCCAATCATCTCATCTTCTTCGCACACTGCCTTCCCCTACCCGGGAGACAGTTCCCCACATTAGTTCTGCACTCCAGCCTCAAGACATTCCGAAAACATTCCAGAACCCTGGAATATAGGCAAGGGGCTTTCTCTGGGAGGCTGGGGCACGAGGGTAGCGAAGAGTGAGGGCTGCTAAAGCTGATTTAATTTTGATGTCATGGACGAGCCAGAGATACAGGATAGTCTCTGGAAAATACCCAACCGGGGATCTTCAGTTCTGTGCTTGTTAAAAAACACGAAGTTCCCTGTCACTGGTTGTCGGTGTGCAATCGCTCGTCCTGTGATCAAATGAGCCTTTAAAAGTGGTTGGCGGCTGTAACTCAGTCTTAGAGTAAATCATTGGATAATCACTGTGTAAGAGGAGTTGTGGATGTGTGCAGATATGAAGCTATCAGATTTAGACAGTCACATAATTAGTTTAAGGAGGGAACTCAACACTTTTGAAAGCTACATTTACTCACTGTTGAACCATTATGGAGCCATTCAGCACATCTAGAACATTAATGTGCTAAATGGAACCCACTGAGGGGGTTAATGTAGCCTCACGACTATTGATACAATGTAAATTATACTGAGAAAAATCTGAGGAATTTTACATTTTATAAAATTTTACATTTTATACCGAGATATAATGAGAAAACCTGTTTTTATTTTTTCTGGATTTTTTTTTCAAGTGATATGAATCACATACAATTTCTCCATTTCCCTTTCCCCTTTCAAATCTAGACAGGACTAACTATATCTTAAAACTAGACTGTGGAAGAAAATTGGATTAAATCAAGTAGGAATAAAAGTAGAATCTTAGTAGAATCTGTCAGGTTAATGTCTGAAATATACAAGGGCCACTTTATTCAACTGTCCACACCCTTTTGTTTTGTTTTGTTTTCACTAATGTCTCTGGGAATACACATTCTGGTTAAAAATTTAAAGCAAAATCATTAAACAACTAAACAAAATCGCAAAAACGGAAATCAGCCGTAGCTTTTCCCCATGATTTTAAGTGATCCCGCAGATAAAAATCACTTAAAAATCATTCTTAATGTCTCAGATGCTCTCCTCCATGAAGGCGGTAAGAAGAGGACACACTGGTGGTGGCCAGACAGGAGGTGGGTGGTGTGGTCGGGATGGGGGCAACAGGTGATGGGGATTCAGGAGGCACTTGTCATGATGAGCAGGGATGGGGGCAACAGGTGATGGGGATTCAGGAGGCACTTGTCATGATGAGCACCGGAGGATGTATGGAAGCATTGAGTCACTGTATGGTACGCCTGAAACTAATTATCACACTGTGTGTTAACTAACTGGAGTTAAGAGAAAAACTAAAAGAAAAAAAGTAAGTTTCTAACGCCATTTTTGGCAGACAAAACAAAACAAGGCAACAAAACATGGCTTCGGTGTTTGAGTTTTCAGGCTCGGATGTCAGCTGCCTATCAGCACAAAGCCTATTTCTCCTCTTAGTTTTGTCCTGTGGAAGATGCCTGCACCGTTTTCCTGGCATCACAGGCGGCTGCAGTAAAACACACATAAGGAGAACACAACATGGCACACAGATGTCAGGCTATTGAGACGATTCAGTGTCACCAGGAACGGACACGTCGCTTCTCATTTGGAGTCACTGTCACTGAGTTTCCCAAATTACCTGCACTTTCTGTGCACTGGTTTGGGTCTGTAGCACAGACCCTCTTTACACTGCCTGTCTTTCCTCCTCTGAGACCCTCTCTTTGATATTGTCCCCGAGTATCCGAACTGATGTCAGTGGGAGTCATGGGTTTGCCACGGGCACAGAGTTAAGTTCATTATAAAGAAATGGTTCAGAAGCTCATTCTGAAATTGCTAAGCTTGAATGAGGGACAATAAAACACCCAAATGAGAAGCTAGAGACCCATAGATACCTACATAAATGTGGAAAAGCTGAAACCCGTTTATTTACTCTGTAAATCTGAATATAGCTCACAAAAGATCGTAGAGTCAGCTCCACAAATATAAAGCTCTAAATACCCAGAGTCCCATGATAGAAAAACTGCCACCAGCCTGGTGGTGTGCCTGTTCATATCAGTTAGAACTCATAGCAGTTTTTTTTTTTCTAAAAAACCTCTTCTCGGGGCGCCTGGGTGGCTCAGTCGGTTAAGCGGCTGACTTCGACTCGGGTCATGATCTCACGGTCCGTGAGTTCGAGCCCCGCGTCGGGCTCTGTGCTGACATCTCAGAGCCTGGAGCCTGTTTCAGATTCTGTGTCTCCCTCTCTCTGACCCTCCCCCGTTCATGCTCTGTCTCTCTCGGTCTCAAAAATAAATAAACGTTAAAAAAAAAAATTAAAAAAAAATTTTAAAAAACCTCTTCTTTAGCCAGACAGAAGAGCTTCAGAAAGATATGGTCAAACAGTTTGTATTTTATGGGGGTAAGCAAGCAGAGAACTGTAAAATGCCATCAACTATCAAATAATTTATTCTATCGCCCCATTCAATATACTGGATTTGCTTTTGTGTGCATTCGCCTGTAAGAACTGTAGTTTCACTTTGGGTCTGAACTAGCCGGTGAGATCTTTTTTGGCCACCCTGAAATTATTCTAGCTAAGGACTCCTAACATGTGGTAATTGTTTTCAAATGGTACAAAGACCAGCATGAAACGGTCCCTAATACTAAGCGAAGGGAGTAACGAGTCTTATCACACTGTCCTCACACAAGGGACCCCATTAGCTAGTCGGATGTCCTTTGTACTGCCTGCCAAGTCAATGTGAGAGGAGGTCTTGGACGAGATGGCTTATTCAATCGGTAATAGGTAGTTACTCAGTTCATGAAGCATATTAGTCTAACTCAAAGATTTCAAAGCTGAGTTACAAACCCTGTGCTACCCGCTGTAGACTTCCTATCATTCCGTCCAGGACCATGTCTAAGAAGACTGGCCACACCTCTAACAAACCCCAATAGGGACACAATCATTGCAAGCAACACAGACAGCACCTGCTGCTACGGAGAAAATGCTATCTCTAGGTTTTGAAACGAAGGCTCTTGTACTTTGGAAACCATCTGTGTACCCTAAAAAATCAGCCTCTTCTACTGGTGACTGATAGGAATCTCAATTTCTTTTCCTACAGTCATCCTTCCTGACACCAGGTATAACAATACACTTCAACGGCACCTGCGTGGGACATGGTTTCTGTCTTGACTCTCAGCTAACTCCTTAACAGCAACATTTCAGAAGAAAGTGCTATCAATACGAAGTCATTTTTTTTCTTAATTATTTGACTCATAGCACCAACTGAGGAAATCCTCATTTTGTAAAGCAAAAAGAAACTGGGTAAGCATGTACTATTGGGTAACTATATTTAAAAATATAAGCAACGAAGAATGAGATTAGTTAATATTTTCAGCATCAGTTATCGGTACAGTGAGTGCAAAACACTTCAGAAAGCAAGAGAGCAGAATTTATATGGTACTCTTTCAATGGAGCCTGGACAAGAGCCAGGTATGGGTTCTGTGAGGCTCTTCTCTATAAATAATATTAACTTGTCTACATCTTTGGTTTATCTCTCTATTCCTTCCACCAACAAGTATTTACTGGAAGAATTCTGTATGCGTTCCAGGCGTCACGGGAGCCACAATTAGTGTGCATTTTATGAAATACTTTCACATTTTATTCTGTATTCCTAGAAACTGTGGCACATTAATGGTAAACTAAAGTTGGTACTAAGAGACGAGTAATACAATTAAAACATATAAGGTAAGTAATTGAGCTAACTGTCTTCTAAAATTTCTTTGGTAGAAACTATAGCGACCGTATTTTATCACGAGGCGAATTTATTGATTCTGGGTCTCTGCCATCTGTTTCTATCCTATAAAGCTTTTAATCTCAAGGCTTTTAAGGCACTAGGCTAGATAGAAAGCTGGACATGTACGACTGGGAATCTGGGCTAAAAAGTTTAATTTCTCTTTGTGCGATATTTGTGCAGAAAGATGTCTATAAAGCCTGTATCAACTCTAGGCACTGGTGTCATGAACGTCATAGTAAACAGGTGTTTCTCAACTGGGAATGGTGACTCCTCCCCTCCCCTTGCCCAATCTCCTTGTGGTTTTCATAGAACCCAGTCTGACCGTTGTCAAACCTCCCACATCCCCTCTTTATGAAACTACCAAACATTCTTATAAGTCTAAATTAGACACAGAGTATTGCGAACATCTGAAGGGGAATATTACAGATATTCCTGGTATTGTGGGGGTTTGTCAGCTCTCCAATAACAGCAAACACAAAGGAAGTCGGGGAGGGGGATTCAGAGTCCCCCGCTGTCCCCAGCACCTTCACCCAGGCACATGTCCGAATCACAGCGTAATAAGCAGAACCTCTTGTCAAGGCTCTGATGAGCAGGGATCAGGGCTAAGTTTACCTGTCAGGAGCTACACACTTTCGCAGACAGGATGTGCTTGTCAGAACAGAGATCGCTATGGGAGGGGCTGCTTGGTAAGGACCCTCCCGTCGCTTCTTTCATACACTTACTTTTGAATGTGTTTTAAAGTTTCTGAAACTTAGAAGAGATGGGCCCTTGCTCTTTCACAGCCAAAGTATAAAAATGTACAGAAAGAAAAAAATAAAGGATCGCTTGTTATTCTGACATGATGATTCCCAGTTACATAGGTTAAGTGCCCTATGTTTCTTAGACAGTTAGTTATGCCTTGGCTGCAGACATCTAGAGAAAAAGTAATAAAAGCGTGGCTTTTAGAAAGTAGTATTTCTGTTACTTTTATTAGAAAAAAAATTTTTGAAGCATGGGTTTATTAAACTACTGTATTTTTAAATTATACAAAACATACGTGTGTGTATATTTATGTACCTATAGATACATGATTATGAGGTTTATATTTGGTAAAATATTTTAATAATGCTTTTCGTATTAGTTGCCCTAGCTTATTTAGATAGGATTGAATAGTTATACTTTAAATATGATATGTGATGAATTTGTATTAGGGAAGGAATGATTGTGAGGTATTTACGTTAATTACAAACTTTTACTCTTTATTTTTTTGCTTTTATGTTTTTAAAAATGTTTAGTTCTTTTTGAGAGGGGGGAGGGGCATAGCGAGAGGGGGACAGAAGATCCCAAGTGGGTTCTCTGCTGACAGCAGCGAGCCCGACGTGGGGCTCGAACCCACAAACCGTGAGATCATGACCTGAGCTGAAGTCAGACACTTAACGGACAAAGCCACCCAGGTATTCCAAACGTCTGTTCTTTAAAACCATGCTTGCCCCTTATAGTCACGAGATTGGCTTGCCAACTCAACCTCTACTTTAGCTGCTGTGCTAAATTTGAGGTTCGAAGTTTGCATATCCGTTATGAGAGAAATGTGCCCTCTTTGCACACCATCCTTTCTTTTTTAAAAAAAAGGTGAAAAAATCCCAAATTTGTTTTTACTAATCCAGATCAACTCCGCCAATGGAGCATATCCCTTTGTCTAATTTCCCAAAGTTGATTAAAATCCATTTGCGGGGGGCGCCTGGGTGGCGCAGTCGGTTGGGCGTCCGACTTCAGCCAGGCCACGATCTCGCGGTCCGTGAGTTCGAGCCCCGCGTCGGGCTCTGGGCTGATGGCTCGGAGCCTGGAGCCTGTTTCCGATTCTGTGTCTCCCTCTCTCTCTGCCCCTCCCCCGTTCATGCTCTGTCTCTCTCTGTCCCAAAAATAAATAAAAACGTGGGAAAAAAAAAAAAAAAAGAGACTTGGGTCAAAAAAAAAAAATCCATTTGCGGGTCCTAAGTAAACCACACTATCTGTTGTAGGAAGTTCATGTGTCAGCAGTAACCCACACGATGAACTTCTATGCAATGTCAGTTCCCGGGAACAAATAAGGACACACTCAAAAGCGGCCCGCAGAGCAGAGCCTGAGTCCCAGACTGGACTGAAAACTTAATTCTCTATTTTTTTTCTCCCTGGCTTTTAACTAAACTGAAACCCTCCCAATGCCACCATCATTTCCTGAAGGTCTTATAATCAGAGCAGCTCTCCTGCCCAGTCTCATCCGATGGTAGCACTTTTCCTGGACTCTTTTTTGCCTCTTTGGCAATCCAGCCCGCTATCGCTTTGAAAACGGTGCAAAGGAAGCACTTTCCATTAACTTCCAATTTATTCCTTTCCTATTGCGATCCTAAAATGAGCAACAGGAATGCTAAGAACAGAATTTTAATGTAACTCAATTGAAAAGGTTTGTTCCTCTGACAAAATCATGCTGCTGGGTAACATTCATTTTATTAAAAGGGAACCTGTCAAAAAAGAAAAGCAATTCAAGCTACAGGAGAACTCAGCTTTATGGAGAAGATCCATTCCAGAAAAGTTGTATGGAAAATATTTGTATATTGGATCGTTTTCTTTTTCTACTGACTTGGGTTATAATTGTAGAGGTGTGCTCCTACAGAAAATACTTTTGCCTTCTCATATCACTGCAAAAATCACACTAAGGAGCTCAATATTCATCTCAAGGACTATTCTGCATTTGTCAACATGCCATCTAATTTCCCCTTACGGTTTGTGCGACGTTAGTGAAGTGAAGAGTAATCGAAAATGATTTTACATCTGCGTTCGCTGCAAAGTACATATCCCATAAAATATACAATGGCTGATTCTCATTTCATTCTGATTGACCTCACAAAATGGGACCGTTCACACAGCACATTGCCTGGACCACTACTCCACATAGTAGAATATGCTGGCAGCCCGAACCTCGTACTTTTTCATCTGCTTCCGCAGTGACGGCCCTTGCCGATTTGCATTTCGTGGGAAGGTCCTTTTAAGTGCAGTTTAAATTTCCAATAACTGCTTACAAAAAGCGAAGGCTTTCTATTGGATAAGAATGACATTTGTAGCACTGACATAAACAGCCAGCTTCATTGTAAATGTTTACAAAAATTTTCTTTAATGCTTATTTATTTTTGAGAGAGAGAGAGAGAGAGAGAGACAGAGCACGAGCGGGGGAGGGGCGGAGAGAGAGAGGGAGGCACAGAATCCCAAGCAGGCTCCAGGCTGGCAGCATAGAGCCTGACGTGGGGCTTGAACCCACGAGTCGTAAGATCACGACCTGAGCCGAAGTCAGACGCTTAACCGACGGAGCCACCCAGGCGTCCCCGTCATTGTAAATGTTTTTGACGTTCATCGGTGATGGCTCCCAACATAATCAGCTTTATCACCTGGGCAAATGTAGACCCGGAGGGTTTATGCGTAAACCAAAACTCTAGTATATTTCTCCAAATGTCTGCTGCTAATATACTGGGTGCGTATGAAGCAAAATGTTAACCCTTAAGCAGAGGCATTGACCACGATGCCAATGACACGTAAGCCTCAGAACTTCTCATTGTGTGGGTCCCTCCCAAGGCCCTGAGTCTAATTTTGTATTTTTCAGAGGGGGTGGGGGGATCCAAAAATTACAGAAGCTCCAGGGCCCCCAAAACTGGGATCCCACCTGCCCTTAAGAATGTAAATTTTTAAGAGTCTATTCACCGTATCACAGCACTTTATAATCAGAGCAGAATGTGGATATACTTACTCAAAAAACGTTGTCCACCCAGTTTCATCACTTTTTGTGGCTAACAGGCCACTGTTGCCATGGTACGTAAACAAAACTAATTCTAGTCCTTGGGCAGTCATGCTTTTCAAACATCCATTGGTTCCTATCGTCAACCATATCACTTGGTTATCTGGAGACACCACCCGAACTGGCATCCGATTCGGGTCCCGTCTAATCCTGAGGGTGTTGCCATTGCTGTCTGTCACAGCAGTGATATCGTTATCGTTGCTGTAGCTAAAATTGTACAGGTAATCACCAGTGACCAAACTTACAGTATACTGGTGGGTGCCGTTGATGTCAAAGATATAGAGTTCCTGGTCAGTTGGGGAGGCAACTTCATAAAAGTTCATGGAGTTAAGGAAAGGCTTGTTCTTGGACACGGCCCGGATCCGGATATTCCCCAGGTCCGCGATATACAGGGTGCCATCTGGGGAAGCGGCCAGGGAGGACGGCGCGCTGAGCTTGGCGTCTTTGGCGTAGCCATCTCCACTCTGGTAACAGTCACAGTTGGCGTCGTTTTTGCAGTCACACTCTGAAGGTATGCCCGCCACCAGGGAGATCTCCCCGTCTGTGGTGACCTGCCGGATTCGGTTAATCTTCTTCTCATCGGTTTCAGTAATGTACAGGACCCCACTGTACGACACCGCGATGGCGGTCGCCGATTCCAGAGTTGTCTGAACCGCGTGCTTCCCCACAGAATATTCCACGCCTGGAACTTGGCAGTGCATGGGCCGTCCCGCAGCAATGCGCACTTGGCGATTCTCAGTGATCTGCAGAACTACGTTATTATCCAGGACGTAAATGGAGTTGTCCATGGGGTTAATGGCGAGGTCAGTGGGCCATTCCAGACGTACCTTAATGAAAACGAAAAGGTCTGGTTAGTCAGTTACTGCGCGGCAGTTAATTTGCCAGAAGAGTAAATTAGACCATTCAAGGAAATTACCCTTAATTTGATCAACTGTTTCAAAATTGTTTTTTGAAGAGCTACTGTAAAATAAACTTAAAAATCTGGAGTGGAGACAAATGCGGGAAATAGCACGTTAGTGAAAAACGCCGCTTGCTGAAAGATTTGCAAGTCATAGCCAAAGAGCAAATGAACCTTTAAGCAGTGAGTTAACAGGCATCGATGATACATGAACACATATGCTCCTTTAGCAGTAATACCCACCACACGTCGAGGCTTTCTAGGTTATGAATATATGAGTGTTTTATTGTGTTTTCAATCAGGCCAACAGTTAAGTTCCTAATTCTAAATAGAAGTCCCTTGGGACTAATCATAGTGGGTTCTCTCTACTACTTAAAGAGCTCATGCAATCAGAAGATTGGAGATTTAAGCTGTTTTGTTCTTTTTGGGATATCTGCCTGCTGCTACTCTACTGGTATTTTATTACAAATGCTTTAGCATTTCTTAGTGCTAATTGTTTGTAATCTCACTGAATTCATCAAATGCAGAACTACGGAAGAAAATAACTTTTTTTTTTTTTAAGTTTATTTATTTATTTTTGAGAGAGAGACAGTGTGAGCAGGGAAGGGGCAGAGAGGGAGAGAGAGAATCCCAAGCAGGCTCCACGCTATCAGCACGGAGCCTGAGGTGGGGCTCGAACGCACGAAACTGTGAGATCATGACCTGAGCAGAAACCAAGAGTTGGATGCTTAACTGACTGAGCCACCCAGGCGCCCCCCAAATAACTTTTTATTAGCTCCTGAGATACACTTCAATGGAACAGCTTAGTTACAACTAACACCACACCTGATATATCCAGTTTAATATGGGGCCATCACAGTCTACTGACCTAGTAAATCAAGACACTTAGAAGAAAAACACACAATGCAGCTTGAGATTTTAACTACCTGGCTGATGTGCATGCTGGTGTCACAAGTTAAGGGTCTGGCTGAAGTCAGATCGTTAGAGCCCAGGAGAGTTGATATGATCCCGTTTTGATCAACTTTTCTGATCATGGTTCCATCAACAAAGTAGATTAATCCATTCTTATCAATTGCCATTCCTTTTCCAAGAGAAGTAAGTGTTACCAATTTTTCAAACGTGATTTATTTTTAGGCCCATCATTAAATTCAACGTTCAACCCCAGGGATAACATGGGTGATAGGTAGCAGGTAAGACTGCAGATTGTAATTACGTTAGGAAAAACCCAACAGAGGCATTTATGACACAAATCAACATAAAACGTAATAAATAACCCAAATCTGTAAGAATCCCCATTTAGTGTACGAATCATACAGGCTGTACCTGAGTTTTAACTGTAAAATTATAACATCTGTATACTGTTGTTGACTATCAATGATAGAAACAGGTCAGATTCTGTTACTCGGAACTTAGAGTAACTATATTCTAACAAAAACAGATCTAAGCCAAGGTTAGCGTTCTGTTGACCTTGTTACAATGAAATTTGCTATTATGAATAATTCAGTACAACAAATGCTTTTTTTCCAGTCCTCATTCACATAATAGTCGCTAGCTATAATGGAAAAAAAAAAAAAAGTCTTAAACCAAAAAACATTGTAATGAAGGGGATAGTACATGAGCAAGGAGTCAGTCCCAACTGGTTTAAAAGCTAGAAACCTTTGTCACACAGAATTTTAGCCCTTGTCACCTCTAGAAATTCCTCACAGCAAGCATTTTTTCCCATGGCATAGAAACAAAAGTTTAATAGCTCCAAACTGGGTGAGGACTAATACGGTTGCTTAGTGATGGTTTTTAAAGAGGCCCGGGACTCATTCATGACAAAGAAATTCCAGGACAATGAAAAGAATCTGGACACTTCCTTGAAGTTTAACAGGATGTGACCTGAATAATACGGGCTAGTTGCTTTATTCTTTGAAAAGGTGAAAAAATGGTATGATAAAAAAATGCCAAGAACCCAGTATTTGCTGTAAAATCAACTTAGGATTCTAGCAATTTCATGCCAAATGGCTTTTAAAAACACTAGATGTGAAACAGCTTTCTAGAACACGGTGGAGGGTAAAATGTTAGACTCAGCATTAAACACAATCAGGCACTAACTGGATTTTGTATCTTTTTTTTTTTTTTTAATAAAAAGAAATCCTCAAATTGATAAATGCCAGTACCTTTGGGACTCATGAGTGTCGCCTCCACAGCCTTCCCTCCGTCTCCACATCTGGCTTCATCAAATGGAAGGCACTGCTCCCCCGTCCCTGCAACCACTTCAGCATTTTTAGTCAAGTCTTTTGTACCCGTCAGTGACTTTGGGCGATAAATTCTGCGGGTGTTAGTGTCAGAAACATACAGATTTCCTGTGACGGGATCAGTCGCAAGGTAGTATCTATGAGCTGGGTTGCTGCTGTAAAAAAAGGATCACACATAAACATCGCAAGGCAGTTACTCCTAATACACAGGGGTGAGGGGGGGTGGGGGGTGTGTAATGAAAGGCAAAACAAAACAGATCATGGGAAACTGATTATAAACTGAAATCCATTATTAAAGACTGGAAAACGAACAGCATATTTAATAACGACTTCAAAGAATGGTGGAAAAGAATTGGAGGCAAGCTCTAAAAGGATTGCTTTCTTTCTTTGCTGGTGGCTGAGGATTTAATTTACTAAATTTATTAAAACAGCCATCTTGGAAAATAATTCCCTTTAGAAGGCAATACGCTTCTAGCCTAAAACAAAGAAGCAAGTTCTCTAAATCCTTTTGGATCAATGAAAAGCCATTAATAAATTGCTCTTGAGTGATCGACATAAAGTTTATTCCAGGGGAAGGGTGTCTCTATCAAACCCCGGTGAAGTGTAACATACTACTCATGTCCCTTGCACCTCATCAGAGGGAATTCTCCTGTTTTGCTACAAATCCAAATCACATGAACGCCTGCCCCTGACAAAATGCACCATCGGGTCTGTCTTCGTTGCTCTATCATAATCCAGGAGGGCGATCTGATGCAGTTAGTGTTTGTCTTGAGCAACAGGGTTACGTACTAAAAGGAGGTCATGCACGTGTACGAGGCTGTCTCAGATGCCGGCCTCACGCAGTGAGCCAGAAGGGTAGTTCTGTCAAGTTTTACTTCAAAAGTTGTAAATTAAGCTGCCTTAAGACCGGTCTGAGAATTTGGTGAGATGCAGGCATTTGTTCACAAAACATACTGCCTCAATGTGACACATAGAAAGTAGCACAAATGTAAACTATCCTACGTCCCGTTACCTGTGACAAATGGGAAGACCGACATTACCAAGCAATGGACAAATTAGGACCCTTAGGTGGAATTAAAAAGTTCATTCATCTCCTTATGAACACTCAACATCACATTCTTAGGATTAATGGGATTTTGTACCATGTGCAAATATTGCCTTCTGGAAACAAACATTCCAGTGTTTTCGACAAAGATGTTGACAGGCAAGAATCCACTGGATTCTACATTATCTTCACGACAAACTTAGCGTTTTACCAATTTATTCTCATTCTTTCTCTCTCTTTTTTTCTCTCCCCGCCCACACTTTTATACTTGTTTCCATTTGTTTTACATGTGAATATCTAAAAGATGGGGTATAAATCTAACTATATGAAAATATTTGTTCTAAATAATGGCGTAGTGTAGTGGTTTTCTCATTACTATTAGGTTCTAATGATACAATTCTCACTACTTAATGCTCTTCCTTTGAAAGTGGTCAATATGTGTACTTCAGGGCTCCTGTGAGTCTACTGCTAAAATACCAAGTTCTTGGTTTCACGAGCGTGTCTTACATCGGGTGCCCACGTGGCCACAGAGCTGGCCACACGTGGCGTCTGTAGAGACCCTCTGGAGCTCTGAAGCCTCTGGCTGTTAAGTGGATTCACACCGAAACACCGAGACTCGCGAAAGCTTGACCACCTCCAGGTTTCGGGTCTCCTTTCTACCCTTCCGTATCTTTTGGCGACAAGAGACATATTTGAGTAAGAGGTCTTGAGTGTGTGATAAGTGTGAGAGGGTGAATAGTGACACAAAGGATGCAGGGAGATACAAGTCACTTGAGACGAAGACGCTTCAGAACCACTGGGCTATGGACCCCTGCCCATGTGAAGAGTCATTGTATCGCTTTTCTAAGTCGATGCCTGAAATGTCAAATGAACAGACGTACTGCCTTCCTTAATGTGGTAGTTTATTACTCTGTAATGAAGTGAAAAGTTACATATCAAGATCATCTTCAGAGTAATTTTAAGAGATTCTTCCCCCCTATGAACAGCCTGGTATTGACGGAGCTGGTCTTTTAGATATATGGTTGGTGACTGTAACGTAATGCAATCAAACTGGGTCTATTGTGAAATACCATTGTGGAAAGACTTCTCTTTTCTTTCCTATCTCCTCAATTACATACTGATTAGAACTAGTCATATAGCCAGTTATGAAAACATACACACACAATACACACACACACACACACACACATTTTCCTGTCCGTTGTGTACCTATGAGCATGACCTCTAGACCAGACTGCCTGGGTCTGGATCCTAGCTTCCTCACTCACTAAACCTCATGACTTTGAGCAAGTTATTTAACTCGTCTGTGCCTCCGATTCCTTATCTGGAAAGGTGATAATAATAATACATATTTCATAGGATGCTGAGAGGGTGACATGAGCTAATACAGATAAAATGCTTAGAACAGTGCCTAGTACGTAATACATATACAACAAGCATTAGCTGTTCTTAATATCTGCTTCTGTCCTGCCTCCTCTTGGGTTGCAGTGTGTCTTTTGACTTGTAACTCTACACAGTGTAGGAGTGCGATGATTATCGTTAGCTATCTAAAGTACGACTAGCTTTCTGGAAAGGTTAAGAAGAAAAACAATGGCTACGTTCAAATTTGTTTCCTTGGTCTTGCTGTTAGGCTAGAACATCCTAAACTATTCAAACAATGCAGACCCTTCTTTAAACATGCACTTTGAATTGTTTCCAGGGTAATGAGGATAAAGGTAAATGAATAATGCAATCCAATGTAAATTCAGTTGGAGTTAAGCATTCATACGAAACACCTTTATAAAGCTGCAAGGTCACTTTTAAGAACATAATATCAAGAAGCCTCTCTTCCTTTTACATGTACAAAGGGTGGAAAGGTACCATATCCATGAGACCATGCCAGGGTCTTTTTGTCTCAGTGCTGAAGTACCAGAATCAATTGTTCCTCTGAATTTTCAAAGCAAGATGAGTTATGGGAACATTCAGTAATTTTTCAAGTGGAGGGTAATATGCAGAATTATTCATTTAAGTGACATCCTTTATCAGAAGCCTGGGATAGTGGGACTTAATCATGAAGTCCTTTTCACCCTCTTTACAGGTCTTTTCTAAAATACCTGCTGAAAAGGCTATTTGTGGAAAACTCCTTCAAGAGCAACTTCTAGGAGACAGTTTTAAAAATAAAGAATTTTAATTCATTTTTTTCAATCCAAAGGTGTATAAAAACAACCCAAATCTTGGATCATGATCTCCCTGTCCACTTAACCCACTTGTAACTATAAACTGTCCAGACCTATATAAAATGGATAGTGGAAGGATTCTCCCTTACCCCCTTTTATCTCCAATATTCCATGATTAAAAAGCATACTCCCTAAAAGAGGTACCTATTTATAGGCATACACATATTTTTGCACAAAAGCCATTATGCTGTTCTATATCTTGCCTTTTTCATTTAATAGCGTACAAGGGAGAATTTTAATACTGAGCCATTTTAACTATATAAATCATGGGTTTACAATAAAGGAGAATAAAAACTTTAGGATCCTGATAAAGAATGATATAAAAAAATTATACATAGTTTTGATTTTTAATTTTTTTTTTCAACGTTTTTTATTTTATTTTTGGGACAGAGAGAGACAGAGCATGAACGGGGGAGGGGCAGAGAGAGAGGGAGACACAGAATCGGAAACAGGCTCCAGGCTCCGAGCCATCAGCCCAGAGCCTGACGCGGGGCTCGAACTCACGGACCGCGAGATCGTGACCTGGCTGAAGTCGGACGCTTAACCGACTGCGCCACCCAGGCGCCCCAAATTCTTTTTTTTTTTTTTTAATTTTTTTTTTCAACGAAAACAACGGATTTTTGAGGTGGCCCCTTGAGCTACAGGTCATAAGTTTTCTTGGTGCAAAAATAATGGACATTAAAGTCCTAAGCTTTGCCTTTATTGACATCAGCTTTATTCCAGTGGGACAGTAATAAGAGAATGTCCGAAGTGGTGCTTATATTTGGATTTCCTGTTCCACAGCGTCTCCCTCTTTGAAGGCACAGAAATTTCTAAATCAAGCAACATATGTCGATGGTTTTTAAAAATGTCTGCCAAATGAAAGCTCTAATTTTGCACACAACTCCATTGTCCAGAATAACAAATGTGGAGGCGTATGTGGCCCCGGAGAAGAGAGTTTACTTCTGGAAACATTCCCCACAGAATGGTAGGAAATGAGAACTGGGTAAGTTCTTTGCAGCGCAGCTTAGCATGGCAAATTAGAGCTGGTTCTGGGACCCCAGCCCCTTTCAAAGGAAAAGAGGGAGCAGGACCAAAAGCACTAAAAGAAAAAGAAAAAGTGAGTTTGGAAACTTTCAGTTGACTGGAGGCAGAGAAGCTCTGAACAATACATGGGATGGGTCTGGGGTTCAAGGACACCTGACATAAGCAGAGTTTTCTGACAGAATGAGTTAGTACTTGCGCTCCAAATTCCCGAAAAGCCAAAGCCCTGGAGAGGCTGGTGTGCGGGTGCAAATGGGTGGTGAGTTTTTAGGTCAGTAACACGTCTCATGTGGAAACGTAAGGCTACGATGACTGAGTGCGCTTGGCTGCTGGTAGCTGGAGTGCGGGATTTACAAAATGCATGGCTTGGGGCGCCGGGGTGGCTCAGTTGGTTAAGCGTCAGACTTCGGCTCGGGTCACCATCTCACAGTCTATGGGTTCGAGCCCTGTGTCGGGCTCTGTGCTGACAGCTCAGAGCCTGGAGCCTGCTTCACATTCTGTGTGTGTCTCTCTCTACCCCTCCCCCACTCATGTTCTCTGTCTCTGTCTCTCTCCCTCTCTGAAAAAATAAATTGACATTAAAAAAAAACCCCAAAATGCATGGTTTGAGGGAATCTCTGTTCACCAGGAGAGGTTTAATGGCCTTCTTGTACAACTGATCAAGGTTTTCATTTCAGAAAGTCTGAAAATAACATTACGATTTTCACTAAGAGCAGCAAAATCAAATCAAGTTGAAACTTTTAGTATATTGCACCTTGATGACTCGTGCTGCGTTGCCTGGATCGCCACAATCCCTAAGCCGACTTCCCCATGGTCCCATCCCATGGACGCGCAGACTGGATTTGCTTATTCATTTTGTCATAATGCAACTTGTTAGACTAGAGAAATATTTGCAAAGAACAAGCTATAGAACAGAGATCATTAGCACTTTAATCTTTTTATTGGAAATTGTGCCGTAGCCTTTAGGACACAGAAAAGCATAAATTATACTTATGTAGAACAATAAAATGCCTCTTTTCTGGCAACGAAGACTGTTTAGATGATTGCAAGCAGGGCTTTGGGATGTGGTATTTCTGCGCCTGTTTGATTTTTAAATATTAAGTCAAGAAGTGCTGAATCAAGCTTTTATAATTTTGTATCTAAACGTTCACTGATTCAAGTTCACAGACCTGTGATTGGCACCTTCTTTGATCTTTTAATTGGTAATATAAAATTCACAAAGTTGATTTTTAGTCCTACATGTTTTATTACCTCTTGGCTGGTGTTAGTTAACTAATTTAAGTCCCTTTACTTTGGAATTTTAAAGAATTAGAACAGGGATGAGCCAAAATTTACTACCTACAAAAGGAGTTTGTTATCAAACTAATACTATAAACAACACAGGGGGAAATGTTTAGTAGAGCCAAGAGAAACTTAAATGTTAAGAATTTCAGAAGCTTCCATTTATGTAAAAAATTTAATATGTTGATTGAGTAGTATTTATATCTATTCATTCATTAAAGTCTAGCCAGAGACTTTTACTTGATATAATATCCTGGCAGTACTTATTACATTTGGTATGATGGATTACTTTGAATTTTAAAATTGAAAAACCTATGTTTTTTTGCATTGATTTTGTTATTCACTATTTCTATTAATTATTTCCTCCATCCGTCCAATTAATGAGTGTGGGAAACATAGTAAGAGGACCAGAAGCATGCATTTTTATGCATTAATCATTAACTGACTACACTGTTCATTTTTGTGTATTTAGACATAGTTTACAATTTCTTTCCCCTCCTATCATCTGTTCCTAAGTGCTTCATGACTGTTACGTTGGCCATGAAAGTGGGGATAAGGAGAAAGCCAGCAGGATCCTATCATCTAGGATGAGCAAGTTGACATTAGTAGGCAAATAGAAAGAAGTATCTGATACGAGTTTTAATTTTTTGAGCTAAATAGAGTAGCTTCAGTGAGTCAAAATATCTTGCTTTTGTGAAGCCAATTTTGATTAATTAATTATGAAACAAATGGAATCCCTATTTTTGTCATTTCATCGGTGACTTGGGCTCAAAGGCCTTGGATATTTTCTACATCTTCTTCCTTACCACCCATATACAGTGTGTTCATTCTCTGCCTTTCTTTATTTTATGGGTTGATTTCCTGCATTGCTAGCCATACTAATTTAGGTTCCTAGCATCTCATGGTTTTAGGCAACGGCTTTCTAATTGATCCTAAACACGGACATCAGATTCATCTTCCCCAAAGGCCATTCGGAGTATGGCGCCGTCTTGTTCAAGATCAGAAAATGGTTTCCCACTGTCTCTGTCGTCCTGTAGGACAGAAGAGTAACTCCTCAGAGCACTCAAGGCCCTAAGCAATCTGACCCTAACCTGGCTTTCTACCTGTATCTCTCATTATTACCAGCATGGATCCCCTGTTCCACCCAGGTAAATCGGATTCTTCTCAGAACATGTCTTACTCATGCCTTTCCTAAACCCCAGAAACATCATTTGTTCTAGATTACTTCTTCATGACTATCTTCCTTTCTTCCTGTTTTTCTGTTTAAACAGACTTCATCTTTAGATGTAGGTCAAATATCAACCCTCCAGAGAACTTTGCCTTACCATACCCGTATCTCCCCGTAATCTCTTCCTCAACAGAACTACTCTCACAGAACAAGCCATGGATATAATGAAGCATCAAAGAATGATACCGAGGATGTCACTTAGGCTGTTACGTACATATCTTGTCTCCCCTACTAGACTGTGACTTCTGAGAGTATGGATTTTCTTGTATTACTATTTGTCGAAGTGCCTAGTACATGGTGAGTGATCAGTCAACACCGCTTTAGCAAGGATGAATATAAAACCCAGTGTCTTTTACATGCAGGGCCATAAGGGAAATGCAGAAGCTCAAATGTAGCCAGGATAACACACGGAGGAGAAAGGTGAAGGAGGATCATGAGAGAGGGATTACGGTGAGTATCACGGCCAAACACCATGAGTTAGTACGTAATGAGCTCATATTATAAAGTCCTGTGAATAATGTAGCTCTCGCCTCTTTTCTTCCAGAGAAAGAGATTATAGCGCCACGTAATTTGTCAAATGACTGTGAAATAAATTTAGCTTTTTATACACCCAGGTAATTATCCCACAGAATCCCAGCCATTTGGACACATCGACACTGGCTCGGTGGGGTCATGGAACGCACACACTGTTCAGAGTGGTCCCAATCTCCGCTCCCCATCCTTCAGTTATGTTTCTTAGGGGAGAAAAGTAACCTCCTTGGGCCTCGATGACCTCATCTGTGATCCTAAAGGACTACTGTGTGGATCTGTGATAAGTACATAAAATATCTGGCCCTGTGTCTGGCGTGGAATAGAGGCTGGTTTGTTAAAAAGTGGCCTCTTTGGTAGTCTTTTCTGTATCGCCTGCAGCATTTTCACGTTTAGTTGGTGTCTTTCCTCTCTCCTCCAGTTACCTAGAGGCCAAGGCCAGAAAAATTTTGATATTCTGCCGTGGTTTGTAATAGCAGAGATATTGCGGGTGCAGCAGTCCGAAGAAATGCAGCGTGAATCTGAGCTTGTGACCGGCTATTAGCTGATAGCACGAGATCAAAAGGGGATCTTGGGAAAAGGTCGTGGGACCATGCCTGGTCATACTGATATTCAACAGCTACTCATCTTCCAGCAGAACTTTGTTTTTTATTTCCTACTTGTCAGTCTTTACAACACAGTTTAAAGGGATTATGTTGATTTATTCATCTCAAGGATCTCACATGAACTATCATTTCTTTTTCCCTCTGGTACCATTTCATTAGATATTATACTGGCCAAACTAGATGCGGCACGTCCAATATGGCTTGCTTTTTTTTTTGGCGAGCTTTACTTCAAAATGCATTGTCCTTTTCCTTTTTTGTTGTCCTGGGGAGAGTTTTTCAGTCAACAGTGTCCATGCACAAGCTTTTACCTTCTCTGGCTAAGTGTACATATCAAATAGAATTTGAAAAACATCTGAGCTGATACTCTTCCTTAGCTTTGAAGAAAGTCTTTTCCTTCGTAAGAGTGTCAGTGAAAACATTACTTCTTAAAACTCAAATCTAGTAACTCTCTTAGCTGGGGAAAATATAAACTACAACAGTGATGAATTTACCAGAAAGTTAACAAAGCAGAAGCGTTAGGGTTCTCTCGTATGGGTTCCTTCCAACCCAGCAAGGGCCCAGGCAACACATGATCTTACGTTTGTAAAACTCTGTCAAAGTAAACTATTTTGAGATTCTTTTTCTTAAGCAGAATCCCCCAAATTGAATAAGCTTTGAGCCCAATAAACCGGGATCTGCCCTGATTATTGGTCAACCTAAACTTGCCCGAACGTCTACTGTGCTTTGAATTTTGTTCTGTTCAATATGGCTTAGATTAAGTGAGCTGGTAACTGAAATTGAGAAGTATTTTTCTTACACAGAGATGTGCGTTGTGGTATTTTTTTGTGACAAATTTTATTAACCAATTTGAAAACAGCTTTTCAGATGATATTGCATAATATATTTTACAATATACTGCAGGATAATGGCTCATTTAAGTAGTTTTAATTCCTTCGATGTTCTGTGATACGGAATTTCCTCTCTCATGATGAAATATTCTTAGAAAACAATGTCAGAGAGTCACATCAAAGTGCAAAAAGGACATTTGAAAATAGATAGTAACCTTTCAGCAAGATGCTTACCTATGTCTAAAATCTTTATTTCTTGGTGGAAGCAGATAAAAAAGGTGGGAAAAAAAAGCACAGTTAGAAAAAGTTTCTAAAAGATAATAATGAGTTGCATACTGAGATTTTAATCATTTGTATGGAAAATCCCCAACTTAAGCAGAAATAACACTGGAAATGAATTTTGCAGGCCAAGGCTTAGCAAATAATTTACAGAATGGGATGATTTTCATCATCACACTTAAATGAACAACGCAAAGCAACAATTTATTACTTTCACCCTTGGTATTATAGCTAATGGGTTAACCCAACTTGTGAACTTGCTTATTGGAAGGTTACAGCCTTAGTTCATTTACTATTATGTTCTGATACTGCAGGGAAATATTTTCTCTCTTAAATTTCAACAGGTGTGAAATAAAAGGCTAACGACCTATACCATGAGGTTATTCTAAAGGGATTTGAAAATCATAGCTCCATCCTATCAGAGCATATAAAATTCCCTGGAATCAGTGAGACATTTTATATCTTGGGTGACTTTATAGTCTATGCTCTTTTATATGGCATAGTATGTATATACGTGCTTTTTCCAACTTTAACCAAGAATCTAACTTCTTTCTAAGGAGAATTTTAAACGTGGGGAAGGTATACTTAAATAATACACTGGTACATCAGATTAAACACTTAAAAAAAAATAAAGGCATGCTTAGCTTTGGTTAAAATCCCAAATGAAGGGGTTGCCTGGCTGGTTCGGTCAGTAGAGCATGCGACTCTTGATCTCAGGGCTGTAAGTTTGAGCCCCACATTGGGTGTAGAGATTACTTAGAAATAAAATCTTAAAAAAAAAAAAGAACCCAATTAAGGAAAGACATACCTGAGTTCCAAAACGCTTGTTACGTTTCCAGAAGGGAATATTCGGCGAACGTAGTTGAAATCCCCTACATACAGACTGCCATCGATCCCACAAGCTAACGCGACTGGAGCCAATAGTTTATTGCCATCGGCTTGACCATTGCAGCTCGGGCATGAGATGCTGCGCCTGCGGCCGTTGCCCATGATGCTACTGACGACCGGAGGCTGTTGGGAGATAAACTGGTTCTCCCCATTTCCCTTGTACAGTATACCTAGAAGACATAAAATGCATTTTTCTTGGGATAAAAAGTACAAAGATGCAAAAGTAACCACGCCCACTCTAGAGTTAACTGTACTTCAGTGCTTTGTAGATACAGACTGGGAAAACTCTTCTTTCAAGTTCCAGAGGACAGAACAAAACAAGAACTCAGTCACTTCGTGTAAAATATTATGTGACAAAATACAAAGGATATATACAAAAATCGCGATCCGTTGCGAATTTAAGGAAGGGGCTGGTAAAAGAAACAGAGGATCAACTAGGAAAATGGAAAGCCCGAACTGTCAACATCGGTGCTTCTCAAACGTCGTTGCATACTGGAACGGACTGGGGAGCTAACAAAAAATACTGATGCTCAGATCTCATCTCGAGAGACTCCGATTTAACTGGTCTGGGGGGCAGCCTTTTAAAAAACCCTCCAGACAATCCTAATGTGCGACCAAGTTTGGGAACCATGCTCTCCACCATGTTCTTCAGGGAATACCAAGTTTGCCTAACTGCCGAATGATGTTAAAAATATTATATATTAATCCAATAAAAACTGTGTGCCACAAATATGAATTTCTTCCGAGTTGATCACTGATTTTGAAAGAGTTAAACATACTTTATAGACGATAAAGTTAGAAAGCATGTATTAGACCTCCTATATACTGCTACGCTACCAAAGAACATTCTTGGTTATTCTCTGATCTGGCATGCGGATGCCCGCACATGCAGTAATTCAAAATTCCAAACGTAACGAAACTATTACGGAGAGGCAATTTATTATTTAAAGAGAATTCTGCTTTAAGGCATGAAAGTGCCAACAATTTTAAGAAGACAAAACGCCAGTCTGCTCCATTATGGTCTTCGATGGAAATCTGAGACAAAATCCCGAATGAATATTAAACATTTTCATAGTTAGAAACTAGATTTGAGTTGAGATTCTTATCTTATTCCTTTACCATTATTATATATAGATCAATGGTTTCATTTTGGTCTGATGTATACTGGACGGTCAGCTGTTATCACTCCATACATATTTCATGATGCTTCTCAGTGTGTTATTATCTGTATAAACCACCTGCTATTTTGACTTTGGAAGTTGTACATATTATATATTTATTGAACGTTCTCCATTTCGAAGCGGTTCTTCAAGCCAATGCTTATACTTTTTAGCAGATACACTGTTAAAAGAATCAATCCCCAGAAAGAACAAACAGGAAATACGAGAAAGTGTTTTTTCCTCCCACTCTGGGATAATTTTAAAGTGGAGAAGAGATCAGAATCATTATGTTCCTCTTAGAGCTCAGCACGCTTTTAGGTGGATTCTATGATTACTTTTTGAATGCTCTGCTATTTGAGTGATGTAATAATCACAGAACAGTTACATAGAGAAATCAGGAAAGATAAAACAGGTTTATTCAAATTTAAGAAAAATAACCTAAATAAGGCTGGATCATAACAACGTATGAAAAGCCTTTTGCCTTAAATATTCAAAGAAGACATTAGTGATACCTAAGATCCCTCTTTCTGTGATTACGTTATTTGACAATTAGGGAACTACCATTTCCTGTACGAGCCACGTCTGTAATTTTCATCCAAAGAATCCCACCAGTCAGCCTACTTCTCTGCTGAGCCTGATTTATTCAGTCATTACTTTAAACGACTGGTCCTTCATGATCCTCCTCTATTATGACAGAACAAAAAGACGAACATTAGAATATTGACTTTCAAGTTCTAGGTCTGCACAAACACCTGTCACTGTCTCCATTTTTGCCTTCTCGTCTTCTTTAAAATGTGTTCATAGCTCATCCACCTTGTTGTGATTACAAATCACTTTGTTTATTCAATGAGACACATGTCACTTTGAAAAGCCACCACTTGTCCAACTGTTCTTGGATGAAATGTGAAATCACAATCGGTGTACCCCGGGAATTAGGTTAACACACGTTTAAAAACGACACACGGTGTATAATTTATAGCAGTTTTTGGAGGACAGAATTTGGGGTAGCCCAGTTTTTACATCGGAACTGATATTTTAATAAAAGCGAACTATATATTATGCCGGTAGAGAAAGTGTGTGTGTGTATTTTTATTATATATACATATACGGAATATCTACAACTTTCTCAGATCCACCTGAGTACCGTACTCAGTGTTGGATTACACTGTTATGGGAAGGCCTTTCCTGGAGCTCTTTGCCACTGGTTCACGATCTCTTAGTGAAATCCTGGGGCTAACTGGTGGCGAACCGTACCTTACATTCTCACGATGACCAAAACGTTTCTAGAGAGGCTCCCCCCGTTTTGTTTATAAAGAAACTTCTGAAGGAATCCAGCAATCGGTCACCCTCCGTGAAATACGATTTCACCGACTTTAATCAAGAGCAGCCACGAGCACATTCGGCACAGCCTGAAACACCACTGGTCCAGACACCGCCGATGATTAGAGGGAACATACAGAGCGGCCTTCTTGGTTGGGAGTCTCGCTCTCCCCACGCGTGCGCCGCACGTGGCACTCGCCGTCAGCTCTGCTCCCCAAGAACCTTCGGGGGGTGCTCACTGAGAGGCAAGCTGACGTCCAGGGCAAAGCTGGAATGGGGACAGAGCTCGGCACTGTAGGTGCTGAGTAGGTAAGGCGTGGAGGGTTTTCCAGGTGTGGTTTTCCTCTTACTATTGGTTTGCTCAGTACTATATTCTTCCAGAGGTAAGGCACCGGGTTCTCAAGCCCTGGCTTAGAAACTACTTTGGATTTAGTACATTCGGAAGCTGAAAATGCACCCGCGCCGGCTCCAACAACAATTTTTTTTTTAAATAAAAAGAACAAGTATCAAAGTAACGTTAATCTGAAAAAGTGACCATTAATCTTAAACACGTAGTTGTATCACATGCTCCGTTCAAAATTTCGAACCTTCCAAAAACCTCTGCAAAGTCAAAGCTCGATGATTTTTCCAAGACTGTGGCATCTCCTTCTCTGGCTATTTGCAAAGGGAGAGTAGAGAGTTGTTAGACTGACGTGGTTTAGGACCGGTGGCTACAGTAAGTTGCATCAAGGCTCCGCTTTTCTAGAAAAGTGCCCATAAGTTATCTGAGATTGTAGCTGGCGTGTGGGCAAAATGTTAGACACACAGCAAGGACAACAGAAATTGTTTAATATCAATGATATTCTTTATGAGACTATGCTGGTCAAATTTTGTCAAGTAACTGGTCTTTTGGTTTGTGATATCTGATACATGGTTTTCCAGGGCATATTCACCAATAGTGTAAGGCCTACTATAAGGAATACTCTTTTCTCAAATTATTCATGTATTTTTTCCCTCATATCTACAAAGTTAAATAAGAATATAGGAACCCAGTTTGAGCAAGAGAACAATTTTTTTTCTCACATACAATTTAAGAACTGAAAATAAAAATCGACATACTCAGACTACTTAAGGATTAAGATCTGTTAGAAACATTTTGGTGGGGCGCCTGGGTGGCTCAGTCAGTGAAGTCTGACTTGAGCTCAGGTCATGATCTCACGGTTCGTGAGTTCAAGCCCCGCGTTGGCCCTGTGCTGACAGCTCACGGCCTGGAGCCTGCTTCGGATTTCGTGCCTTCCTCTCTCTTTGCCCCTCCCCCGACTCACACTCTGTTTCTCTCTCTCTCTCAAAAAACAAACATTAAAAAAATTATCAAAAAAGAGAAATATTTTGGGAAAGTACATGGATTTTTATTTTTTCTTTACTTTTAAAAAAGTCCCCTCCCATTCCTTTTTTTGGTAAACCTTCCTAACGCACTGTGGATCAAGTCATGGACTGACTATAGACGTAGACACTCCTAGAGAATCTGTGGTAGGGACGACCACATAGAGTACTTTCAATGCAGCATTTAGGTCATTTATAATCAAATGGGAAAACTATTTTGGTGACGAATATACGAATGTTTCAAAGTCCACAAGAAGAATGTTAGGTAGTTCCCACTTCAGACTTCTATGGTCTTGGAAACATATATTTTTTCTCCTACTTCTAATCCTACAGCATGCATGGGATGAAATGTTGCCACAAGCTAATCCATCTGAAGGAAAGCAAGTCAACTGAGAACAAGATCTTACCATTCTGAACGTCCAACACATGATGTTTATCTAATGTCCAACCACCCATGTTGGAAGCGTCTAATTCATAGCCTTGTAAAATGGCGGTCCTCTTTTCCCACAGAGTCAAGTCCAGACATGACTCGTATTCATATCCAACTGAAACTGGAATCAAGACAAATCACAGTTCATCTTAGCTACGGGCAGAGACGCAATGTACTGTTTTTGATAAAACGCCTTTCTTCGTAGTCGTGTTCTAATACTATATTTCTACTCATTTATGAGTAGCGTTTATTTCTATGTGAGAGGCTTTGGCCACATAAAAGGTATTTTTCTAAAAAAAAGCGATCTTCAAGTATTATTTTTCTATTGACTTGATAGGAAATTAGTTTTTTCCCCCTCACACCACTTTTTCACAAGGGGTCCACAGCACAAAATGAAGACCAGACTGGGCACCTGGTTAAGTAATCAGATCAGACAAATCAGCCCCGGGTGGTGATCAGATGATAACAACTAAAAATTACATTTTCCATCTGAATAATTATAGCGGTGTAGTTTCCAAGACTATTCAGTTGTGGAAGATATTTACAATAAGTAAGGTTCAATATAGCAAAAAAGATAGTCTGAGGGGCGCCTGGGTGGCGCAGTCGGTTAAGCGTCCGACTTCAGCCAGGTCACGATCTCGCGGTCCGTGAGTTCGAGCCCCGCGTCAGGCTCTGGGCTGATGGCTCGGAGCCTGGAGCCTGTTTCCGATTCTGTGTCTCCCTCTCTCTCTGCCCCTCCCCAGTTCATGCTCTGTCTCTCTCTGTCCCAAAAATAAATAAAAAACGTTGAAAAAAAAATTAAAAAAAAAAAAAAAAGATAGTCTGATTATGGCATCATATTCACGTTACTATCAGAAATGAACAATAACACCAGCAGTAGATTAATGTGAACAAATCACAAATGAGAAGATTCAGAGTCACAATGGAACATGGGTTTTAAATTTTAGACCAAAGCAGAGGGAGAAGTGGTAATTATCTGATTGAACTAATTCAAGCCCAAGGTATATATTAATTTCAGAATAAGAATACTCTCAGGTAAAAACTGGTAGAACAAAAAGCATCCATCGGTTGTTGCTGTTCTTGGGTTGAGTGTGAAGCTATACCATACATACATTTCTTCACATCAATCTTTGATCACACTGTCCCATCATTCAGTGAAACTGGTTTACCCGATGTTTTATTTTTTATTATTATTATTTTTTTCAATATATGAAGTTTATTGTCAAATTGGTTTCCATACAACACCCAGTGCTCATCCCAAAAGGTGCCCTCCTCAATACCCATCACCCACCCTCCCCTCCTTCCCACCCCCCATCAACCCTCAGTTTGTTCTCAGTTTTTTTTTTTTTTAATTTTTTTTTCTTAATGTTTTTTATTTATTTTTTTGAGACAGAGAGAGACAGAGCATGAGCGGGGAAGGGACAGAGAGAGAGGGAGACACAGAATCCGAAACAGGCTCCAGGCTCTGAGCCGTCAGCACAGAGCCCGATGCGGGGCTTGAACTCACAGAGTGTGAGATCATAACCTGAGCCGAAGTCGGACGCTCAACCGACTGAGCCACCCAGGCGCCCCTGTTCTCAGTTTTTAAGAGTCTCTTATGCTTTGGCTCTCTTCCACTCTAACCTCTTTTTATCTGATGTTTTAAGAATGTCATTGCACTGAATTGACTCCTTCTAGTCGAAAGATCTGAGATAATTTCTGAACACAAATATTGTCTATATCCACTCAAATACCCTTGTGAGCTGAAACCACCCTAATTGTCAGATATGGAAAACATCAAAAAGGATAAGGAAAGCTATGGAGACAAAGTTGTGAGGAAAAAAAAACGAGAAGAGGAAGGAGAACAGTAAGGAAGGAGAACATGGGAGAAAAGGATGGGACACCATGGATTGTCATTCAGAACATTTTCTAATGTATAATTTCAGCCAGAAAAAAAGGGATGCTGTCTCATCATATGGAAATACACTCCCTTTTCCCATGGTAGGTCTCAACCAACCAGCTTAGAACTCCCGACGGACAATCTTACCGCCTTCCCATCTGTTTATCCATTGAGTTTCGTGGGTGATTTGTTAGTTCTGACTTCAAGATAATATCATATTAGTTCTGACTTCAAGATAATTTTTTTTTGGCTGAAAATATATTGATAAGGAACTTACCAACAGCTTCAGATAGACCATAGACCTTTTGATTATACGCATCTGTTTTATCCCATATAAAAGTATAGGCCAAGTTTGGCGAGGCAGGAAACCACTTCTGAAAGAGTCTTCCGACGACAGCTACCATAAGGTGAACCTTCATTAAATTAAATGGTATAATAGACTGGGTCATGGTGATCTTGAGAACTGACTTATAGCCTGCAGCTCTGGAACTCAAGTAGGAAAGTTTCAGATCTGTTCCTGGAATTGTAGTTTCTTCATGGAGTACCTAGGTATGAAAAAAGCGGAAGCTTAAAACTGTGATCATGGATAACTATCAGGTAAAAGAGATTCCACAGGGGCGCCTGGGTGGCTCAGTCGGTGGGGCGTCCGACTTCAGCCCAGGTCACGATCTCGCCGTCCGTGAGTTCGAGCCCCGCGTCGGGCTCTGTGCTGACAGCTCAGAGCCTGGAGCCTGTTTCGGATTCTGTGTCTCCCTCTCTCTCTGACCCTCCCGCATTCATGCTCTGTCTCTCTCTGTCTCAAAAATAAATAAATGTTAAAAAAAAAAAATTAAAAAAAAAAAGGAGATTCCACAGAATTGAGACGAACAACTAAAATAAGACATCAAAGAGTTGCTCTTCACAAATACACATCTGAGCTGTGACTTTATTCAATAATTATAGATAACTCTGCCGCCAGCCCGATTTCTCTCCTCCTAAAAGCTTCTTGTCATTTATTTTGAGTTAATCATACCTCAGGTGCTATTCCTCACACGGAAGTCACTGTAACTGCTCCATCGGGCTGACATGCACTGACTTGTTGGCCTATAGTCACAGCCGATTCTCACTAACCCATCTTTCACCCCCATCACCCTGGAGAATTAGAGCAGACATTTGTAAGATGGCTGGCTTAGAGCAGGGATGTGGTGTAGGCCAAAGATCTGGCCTCCGCCAGCTGGCTCATTTAGGGCTGAAACCTGGGCCTGTAGCCTCAGCAGCTGACTGGTCACAGCCTAGAAAGACAGGAGCGATAACAAAACAAGAGCAATCCGTTTGGGTTAAATTGTAGCAAATTCCACATCCGTGTGGAAAGGTAACAGAACGACAGCAAGTTCAGGATGGCAGATGGACTAGTATTTCGGAGCTGCATCAATTTCTCCCTAGAGAACAACTAATGCGTTACTGAATGCACAGGCAAGACACTCAACGTATCCTTTTCGAGTTGAAGGTGGACTGTAAAAAGTTAAAATAACCACCTGCCTACGAATGATCTCCTTTACAAATTGGTAAAAATCACATTCTTAACCCTCCAGCCTACCCATCGATGTGACTGGCTCCATGAATGCTAACAAAGGCATACTGACATAGGCCAAAACATTAATTGTTTTGAAAATATATTTTACGTCGTGTGTAAAATCTTTCCAGACGGTTCAGATGCTAATTAGGAAGCACCTATTAGTTTGGTTACTAATGATCACTCTTCCCAGGTTTACCACAAGACACATATTGCAAAGTGCACAAGGCCATTTATGCTCAAGGATCCGCACCAGGAAGTCAACACTTTCTCTTACTAAGTATTAAGTTAACACTCGCAAAGCTTTCCTCATATTGTCCTATCAAGCTTCTTTGTTCAGACAGAAAGGACTACCTGATTGTGTTAGAAAAATCTCAGAATGGCGATCCAGTGGTCAGCGGCATTTAGCTCCTCTCGCGTGGAACAGCTAGGATTGATGCTTAGCTGTCACCTCTGAGTTTTAATGACTTAAGTGGAACCCACGACAGTGAGGTTGCGGTGGTCAGTTTCAGTATAAACAAGCAGCACAAAAGAGTGGGCTAAGCAAACTTCCATGCTGGCCCGTGAGCCAGTGTTGGCATGAAGAGAGATGTGAGGCAATTTAGCGGATCAAGAAGGCATCGCTACGCTCTCACAGATATTGTTCCTATTTATTACAAGTGGGGTTTTCCTTCCCAACTACGCCAACGGATTCCGGCCACGGACTGTCTCAGGCAAAATAGTTTACGGACATACAGAAACTTTCCAGAGCTTTGTTAGACTCAGGGAGACCATTACATTTAAGATCGACAGCACTGTTGTGTGGCTGTAGGCTACAGGATGTATAATGGAAATAGAACTCATTGTTCTTCTATCTTGGGGGTGAAATACCAATGGGTGAGCTTGAAAAATAGATTCTGTGACTCTTGAATGGCTCTGAAAATGTAAGTGATCGAACCCTAAGGCATATAATTTGTTTCCTCTTATTTCCAAAATAATTTCTCATAAATCTGGTAGGTTTTCTATACATAAGGCAGTCCTTTCCCTAATTAATATATATTTCCTGTGATCTTCTAGAGGCTGCAAGATATCATATGTTATTCTTATCTTAATAATTGATCACTATCTTTGCCATCATTAACCTACTTCCGTGGAACAAATATCTGTAATCTGATTCATTAAAACATGTGTTTCTCCTATGTAATTTAACTTGACCATGTTATTTTGCATTAGAGGGAAAAGTAAATCTAGCCAGAGTGGAAAAAATCAACCATTAAGCCTATTTTTTTTTTTTTTTTTTACCAGCTGTCTGATCTGTAAGCCTCATTCTTCACCCCATTACATATTCAGTTAGAAAGCGCAATAAAACTAAAAAAACGGAGTAAAATTACGAACACAAAGGCTTACTTTCTCTAATTTTGTTATTGTTCTTATTTTGTTTGATAATAAATTAATGAGTATTTTATTTTATAATAAATAAATACAATTATTTATCCAGTCAAAAAAAAAAAAAAAAGAGATACATCCTGTCACTTCTACCTTCCAAATCTCAGTCTAATCTGCTTCCTCTTCTCTAGTACCATTGTGCGTGTTGGGCACCTTCCGTCTCAGTGCTGGACGTGCATGGAAATACAGCGAACACTAGTCAGTTCACCGATTCGTCTGTTTCCTTCTAGCAATTACACGTTTTGTCACTTGAGTTAGCTTTAGAGAAATCTGAAAAAATGCCATGGGCCCCCCGGTTCCATATTGCCTGAAGAATTCAAGGTCTCCACTGTATGGTAACCTGGCCCCAGGCTTTCCCTTTATATGCCCTACATTTAAATGGTCCATCAGCTTTAATACGACATTATTTGGTTTTACCACCATGTGGTTGCTTACACATTTTCTTCCATCTGGAATATCCTTTCCCTCTTTTGAAGGTCAACCTCCTCAGTGATGCTTGTTTTTGGCTTCTTTGGGAATGGACCCCTCTTGAACTTTCAGAGTTCTTCTTTCAAATCTCGATCACACTTTAGAGCGGCAAGAGCCATGCCTTACTAATCTTTTTATCCTAGTAGAGTACCAGGTACACATTAGACTCTCAGCAAATTTCTACCAAATGTTGGTTGACTGTTTGATGGAATGGGGAAAAGAACCCTTCGTGTATTCTTGCAACTGTTGACTACCTGCAACCCATTTCAGTGACTCGGTTTGCTGAAAGTTTGCCCCCTATAGACAGACAGACAGACAGACACTGCTTCAAGGTTAAATCTATTTAAGCCCTGGCAAGGAGCTCAGCCTGACTACACGATGACCCCTGGGAGGAAGCACTACAGCGCATAAGGCTACACTGAATTTCTAATAAAAGCTTCAGCCCAAAGTTGGCCTGGTTACGCAGCATATCATCCAGGGGTCCCTTCTGCATCATAGTTGCCTGTGAGAGTTCTCCTTACCTGTTATCCTGGACCTTCTCGGCTCGTCTCCTCTGCTCTCTATCTGTACTCCCTCCCTGGGGGTTCTTTCTCATCCTATGCTTTATGCTCATCCGTAACACTGATGACCCCCAGGTTTAGTATCTTTCCTTCCAACCTCTCCCCTGGACTCCGCTCGTACATGTCCCCTCCTTACACCTTCCACCCTAACCACCTTTGTTCAAGCCACCATCTTTTCTCCTACTTACTGAGACTGTCTCCCACCTGGTCTCCTTATTTGAACCTTTCCCCAATATAAAATATTCTTAGTAGGGGCTCCTGGGTGGCTCAGTCGGTTAAGCGTCCGACTTCAGCTCAGGTCACGATCTCGCGGTCCCTGAGTTCGAGCCCCGCGTCGGGCTCTGGGCTGACGGCTCGGAGCCTGGAGCCTGCTTCCGATTCTGTGTCTCCCTCTCTCTCTGCGCCTCCCCCGTTCATGCTCTGTCTCTCTCTGTCTCAAAAATAAATAAACGTTAAAAAAAAAAAATTAAAAAAAAATATTCTTAGTGTAGCAATGACAGTGATCCTTTTAAGAAGGAAATCGGCAACTGTTACCGCTCTACTCTAAAGCTTCCAACAGCTTCCAATGACTCAAAGTACACACACGGTCCTTAACCGTGCCACCATCTTCAATGACTCCGGGTTTGGGTGTCACTCCTTCACTCAAGCCCTACCCGCTGGCCTCTTTGCTGTTCTGTGAATAGGCCAAGCACGCTCTTCCCCCCGGAGCTTCTGACCTTGCTCCTTACGCTGTCTGGAAGACCCTTCTAACTACTCTTTCACTTTCTTAAAGTTTCTGCTGAAATATCAACTTATCAAAGAGATCCTCCCGGACCACCCTTCGTAAAATGGCACCCCCAACCGTTTTACCCTGTTTTACCTTTGAGAAATGAGTCTTATTCATCACCTGACATACATTTGTCTGTGTGTTGTCTCTCCCCCCTTTTAGCTGGCAAGCTCCCTGAGGGCAGGCATTCACCTGATTGGCTTACTGCTTCATCCCATTCTAACACCGCCTGGTGCAGAACAGGTATTCAATAAACACTTGAAGAATGAATGTCACAAAGCGGCTGTGTGCTGCTGTTATTTGACAGACCACATATTTTTACTTGGCTATTTACGAATAAAGTCCACTATTATTGTACCTAATGCCCTATCTTTAAAACCTCAAAATTATTTCCTTTTAAAAAACATTTATGTATTTACTTTTGAGAGACAGAGAGAGAGAGAGAGAGAGAGAGAGAGAGAGACTACAAGGGAGGGGCAGAGAGAGAGGGAGAGAGAATCCCAAGCAGGATCCACACTATCAGCACAGAGCCCTATGTGGGATTCAATCCCAGAAACCTGGGATCATGATCAGAGCCGAAATCAACAGTTGGACGCTCAACCAACTGAGCCCCCCAGGTGCCCCAAACTGAAAATTATTATTATCTAAAAGAAATTGTTTTTAACATTTGTTCATTTTTGAGAGACAGAGAGAGACAGAGGGGCAGAGAGAGAGGGAGACACAGAATCCGAAGCAGGCTCCAGGCTCCGAGCTGTCAGCACAGAGCCCGAACGCACGAGCCATGAGCATGTGCCCGAACGCACGAGCAGCGGGGCTCGAACGCACGAACCATGAGATCATGACCCGAGCCAAAGTCGGATGCTCAACCGACTGAGCCACCCAGGTGCCCCTCAAAATTATTTTTAACTGAAAACAAATAGGAAGGAAAAAAAATCTCCAGATATTTCAGTAGATAAAAGGAATAGTGACAGTATGGCTATTTTTTTTAAGTTAGTTTTCTTTTTTTTCCTGAGGAGAATAGGCTTTGTTATAAATTATTAGAACTTAAGACCTAATATCAAGCTTTTTAGGTAAAAATATCTTGCGACAATTAATAAATATTTGCTGCTAAAAATCAAAAAGTCATCTGTTCTGAAACATTTTTTACTTACAATTATAATAAAACATTAAGTTACTGAGAATAATGACCATAATTAATTGTTACCATGTCCATCAGGAGGTCAGGAACATACGGGTACCAAAAGCTTTTTCCAGTGAGTGCATGAGCAAAGACGTTACCAGCTAGTTGAGTTTAAGCTGTTTTTCTATTTGGCTACAACCAGTAAATATATACACATATAGTATAGCCTGAACAAAAAAGTATTTTGAATAGATCTTTAAGAAATAACTAGATATCCTACTACAGTGTTATATATTCTAGTGCGCGCACACACACACACACACACACACACACACATCCCACATTCTATGTTTCATTCTACAGAATATTTAGGATTGTGCTGGAATTCTGCAACCCTTTTTAAAGATTCTTGGGACACTGCATGATCTGAAAGACGGTTTCCTTAAAAAGGACTGCCTGCTAGAATATTCTACCTGTGTTTCGGGAATTATAGGGCTGTCTTCAGGAGATGATCTGAAAAAGGTGGATAAAGGAGAGGACACGATGATAGGATTTGGCCTCACAAATCCACTCAGATCACAGCTGGGAATGTCATTCTCTTCCTTCTTCATGACCAGGGTATCCATCACATAAAAGACATTCCACGGAATCCACACCGTATGATACTGAGTGAGGAATGGGGATCGTTCAAATACCAAAGTCAGGGACGCCCCTCCATTTGCCACCAGGTCAAACCTAAGAAAAAACAAGATTGCTCAGTGAATTATCTGGATCCCATACAGCTTCCAACAACACTCAACTGCATAAATAAATATGCCTTATAAAGATAACCGATTTCCCCCCAACTTTTATATCATACGGTTTCAAATCTATAAGAGTAGGCAAATAATTACACAATGAACACCCATATACCCTTTACTCAGACTTACCAATTCATTAACATTTTCCCGTATCCGCTTTATCTGTCTACCTATCTACTCTTTTCTTCAGAACCATCTGAGCTTATGAAATATCACTTCGAAATATTTCAACAGGAACCTTCGAAGACAAAGAAAATTCTACAAAATCACAACACTGTTACCACGTCTTGGTAAATGAGCTCAACTTTTTTACTTATCTTTATTAAAAAAAAATTTTTTTTTAACGTCTATTCATTTTTGAGACAGAGAGAGACAGAGCATGAACGGGAGAAGGTCAGAGAGAGAGGGAGACACAGAATCTGAAACAGGCTCCAGGCTCTGAGCTGTCAGCACAGAGCCCGACGCGGGGCTCGAACTCACAGACGGCGAGATCATGACCTGAGCCGAAGTCGGACGCCCAACCGACTGAGCCACCCACACGCCCCATGAGCTCAACTTTTAAAGCACTGTGTGAGCCCGTGACTTTAAGTCTGTGTCATGTGCACCGTCACAGATTTCTGGAGTCTAAAAGTTGTTGCAGTTCTATATTAAATGAACAATAACACATATTGGGTGATAGAAGAATGCCTAGTTTTTATACGGAAACTACTTCAAGAAAAGATAGTGCAGTGGGACTAACTCACATTCCATCCTGGCGGGTAATAGTATATCCATATTCTGGGTAATGGAAAAACGAGACATTTACTCCAATGAGAGGAGTTCCATCAGCAGTTAGTACTTGGCCTCTGATGACGGATGCAAGGCTGTGGGAAAAGGAGAAGAATCAGAATGAGCGTTCGTCTCCTCAGGCCAACAGTACCATGATTTAGAGCTAATTCATCCTAAGGATAAAATAACACTATCACCCACGCTTGTTATTCCCCCAAACCAGACCTGAAATACTCCCAAGACAATGTCCCTTTTAATTCGGTGCAATTCACATTCTCTAAATGCCTGGTGTTTACCCTGGGTTTTTAATTTGTTGTAATCTGGTTTTTGGAGAGTTATCAAGACCAATAATTTAGAGATGAATTTTTTAAATTATAAGCTGCGCTTTTTCATAAGTCATCTATCTGGCGCTTACATGAAGAAAAGTATACCTTCCAATTAATTCCAAGGCAATCCGTAAATCTGCGGGGACCAAGGAGTACAAGATTTAAAGGGGCAATAAGGCACATTTGTGGAACAACTTTTAATCAACTGCTGGGTCTAACTGCATTAATGCTGTTAAATTACTGCAGATCCAGGAGTTCCAGCGTAAATCATCTTCTTTTACTCAGTGAGACACAAGACACCTGCTTTCACTTACTGGTTTATTTTCAGGTCATTACTGCTCTGTAAAGCACCAGTCAAACAGCTTATGCAATCTTACTGTGATGCCGTTAGCAGTTCCATTACATTAATTCATAATTTATATTATTTAGCGAGCTCAGCTAAAAAAAAAAAAAAAGCTCACTTCTGCTTTGCCTTTTGGGGTCTTTTCACTGCTTCTTTTGAAACATTTCCAACCGCGCTAACAAAATCAACTAGTTAAATGAAGATTTATCGACTCCTTAATGGGATGTCCCGTTATGGCTCGGATACTGAAATTGACAAAGTATGTGAACTGCGTCAAAAATGCTTGAAACGCGAAGTTTGGTGAGGAATTTGCCGAAAGAGGAAAAACTGCATTAAAAGAAAAAGCACTTTCCTCAGATTCGGTCATCAGCATTTCGTAAAACGTGCACGTAACTGCTGATAACAACACTACGCATCTATGTAAGGAAAAAAAAAATGCATTAACCTCTTATTGAAAGGACTTTCTCCAGGTAGGACATGGGTGCTGTCAGACCCTATGAGAAAGCTGATTCGATCATAGAAGGACTTGGCAGCCTGCTGCGGGGGGGACTGTAAGCTTTGGCTGATGACATCCTGAGGGTCAGGCAGCCCATGGCAGTAAGGCTGGTTTTGGCAGGAACTCTGTAAACAGCAATCAGGATCCATACAGTCAACGAGCCCATCTGCAGAGAGAAGTGTAAGCCAGTGAGAGAACTCCTCTTTTAATCTGTGACTAACGTTTTGCGCGCTACGTTTTGTTTGTTGGTTCGTTTTCTTTCGTATCAGATGAATCTCCGCCCCCACCCCCACCCCAGTTGAGAGTAATTTCTATGAGGCCTACTTTTTGGAAACGGATGAAATATGAATACGATATTTGCAGCTGCTTTCACGCAGAGTAAGTGTTTAGATCGGACAAGACGGATTCTGATTAAGAAATTAAAAATGACTGATTAGAACAATCCATTAGTAGCTTGAAAGGATATAGATTATTTTTAAGTATAGTTACTGAAGCCTTCTATATTTTAGAGAAAACGTACCAGGAGTTAACACAGTGAGCGCGATTGGTGAATGGATAGGAAACTGCTTAGGGAGAAGTTCTAAAATTTGGGAAAGGGCCAGAAAATGAAAGTCTGTGAAATGAAGCAAACACAAATCAACATAAAACGGATGAGATTAGGCAACCATCTTTCAAGGAAACAGCTTTCCCAAGGAAGGTGAAGTGTGTTCCAAATAAGATTAAGGCAACTCTCAAATTTTAAACAGGATCCTGGGCCCCTGGTATGCCTCTGCTAAAATGGAGGTGTTACTTTAAAATGTGGCAAATGTAAATACGCCATAATATTATAAATGATAAGAAGCCTATCAGAAAAGAAAACTGACCCGCAGTGTTGGTGACATGAAAAGTGTAGCGGGTAGAAAGAATCTGCTAGCGCCTTCTCCAGGAACATCAAAAGGAAATGACATTCAATGCCCCATGTAAGTATTTTGCTTGAAACATATAAACCAACTCATCAGCGGATAAGAGTGTCAGGTTATGATGATTTGGTGACATTATCCCTTAAGATCATTCTTTCACTGGCCAGCTGATACATGAATTGTGATCTGCTTGGCAATTACATGTCTCAGTACAGAGTAATAAAATATTAGTTTCTGAAGACTTTAAATCATTCTTGGGAGATCAAATGGTCTTAAAAATCTTTAAACCCAGGTATCAGGTCTTTGTGTGACCCTATTATGACAAACTCAGTCGAAAATATCTAGTTGACCTACGTATTTTATTTACACGAGTGTTTTTTAGTAACTTTTATTTTCAAAAAAAACACACTAGCCATTTGTTTTTGCTTGAGGACACTCTTATTAATAGAATGTAAGTTTTCCCCTCCATTATCTGACAGCAAATTGAGACAAAAGAAAAGAGACTAAACTGAGTCATGTTGCCCAGTCTAAAAGTATGTCAACAGCAACACAGTAAGGTCAGAAACCAAAGACGAGGGGTCCTGGATCAATGTCCTTTTTTTTCCCTAAGTTTATTTATTTGAGAGAGAGAGAGGGAGAGAGACAGAGAGAGAGAGAGAGACAGAGAGACAGAGAGAGCAGAGGAAGGGCAGACAGAGAGGGAAAGAATCCCAAGCAGCCTTTGTGCTGAGAGCCCCACTCGGGGCTCAATCTCATGAACAGTGAGATCATGACCTGGGCAGAAATCAAGTCAGTCGCTTAACCAACTGAGGAGCCCAGGTGCCCCCTGGATCAATGCCCTTAAGTCATTTTGCACACCTGAAGCAGAAGGTAGGGAACACTTGTGATTTCTCCTAATACTCCCTTCTGTTTCTTTGGGCAACAGCTCTACGTAGTCATTTAGGTGTCCATCCCTCCCTCCCCGCCTCTCTGTCCACGCGCATTTCCCCCTTCATGTTTGGTTCAGAAATGTTTGGTTCAACCGAACTTGCTGAGCTGGAGTAAATTTCAGGAACTGTCTGCAGGTCCTGTCCCCCGCGCCCCACCCCCCCACCTCCTCCCAGGCTTGAAGCTGTACGGCTGTGAGGTTGGGGTGACTGCATCCCTCCAGCTGCCAATCCAGGAGAACCTGGTTCGGAATGCAGCCATTCAAGAAGCAGAGCCAAGAGCTGGAGACAAAGACAATAGGTCACAGTGGCATCTTTAAGGTTTTTACAACAGGCTGGACTGGAGATCCTGGGCTTTTCAGGTGCAGAGGCCAAGCTATTTTCTTCTTCTTTATGCCTGTTCGGGTTAGATTTTCTGTCACTTACAACTGAGAAAGATCTAGTTTATCTAGAGACAGTAACTAAAAGTCTGTTCACTATTTTCTTTGTAGCTGAAAAACAAGCCGAATACACAAATACTTGAATTAAATTTATAGTGTTGGGCTCCTTTCACGTTAGTATTTGAATTGCTTTGTTAACCACAATGAGTCACAATGAGTCAGAATTTCTGATAGGCAGATCTTCTTATGTATTGTTTCCTTGTGATAGTTACATTTTTATGCAGATGTCCATCATGTTTTTTAAAGATGCATTCATTATTTGAAAGGGCAGTTTTAGTCCTTTGATAAAAGTTTTAAATCATATTTTAAGAAAATCAAATTAAACCGAGCTTTGAAATTTTATATAAATTTATCAAAATGCTACTTTCTTGGCCAAAAGGCCATGAAGATGATAAATGTCTAAATATTTCTCCACACTTTTGGAAGAAAGATAAAACTATGCTTATAGGCTTACTTTTCATGAAGACATAATAATGCAACACGTTGTATGTATTTTTCTCTCAAAGAAAGAGAAGCAGTTATTAAGACTCAGATTTTTATAGTAGACTATTGAACTGTTGTCTCAGTATCATTTCTGGCTTCAAAAAAAAATTAAAAAGTAAAACCCTTCCAGAAACAATTCATGATTATATATTGAGATTTTATAAGGAATCTTAAAAAAATTTTTTTTAAATGTTTATTTTTGAGAAAGAGAGAAGGACAGAACACGAGTTCTGAAGGGCAGAGAGAGAGAGGGAGACACAGAATCTGAAGCAGGCTCCAGGCTCTGAGCTTTCAGCATGACACGGGGCTCGAACCCATAGACCGTGAGATCATGACCTGAGCCGAAGTTGGATGCCCAACCAACTGAGCCATCTGGGCGCCCCTTATAAGGAATCTTTAATTACGTGTTTTATGATCTATTTCAGAGTTCTCACTCCATGACTTTTGAGTGGGTGTGCATATGCTTGGGAGAATCATTTTACACAAACATTTTCTATTCTTGCAAATTTTTCCCTTACATTCATCCTTTAGCTTAGAAAGAGATTACTCACTTGGAAGAGAAAGTACTTCCAATTATTGTATTTTATCTCCATGAATCTTGAAAAATAAAGGTTAACTGCCCCTCATCCTTTCCTTCCTGACACTATTCCCCCAGTGTCTTCCTTTAGGCAATAAATGGTACAGTTGCCCAAGAAGAATACTCAAATTTAGCCATTCGTCTTTGTTAGTTTATGAAAAGCAAATGTACATCTGTTATGTAGTCTGCAGGTCATAAAACTGCATGAGATTGACACCTTCTGAACTAATCAGTTGGAAATGCATTTTTACAAGCCTCTCTGCTAACATCAATCAGAGAAGGAATCTCATTTTCAACAGCCAAGATGCAGGGACACACAGTTTGTTATTCTTCTGCAGAGTTTATCAGTAACTTGCCCAAGCAACTGACGGATGGTTATGAATCTGGCTCCCTATAACTTGGGAGAACATTTGTCATTCTTTGTACTTAGGTAGGGCTATCTAGTACAACTAAGTTGATTACCCACTTGCCCAAATGTACAGGGTAGTAAAATTGTCTTTGTGGAATAGCTTCTCAAAATCATTGAGATTCCAGGTAGTATCAGGAATATTAGGTCAGCTTAAATTTGTATTCGTGTAGACATCATCTCTAATAGAATTAATCATAAAAAAATCTAAAGAAAATCAGAAGTGCTCAAAACCCACTGAATAACAACTTCAATTATCTGCTTACATTATTATTCATCATTATTATTCATTATTATTATACATTATTATTCAATTATCTGCTTTACATTAAAGCAGATAATTTAGTTTATGCTCTGTCCACTCAATCCTGAAAATTCTTGCTTGGTTATCATTTTAAAACATGTTCTCATCTTACCTTAGGCTTCCATTGGACTGTAACAGTGGGTGGCAAACTTACTTTGCAAAGGGCCAGAGAGTAAACAATTTAGGCTTTGTTGGCCATGCAGTGTCCCACACCGTTCAGCCCCACCTTTATAGAGCGAAAGCAGCCATAGACATTATGGAAATGAAAAGGGTGTGTTCCAATAAAACTTTATTTACAAATACAGGCTTTGGCCCAGAGGTCATAGTTGGCCACCCTCTGGTCTTGCTTTAATGTTTCTACCCCAGCCTATTTCCTCGTGCTCTTCAAATCATTCTTGACATTGTCTTGGGCGAATTTAGACAATACATACTTTGTCAGATTATTAAAACTTCTGATTCCAAGTCTCTTCCTAGGTTACTTCTACGCTGGCTTTAACCTGCTTATCAAAACTCACTTTCTTCTTTCAGCAGCTATGGATACTCGAACCTGTTTTTTTTTTTTTTTTTTTTTGCCTTGGTTTATTTTTTTTAATTTATTTATTTTTTAATATGAAATTTATTGTCAAATTTGTTTCCATACAATACCCAGTGCTCATCCCAACAGGTGAATCTCCTTTTAATGAATTTTCTGTTTTTACTCAAAAGATAATGTCCACCGCCCCTCCCCACAATATTAGGAAGCCCCTTTCCCCCCATCCAAGTTAGAGGTAGAGGTAGAAATTATAAATTAAGATATAAATTATTCTGAGGGAATTTACCCATAGACTTCAGAATTTTTGAAGTGTCCGGGTCATTACTTTTCTAAGTCACCATTCTGTGAAACGCATGAAATTCGTTTATGACGGAACTGGGATCATGTTTGTGTCTCTGTCTATTCTTGTTGTTCTTCTGTATCAGTGGTCTCTTCACGGGTTTGGTCTCTATGTTCGTGTGTCTCCAGGCTGATCATTCTTCTGCGCTTCAAATCTCCAAACTGCCTTCCAGATATTTCCATTTGGATATTACACAGGCATCAAAAACTTAGTGCATCTAAAACACATCTAATCTTCTCTAGATGTGCTGCTTTCTTCTGTATTTCCTAGTCCGGTGAATGAGCCCATCATCTATCCGTCCAGTCTCTCCAAGTAGAAACTTGAATGTCATCCTTGACTCCTCCCTTCCTTTTTCTCTGCACTGAGTCAATTACCAGGTCCTTCTTTCCTTCACCCCAAATATCTCTCGAATCAGTCTCTTTCCATTTCCTAGAAACCAGCCTTCAAGCCACCATCGTGGTTCCTTGACAAGATCTCCACAACATTCTCATTTCCCAATTTCCAGGCGTGTCCCAACTCCTCATTCTCTACACTTCAGTCTGATGGTTTCCTCTGCCTGGAGACCTTGACCTCTCTCTACACCTCACCCCCAGTCCCTTCTCCCAATTGCTTCAGCCAGCAGCTCAGACAATGGCTTGGGAAGCTCCTTGAGAGCTGATGGAGCTCGCCATCGTATCCCCAGTATCTAGTACCCTTCTTGGCACTAAGTCAGCGCACAATGTTTTTCTGGAAGGAAGGGAAGAATGGATTCGGTTCCTACAGATAATTAGATATTTATTTTTGAAGACACACAGCCCAGAATTCATAAAAAGATAAACCTTATAAAAATCTGCCTCCTACCAAGGAAAACTTCTGCATGATGAAAGATACCTAACATCTGCAACACACCCAACAAAGAATTTGTTAAGTAGCATCTACCAAAACACTCCTAAAAATTAAAAAAAAAAAAAAAAAAGTCAAACAACTAACAGGAAGAAAACGGGCCAGAGAAATAAATAAACAATTAGCAAAAGAGGAAACACAAATGGCCAAGAAACATAGATAAGGATCATCAATCTAGCCAGTAATTAGAACAATGCAAATGAAATTAATAAAGATGGGAGTCACTTTCACCTGTCAGACAACATTCCTATTTTTCACTTGTTGGACAGTTTTGTTTCTGTACAATGATCACCTGCAGACCGTGGGCACAGAGAAATAAGCACTCTCCTTCTGATGAAGCGCATAGCAGCGAAACCCACATGCGAGGCAATTTGGCCACGAAAATTAAAACGTTTAAACACCCCTCCACCTAGAAATTTCGCTTCTTAACATCTGCCCCAAAGAAATATTTGTACATTTACATAAGGATTTATATGCAGGCACACACACACACACACACACACACACACACACACAGATTCACTACAGACTTGTCTTTATACTAAGAGCGAAAAAAACCCCAGCAACACGAGGTTATGGCTAACACTTATCACAAACGGAGTAGTGGTAACATTAGTGACTACAGCTGTGTTTCTCTTACAAAGACTAAGGTACGCCTCTTCGTACTTACTGGTTGAAAAAAAATCTCTAGGATTCTTTGGCAGAATCAAATTTAGGATAGCACTAATCCCACTTAATTTTAAAACCATAAATGTGCCTATAAATTCGTGGAAGAAGGAGCAGAAATATGCACAGCAAGTTGCTGACAGCAGTTAACCATTTTGGCAATGAGAAAGCACTGTGTGTATACTATGGTTACTACCAAAAAATTAATTCGTTAATGCAGAGGTTTTTTTTTTTTTTAAGTTTATCCTTTATTTTGAGAGAGAGCGTGAGTGGGGGAGGGGCAGAGAGAGAGGGAGTGAGAGAATCCAAAGCAGGCTCTGCACCGTCAGCGCAGAGCCCGACGTGGGGCTCGAACCCACGAAGCTGCGAGGTCATAACCTGAACTGAAAACTGAGAGTCCGACGCTTCACCGACTGGGCCACCAAGGTGCCCTCTGCAGAGGTTCTTAGGGTGGAGACGTGTAGCACGCAGACCTGAGACCTGTTTCTGGAGAGGTCCCGTGCACTGCCCGTTTCTACATCGCGAAGCCTGACGTGGCAGCCGCCGGTAATGGCTGTGAAACGAGGGTGGACTTGGAGTTTCAGCCTGTGTGCCTCTGGCTTTCCTCCGCCTCGAAAACTTACTCAGGGATCGTGGGAAAACCTCATGTTTCTCGTTCACTATCAGGAAGCTACTGGGAGCTTGGCTTCGAAGGGTACAAGCTGGGCTTCTCTTTCCTTGAATGTGATTCGCTTTGCTCTAAAAATTCGGTGGGGAGTGAAAGGGTTCAGACAACCTGAGACTCTCCTAGAGTCTTTCAAACTCATACTAATTTGTCCCCCAAATCATGATCCACCAGGAAAATACATTTTAATGCTCTGAGACTCTGAATGCCGTTCTGTGTTCTGATATCTGGAATCTTTTCGGGAAGTACTTATGATCTCCTGTAATCCTTTTTTTTCCCTCTTCCCTTTTCTTGCCTCTCTTCCTCCCTCCCTCCCTTTTTCTTCTTCTTCCTCTACTTTGTTTTTTTCATAGCTATAGATAATTTTTTAACGTTTATTTATTCATTTTGAGAGAGAGTACGAGCAGGGGTGGGGAAGACAGAGAGGGAAAGAGAATCCCAAACAGCCTCTACAGTGAGCAGTGCCCAATGTGGGGCTCGAACTCACAAACTGTGAGATCATGACCTGAGCAGAAATCCAGAGTGGGACACTTACTCGACTGAGCCACCTGGGCGCCCCTCTTCTTTATTAAAGCCATTTCCCCCCTTTCTTCCCACTTCTGTTGCTCTCTCTTTTATTTATTTAATTTTTATTTGAATATGTGTTTGGAGAACACAACAGTCTCATCTTCCTGCTAGAAGTCTTTAAGATTCTATTTTCAAACATTTCCTATTTTCGTTTGGTAATCTCCAAACTTAGACGGCTCCTGGCCGTTCATCAGATTCCTTCTGCTGCTTACATTAACATTTCATTCATTCTTCCACTTCTGTTTTTAGGGCCAGCACACTCCTACATTTCCTTGCAGTCTGAACCTTTCCTTTGTATTCTCTCTCTCATTACTGTTTTTATCTTTCCAATTTCTGACTAACCTCTACTGAGTTGTGCTTTCCTCTCCATTATCATCAGCCTCCACTTAAAAAAACAAAACAAAACAAAACTAACCTGTTCTAGGTACCTCTTCCTGACACATCCCCAGAAAGTCATACTTCTGAAGGACAAAAAAACAAAAAAACTCTACCTACAAGTAAGCCGCATCACTGCTGGCATTGTATTTTGGCATATCACTATTCTTGCATAAAGTTTAGTAGTTCTGTGCCCTCAGTCACCCAGTCTCTAAGAGAAGACTTGAGTCCCATGCTGTAAGAACCCACAGGGGACCTATCCACTAGAGGACCAGACAGGGAAGCAAGATGTCGGAGGGAACTAGTTAGAAAGATAAAAACATGGTAACAACTGTCAGAGATCACATATTTTGGAGAAATCACCTTGTTCATAAGTATCTTGAGTTTCTATGAAGGTAGACAGAATTGCCTTTGGCAAGGTGTTGGCATTCCGAGGCTTGCATAGTGGGCTCACGCTATGGGGAGCCATTTAAAATCGAGAAACCAGGGGTGCCTGGGTGGCTCAGTCGGTTGAGTGTCCGGCTTCGGCTCAGGTCACGATCTCACCATTTGTGAGTTCGAGCCCCGCGTTGGGCTCACCGCTGTCAGCTCAAGGCCTGCTTTGGATCTTCTGCCCACCTCTCCCTGCCCCTCCCCTGCTCTTCCTCTCAAAAATGAATAAACATTAAAACAAATCAAATCAAATCAAGAAAGCCTCTACTGAGTGAGATTCTCAATGGGTACGCTAGGTAAGGGCGAGGATGCTTATCAAAGTATGTAGGGGGAGCCGGAGAGCTGCTTTGCCAATCTTGGGCATGGAAAGCCCTGACTTTCCTCGTTCTCGAGTGAGAAGGCTATAATTTGGAGGGGGGCAGGGGGGGGAAAGAAGGAGAAAAAGAGTAGAAGAAGATCCTTCCTGAGATGAACAGGAATCTATTCATTATATGAAATAGTTATTGGTGCATATTCCCTGGTTATCCTAAAACTAAATGCTGTGGACAGCTATTAATATCCCTGTAGTGGAATCTGTTCCTTCTGTCTATCCAGCATCCACACCCCTCTCTTCTGGGGACAGAATCTCAACTTTCCTTTGGGCAGGGGACATACTTCGGGCCGATGAGGGTCAGGCTCACACCCAGGCCGCAGTAACCACCGAACAAGGTTGTCTCCTTGTACTGGGGTTATCATGCTGTGCAATGTAAACCTAGAGCCGCTGGGGGTCATTCCGGGGAAGACACAGTCAGACAGTGGTACCACCGTGGCACGGAGCAGAGCTGACAGATGAATTAGCCCAGACTTCTGTTACCATTGTGTCAACACCCAGGTGCAGTGATCTCTGAGTTTTTCAGTGATACAAGCTAATTAAGTTTTTCTTTTTTAATTTTTTTTTTCAACGTTTTTTATTTATTTTTGGGACAGAGAGAGACAGAGCATGAACGGGGTAGGGGCAGAGAGAGAGGGAGACACAGAATCGGAAACAGGCTCCAGGCTCCGAGCCATCAGCCCAGAGCCTGACGCGGGGCTCGAACTCACGGACCGCGAGATCGTGACCTGGCTGAAGCCGGACGTTTAACCGACTGCGCCACCCAGGCGCCCCAAGTTTTTCTTTTTTAAAAGCTTAGGTCCGTTTGAGTGGAATTTCTATCACGTGCAACCAAAGAGTCTTTCCTGGTGACAATAAGGAATGCAAAGGCTATCCCAGCAGAGGGGAAGGTGAAAGCCTAGGGTACAGCCCGTGTTCCACAGCGAGGGGCCGTTTCAGAGGCTAATGGAGACACTCCAGAACCTACGGAATGAGGCAAAACAGGGTCCTGGTCTGACACCCCAGCCCAGGTCACGCAGCACTTCAGGGCGACCCGTTCCCAGCTCTTCACCTGCCCTCTCTCTGATCTTAGCAACTTCACCATCAGAGCGAGTTCTGGGATAGGAATGGGCAACGGCTGAGCCCGAGGGAGGTTAACTTTGCAGGTGAAGGAAGAGTCGGAGAAGTCTTCGTAAGCCAAGGCCGGCCATGCACTGCTGATCCTTTGCTCGGAAAGCTTCCTCAGCGAGGGCAGGATCTAGTGTCGTGGTTTCCAAAGTGTCTACACGCTCCATTAGGAGATGTTATGCACAATTACCGGTCCAGCGACCATTCATTTGTCACTTCCACCGGGTGACTTAAAAATCTTCCATTCCACTGCCTGCCTTTGTCCAGAAGATCTTCCCTAACAACCTCTGTTTGATACCTGGAGCTAGATTTGAGAAGCATGTTGGGGAGGAGCCTGGTTGACCCCATTAAGAGTTGGGATCTTTGTCAGGGCCTGTACTGTAGGTAAAACACTGCCCTTAGTTCTAAAAGGCAGGTGGCCTTACATGCATGACAAGTGTTTGAGCCTTAAAGAAACCGGGTCCAACCGAACAGGAGAGTCACCTCCCACGACCGTGTGGGTGTCAGGGGAGTGGCTAAAGATAGATTCCTGCAACCCATTTTATTGGTAGTCTCTTCCTTCCGGGCCTCCTGAAGAATTCTCTCATAAGACTGCTGTCTCTTATGCATCTTAGAGACATAAAGGGGCAGTCGGGCTCTGTGGGCAAAGATGAACACCTATTTCGTGAGATCTAGATTTTGAGGATCCGTAGGCTTAGGCAGTGGATGGGTCAAGCCGGATTTGGTAAAGAAAAGTATGTTTTATTTATTTATTTAAAAAAAAATTTTTTTTAATGTTTATTTATTTTTGAGACAGAGAAAGACAGAGAATGAGCAGGGAAGGGGCAGAAAGAGAGGGAGACACAGAATGCGAAGCAGGCTCCAGGCTCCGTGCTGTCAGCACAGAGCCCGACGCGGGGCTGGAACTCACGAACTGTGAGATCATGACCTGAGCCGAAGTCGGGCGCTTAACCGACTGAGCCAGGCGCCCCAAGAAAAGTACGTTTTAGAGAGAAAGGAAGATGCTTGATCTAAGAAAAAAATACCACTATCTCCCCAAATGTGTTGTCCTTTCTAAAAAAAAAAAAAAATTAGGTTTACTTATTTGAGAGAGACAGAGACAGCGTGCATGGGGGAGGGGCAGAGAGAGAGGGGAAGAGAGAGAGAGAAGCCCAAGCAGGTTCCACGCTGCCAGCACAGAGCCTGACACGGGGCTCGAACCCACGAACTGTGAGATCATGACCTGAGCTGACACCAAAAGTTGGACGCTTCACTGACTGAGTGACCCCGGGCGCCCCTCTAAAAATTTTTTCATGTATCTTCCTTCTTTAGTTCTGGGGATACGAAGCAATCTTCTTTGTTCTTGTGTCGTATAATGTTGCACAGGCTGAACTAATAGCTATTTGTATGACATGTGGGCCAGGGCCAAATCAGCCTCGTCATCTGCTGTCCTTCCTCAGTCACTTAGCTACTTTCTGGCTCATTCATCGTTTGACCAACAGACTTTGAGCAACGGATCTATAGCAGCACGAGTGAGCACACGTCTTGACATTTCAGGTACGGTCCTTATTTTAAACGTTCTGCTGTACTGACCTCACATCATGATAACGATAGCCCGCGTACTGGCCAGCTTATGTGTCTTGACTCGTCTGTATTCACGTAGTCCCCGCTTCAGTTCAAAGAACCGTGTAGCTTAGGCTATAAGGCACCCGGGTAAGATCTCCGGGTATAATACAGCTGGCCTTGAGCTACCTTCTCCCAAGATCAACAAAATTAGGTTAGGGACAGGAATACAAATTATAGGAGATAAGTAAAGAATCCACAAGAGGTCTTCCGACGACTCAGGTTTCTCCTTGGAGAGGGAAGCCTCGAGATAGCATGGTTTCATGCTAATGAGAATAAACAAAGGGGGAACAGGCCAATTCGCGGCTGATACATTTTGAGGCAAGGGAAAAGCCTCCTTGGCTGATAACCACACTAAAGAGGTGATTAGTCCCTAAATTACTCTGCCACGTCTCTGCAGACCCAGCCCTGCCAGTTGCTTCCCTCGGAGAGAGTCTGTAACCTCCTCGGTGCAGTCTCCTTTTAGAAGACAAAACCTGGAATATACGATCAAGGAGGGAGAGAAGGGCTCTCCTCCCTCCCCAGGCAACAGAAAACAATGGGGCAGGGGCTTCTTGGGGAAAAGCAGGGAGGAAAGCTGTCATCTGGGCTGCGGTGGAAGAGGATTAAGGCTGCCATTCCTACAAAGCGCACGGTTAAGGGGGATCGAGGCGACAAGGTATCATTAGGCAGAAAAGGCTCTGAGGGCTAAGGACCACCATATCTATCAGGAGCAAAAGGAAAAGAGGCTTTGGCTGAAAATTGTGGCTCAAATTTCTAGACGGTCCAGGTTAAAAAAAATAGGGAAAAACTGAAGAGTCTGCTAGCAACTAAGGGGAGAATGGCAGCCGTTGTCAGGAAGACGAGGCACAAACAACATTTGGCTTGAGAATGGCGGTAGGCACAAGCTAGTGTGTGCATGTGTGTGTGTGTGTGTGTGTGTGTGTGTGTGTGCATGCTGTGCCTGTGTGTGTGCATGTGTGTGTGTGTCCACATGTCTGCGTGCATGTGCACGTGTGCTTGTGTGTGAATGTCTGTGCACGTGCCTGTGTTTGTGCATGTGCGTGTCTGTCCACATGCCTGTGTGTGTATGTGTGTGTGCATGTGTATGTGTGTGCATGTGCGTGATGGGGAGGTTGAGGGTTGGTTCTGGTCACTCTGCTTCCTAGAGAACAGTACTTAGGTCCACTCTATGCAGGAAAGAGAAGACTGTTAAATCTTCCCTGACAACCTCCTATGAATTTCAACGAGGCCAGATGAAAGCAAAAGGAAGACTGAGTAACAGCGGCTGCTACTTACGACTTACTACGTGCCTGCCGCATGCTAAGCACCTTGCATACAGGCTCTCCCTCAGTCCTTGACCAAACTCTACTGTTGCTATTTTACAGATGAAGCAATTGTCAAGTCTCGTAGGCACCGGGCAGAGTGAAGATCTGTCTCCTAAACCTGCACCTTTCCCCACACTCTACTGCTCACGTGGACATTCCCTAAAGAGCAGGTGGAACGAAGGAGCGGGTAGGCAACCATCCTCACTCACAGAGCAAGGGACCGCGGAGCCCCCGATAGGAACCGAATCCCTCCGAAAACTCAGTCCTAAGGCTATGCCCAAACTCAGCAGCTGTCAGGTGCACCTGTTTTACCGCCGGAGAAGTAATCCCCAGCTCTCCCTCCTTATCCTCCCGAAATTGGAAGACAGTAGCACGGAGGATGGAAGGATGGGCGCAACAGGGGAAAGAATGATTTCTTAACCAAGGGCCTACACTGGGTGGCCTATCGCGATTCTCTAGCCGGCTGTGACGTTTAGGATGAAAAGACGCCGAGAACGCAGCTTCAGGGAGATTGTTTTCTTTCCTTCCTATTTGACTTTTCTCCACCCCCGCCTTTCACCCGGAGAGCCTGCGAAGTGCCCCGCGTTGTTTTGGAACGTTTAGTTATTAAAACACTGCCTGCGCTGTGGTGAGGAGAGTCGTCACCTGGAGGTGAGGCAAAGCAATGGAGAACAACGGACTTCATATAGTAAGCAGCGTGGTTCCCTTGCCTTTTCCTTGGATGAGAATCCGCTTGCATTTGTTTCAGAGAAAACAGCAAAATCACTCTATCGGCGCGCCTGTGGTTTTCAGTCCACGTCACGTACGGGGATCGGGTTTTTTTGGCACCCAGGTAATAACTGTGTAACTTACGAACCCGCGCTCTGGCACGCACTCGTTTTCACGCTCGGCATCGCTTACCTCCTTCGTTGTCCTTACTGTCTGTGCAGAGAGTCTCCATGGCCACATCACATCCCGCTCCTCTCCACCCTGGCTGGCAGACACAATGCCAGCCGTTTTGGTCCAGCGTGCATCTCCCATTACTGTTGCACAGACCAGGACAACCCTCTGTCAAAGGAGACAAAGAAGGAAAACACAAGCGATTTGAGGATTGAACGTTTTCGCACCTGAAATAAACAGATAAGGGACACTTAGTGGGAACAGGCCTTTGTAAACAGCACAAATACTGTAATTGCACATGGATAGAAACAGCAACAGTCTCTAAGGAATCTAATTCTTATCCAAGTGGCATCTTTGATTGGCCTGACCCTTGAGACACCACTTACCTGTGCAGGACAGAAATATATGCGACAATCCACTAACTAGCTGCGGGCCAGACAAAATTAACTTAATTTTTTTTTTTTTTTCCTTTGGCAAAGCAGCAAGGTTGATTGTATGGTGTGAAAAAGCACCTTGACAAGGTAATTTCAGAATCCCTGGCATAGATTTTCGATGTTGTAAACGGTAGCGGTCACCCATCAGGACGTGCCTTCTTAAAGCACCTTGTTGCTTTAAAAAATTCCCTCTAAATTCAGAAGCATGGAAGCCGGTATGAGGACGGGAACGATGTTAACAAGAGAACGTTAATTTTATCTGGCCTCAGAGTTGCCGTACCTTCATGTGAAATTACAGTGCATTAAATAGGTGCACAAAGTATAGGCCAGGATTGATGACTATACTTTATGCCAAGAGTACATTCCTTTTCACAGAATAAGCAAAGCCCAGGAAATAGTGAAGCAGCTTTAGCGTCTATTCTAACAAACATCAGGATTCAGGCTGCATACGGATGGGACAGGACCGACAGGATTTCCAACTAAATGTAATAGCTGTGCATATTTGATTACTTAGGACGGACAAAATGAAATACCATAAGGACCACAATAAAACATTGAGAGACTGAACAAAAACACGGTAGTGACGTGCTTCAAGACAGATAGCGAAGAGTGATATTTTGTGACAATCTCCCTAAGGCTTTTATGCTGTTACCTTTATATCCTATCTTGTCTGCTTTTATGGGCAAGGAGGGAAAATTTGGGAAACAATTAAAATAATTTAATATATCCAAAATCTATAATTGTTTCAGTCTAACATGACATTAAAAAAAAAAAAAACAATTTTTGCCACTTCCTACTGATGATATCTGGCAGCCAAATGATCTGTTTATGAGGATGACACTTAGGTAAATTCCGGTCTCTGGTGTTCTGGTCTATGAGTGTGATGGGACACTGACAGAAACAAGGATAGAAATGCTCCAAAATTATAAGAATAATGGGCTATTAATCAGAACTCTTTGGACTGAATTATTCATAATTTGGCGCGAAATACATAGTGGCCCAAAGTGCTTGCTATAGCCACTGGGGTTTGTTACCCGGCTTCTTATAATTAGAATGCTACTCTTGTCTCGGTGACGAAATTTAAGGGAACGATCTGTTTAAAGATGTTTGTTTTATGTCTGTATTAAAAGAGTTATTCATATATCGGTTTCCCCTCCTCCACTGTGGCACTTGAAATGAAAATATCTCCAAGAGCCAGTCTGTCTCTTAAGATTAGAGCTAATAGACAGAAGAGTGTTCTGACAGTCTCTTGTGGCAGGGTAAAACGAAATTATACTTATGGATACCATCAGGTCAGGATAGGATTAATTCTGCTGCTTCTTTTCTTTCAGACAATTACCATCTGCATTTATGGATTTTCAATACCTAAAAGGTGAATTTTCCTTCCAAACGTTTTTGTTTTATTTTTAACGACAAAGGAAGATTTAATCGTCCCACTGACAGGCGCCGCAGCTAACTGCACGCACCCAAGAGTTATTATATGAAAGCCCGGATATTGCCAGGAATATTGTCATATTCTAATGAAAAGCACAAACAAGGAATAGAAAATAGGTAATCTGAGGAGAAAGGGGGAGGGAGTTTTCCCTTCTGAAAAAATAGTTTCCACCTATTTCTACGAGAACTGAAGAGACGAGAATCTGCTGTTTTCTGCTGAGCCATGTTATCATTTCTGTTTTACGGAATGCACGGTAATTTTGTTGTTTCTCAGAAAATAACAGAACATAAATTATGATATCACATATATTTTGAAACATTTAGAAGAAGCCAAAGAAGTTTCCATATAAGGATAAATGAGATTGCTCTCAACATATATTATCCAGAATCTTCTTTAGATTGACAATTTCTTATTCTGTGATAAGAGAGTAAGCGTTTGTGATTCTTCAAGGCAGAATTTAAGGCTCATTAGCTGAACTGCCAACAGCGAAGCTCTTAAGGCAAAAAAAAAAAAAAAAAAAAAAAAGAAAGAAAGAAACATAAACAAAAAACAGCAAATATACTGTTATCTTCAGTTTTTGGTTCCAGTGAAAACTAATGCTCTTACATAGGGATGAAATCTGTGATAACCCAAAATTATAAAAATGAGACACAGACACTGAAGTCTCAGTCCTTTAAATCCAAGGCATTTCACATAATGTAAGCCTCATTTATAATTTACAAAAATATGCATGAGAAACAGTCTAATTTCATACCTAGTATGATCTGATACACAGTTATATAGAGATATATATGGAGATATGTCAACAAAGAGCAAGTATACAGTACCTTTAACTATCTTATCCAAATAGTGAGCTTGAGAAATTAAAAAGGAAAAAAAAGAACAGACAGACATTTCAGAAGTGTCACATGGGACAAGGAAATTTTCAGAATTTACATGCAAATTGAGTAGCTGCAGCCGACATAAGATTCACATCACACGACAGAGATGTACTTCATGATCTTCTAACACTGCAATATATCCACGTTTCAGCTCATGTGGTCATGATTCCAGGAAACACTCCGCATGTGCAAGGACAGTATGCAGGTAACACTACCTTTCCCAGGTGAGTTGGAATGCCCCCACCCTGCTCCGTCTTGAGATTATCCTTTAATGGCTAAGGAGAACAAATGGAATTAATTCTTTGTACTTACGAAATTGGGAAATTTACAACGGCGAGGGCTCTTTTCACTAAAGAAGTTGGGAAATTTACAACTATGAGGGCCACAAAGAAACTTTTAGGGAGGGTAGAAATTAATTCTAACGTTTGCAAGTTCGTTTTTAGCAAAGTAGTTTCTTAAGGGTTGCACAATGAAGGGCGAAAAGGACCACATGGGAGCCCTGGAGGAACCATTTACGCGTGTTCTGATGCTGTCTTTCTTCAACCTGAGAGATGAACCCACAGAAATCGTGCTTCCCTCACCTTCTGTCTCGAATGACTTGTGGATTTACATATTATCAAACTTCCGCGTTGAATAAACAAAAAAGGGAGGTAATTTTGAATCCTTGAGCAAATGGAGCAAACTTACTATACTATGAAAAAGGCACGTGTACACTGTGCAGAGAATGATTACCCAGCAGCCCTTGACCACACAGAGGATGGGCAGTGACGCATCGCATACGTGGTCAGTCCGTGAGGAAATACAGACTGTTCCAAGGTCCTGTTTCTTTTCAGGATCCAGCCTGGAATAAGCTGTTTCTCACAACCGCTCTGTAGAAACAGGATTAAGACTGGAGTCTTTCACTGGACCTGTCCATTTAATCTTTCATGAGGTTACAATGAGGCTACACCTTTTCTCTTGAACAGAGGCAGAAATACCTCTCTTGGGCTTCACCAGCAGAGAGACGTAATATATTCTTAATAAGCCTGAAATCTGCCTGCTTTGTCAAAATTCATACATCTTTAATGATCTAAAATTGCTTTTCAAAGATGCTTCTGTTGATTATTTTTCGTTACTGACACATGCAAGTGAAAACCGAACTCCTAACAGAATGATTTAAGCTCTAACAGGTTTGGTAGTTCTGTCGTGTGCAGAAACAAAACCGTAAACGCTTCTGACACATGTGTGCCCGTGGATGTAAAAGGATTCTTCATGTTGCCACAGGACTCCATTAGAGGCTTCTGAATTGCATTTAAAAATAAGTGTGTTCATAACTAATTGACAACATACTGCAGGGGAAATTAAGGTGAGGCAACACTCTCAGGTACTACTCGGAAATTATAACTTAATAAAACAATTCTATTTTCAAACGTTAAAGCAAAAACGTACCATTGGATAACATCATTCATGTAACTTCTCAATAATCCCTTCCGAACACTATATAATCTAGGAGAGCCTCATAATAGCTCCACTGATGATCTAAACAGAAACAAAGTGCCTTTAAAAACTCTGGAGTTTCTGATTCAGATAGGGTAGTACTTTTGGAGGAATTCTGAATTTATAAAAAGTCATCACGCGGATCTAGCTGGAGAGCTGTTTGCTTTTACATTGGGTCCACTTCAGTTAATGCAACCAAAATAAGGAATGTAATTAATTCTGATCTGGATTAGTAGTTTGAAAGGAGGAATGAATTATTTCTAATCCAGCCAATCCCATTATCTTAGCAAACAATCAATTACACAAAACAGTGGTTTGATTAAAAGTAACGGCAGGTTTCTCATCAGGTCAAGAGAACAACAAAAGTGGTGATGAAATCAGAAAATATATTTAAAATGTATAGCAGGTTAAAATTCATATGCCACTTTAAATATGAAAAATGCTTAACATAAATAAATTTTGCAAACGGTTAAAACCCAACCAAAAGAATAATATCTGTACTGAGAAAGAGATACTAAGATTTGACATTTGCATTTTATATCCTAGGGAATAACTGTGAGGTGTTAGTTTAAAACTAATGGAGAAAAGGGGTAAAAACCACCACGTGTATTTTGTCCTTGAAGATTAACATTTCTGACACTACCACAAAAGGCTCGTGTTGCAGAATAAAGATGTTAAAAGGAGATGTCGATAGATGGGGTTCATATGATTATTAAAAATCATAATTGCAACAATAAAAACATCATTAGATAAGCCACGACAGGAAATAATCAGAAAAATGCAGGCACGTCGTACGAAGCCATTAGGAACAATAATCGTAAAAATAATACAGTATATTTAAAAATTAATATTCCTAACAGTTGCTGAAATGCACATTAAGTTGCAAAAAAATTTCTTTGAAAACGAATGAGTGTATTCTGACACCAAAACCAAGTCCTTCCTATTAGACCTACTCACCAAAAGTTTCAAATTTGTTTTATAGAAGAAAACTCTTATAAAAATGAGTGCCAGACATATAAAATGGAGCCCTTTTAAAAAACTATTCTCCACTAAAATGTTGTATTCATAAAACACTTTCCCGGGAGTTTCAATTATTTATCTTTTAAAAAGACCCATGTGGGAATACGGGGTGGGGGGGTATTACCGTATTTCCTGTAAGACAGTGATTCTTAATCTTTCTGGGGTCTCGGGTCAGTGAGAAAAGTAGCAGGAGTTACAGACTCTCCCCTGAGAAACAATGCACACAATGCACACACAAAATGCTATGATTTTTAGCTCTTCCATGGGCTCTGGTTCTATAAATCGTAGACTGTGAACACTTGTCTGATGTATTAACGATTTCCAAATTTCTCGTTCTGCTCCAGGTCCCTGTCCCGGTTCACGATAATCCAGGGGACACACATGAAGTGCCGTGATCCCAGCTCTCCTCCCTGAGGATGATAACAGAGGCTGACTTTGCGCCAGGTACTGCTCTAAGCGCTCTCTATCTCTCATTTGATCTCTCCCACAACCCTGCGATATAAATACAGCTGATACAGTAAGTGCAGATGCAGAGACTGAAGAGGGAGAGACATGTGTGCAAGGTCACAGCCTAGCAATCTCGGTCAGCATGCCTCTTCCGGCTCGCAAGTACTTTGCAATTATTCCCGACCTAACAGGAAATAGATACTACTTTCTCATCGGCCATAGGGTGCTTCTGCTGTCTCCTAGCTGCCTCCTACACGGCTTCCTTGGGAAATGGCCCGGTGGATCTGACGTAAATGGCAGAATGCAGACGAGTGAGTGTCTTTCAGACGTCAGAGCTATTTCTTGGTCTTCATTGTCTACTGTCTCTCTTTCCGAATACATTCAGATCCACAGTCATCTCTAGAATGTAACACATGAGACGACGAGTCGGGTTTCGAGCCCACGCGTTGGCGGTCCCTGGTCTACTTGCTGGATCAGGTGGGCAAAGACTCTGCGAAACCGTAGATGTGGAAGAAAGGTTTGGGTCATCACAAATATTTTCGTGATGGGATTAGCCCATAAACCTCCAGGATCACCAAAGCAAATGAGTGGTACTGTGTCCTTTTCATAGACTCCCCTCTGGGTACTTCTTTTCAAAAAGAACGATTTCTCTTTTCAAAGCCCCTGATGACCGTATCTTCCCACTTCATGTTTTGGGGACGATGAATGGAGGTGCACACAAAATGATCTACTCTTGTCTGTACCCCTTTCTAACGATCTGGAGTCTAAGGCCCCTTAGGAGGGACCTTGCTCATATTTAGTCCTGTACGGTTTTAATGTGTAGACTAGAAAGGAATAGCAACACTTTTGGAATTTCTACCTATAGGTTGTCGCCTCGTCTGCTTATCTATCAAAATTATGGGCACCCTCCTCCCTCCATTTCCTTTGGTTATCTGATTCTTCCTTTTTTTTCTCCCTGAGCGCTTCTCATGGAAGAAGTCCAGGGGTATGATCACAAGGGCAAATGTAAAAGGAGAAGGGTTGAATCAAGAGCTAGCTGTGATCAGTTCATTAAGAGATGCCATAAAAATACAAGGCTTTATTGATATGTAGATAGAGGAGACCGAATGTGTAAATCTCCATTAGAAATGTCAACTCCAAGGCCATGCTAACTCCCATATTCCCACTGGCTGGCTCACAAGGGACTCTTAATATCTGCTGAACAAAATGATTAAATGTACTTATTATGGCGGCTCTAGGGTGTCTTACACGTGTTTGCAGCTTTTGAAGAAATTCTTTGAATAATACAGACACAGATATATGATGAATAACAGTAATACTTTTTGAGAAAGAACCACGTGTGAGCAATACCTCATTTCCTAAACCCTCCCCCTCCTTGACGCACCTGTTCCTCTCCCTTCGTGCAATCCATCCACCCCAATTACACACAGTAGTATTAACAATAAATACCATTTGCTACTCCAGGTGCTGAAAACCATGCCAAGCACTGTACATGAGACGCTGACTTAACCGTCACCACCTACAGGGTGACAGGTACTTTTATTATCTTCCCTGGTTCACAAATGAAGAAACCGAGGTACAGTGAAATAACTTCCTCAAGGTCAAAATGCTAGCGAGTGGCAACACCAAAATACCAACCAGGCGGTCCGTGGCCACAGACTTAATAAATAAGCTATATTTACAAGAGTCAGAACGGCGTACCCACGTAAGGTAGATTAGAAGCATCATCTGTTTATGGAATGGTTGATAAATTTACTTGAATGAAAACATAAGACGAAGAAAAAACCCCGTGGAAATCATTAATTCAACACTGGCAATTAAAGGGGGGCCCAGGAAGTAAGATCAGAATCCAAACTAATTTGAAATATCAACCTATTGACACAGCTTCATAAGTAAGAGTACCTTATGTAGACTCAAGAAAGCTTTATGATATATGCTATAACCTGTTCATAAAACCCAAAGTTGGAAAAACCAATTGGCAAGATATTAAGACTGAGGGATAAAACCAGGAAAAACTTAAAGCAAGTGAGTTTGAACAACAAAAGGACAGCGGTAGTTCAGTTAAGGTAAAATTCTGTACAAGGAAATATCTTTTGAGTGGTGATCCTAAAGATAGTTGCCCATTTAAATATGAGGTCAAAGGAGTATATATGTCTGCTTTGAGGAAGAACTGGGATATTTGGAGGTCTACACAGAATATGATTAAGGCCAAGTTTGCTTTCCTTTTACTGTCAAAGGGATTCTTCAAAACACAAAGAAGAAACAAAGGCAAACCAAGTTGGTTGTATATACGTTAGACACCTCCCAAGGGAAAAATAGAAATAGTCTGTGTATACGTAGTTGCTGATGCGTATGGTTATGAACTACTCGCATTGTTTTCACTGTCGACAATATGCTTGGTTGGAGCGTATTAAACAGAACAGTATTTTCACTGGGCCACTGAATGGACTCCTGGGCAGAGCCCAGACATAGGCAAATAACACCGAATCCGGAAGCTGGAAGTATTTCTCAGTTTAATTACAACATTAAAATCTTAAGGGCCCGTCTTCAAGAGAGGATAATTCAATCAGATGGGCACATAATGAAATACAGACATATTCTCCACTATGGCGATTACTGCAACGTCCTTGGAATCGAGGACACATTTTAATTTAGCATTGTGTGTCTCCTCATTCTTTATGACACAGACTTAAAAAAATGATTCACATTAGTATCTCATTAAAGTTGTAAGTAGGTATCCTTCTTAGGTTATTCACTACCAGTTCCTGGAGGATGACAGAAAAGCAACAATCTGCAATAAGTACATATTAAATCCATTTATTCCAACCAGTGAGTGTTTAAATCAGTGTGCAAGCTGCACACCCATTGGTTCCACGTTCCTTGACTGGGGCCCACTGCCAATTACGGATTACCTTGTCGTAAAGGATTATGGCAGCGATGTAATTTTACATTCCATAAAACAATTTACTCGGGCCCCTGACAATATGTTCTCCCTCGCCATAAAATTCTCAATCTAAGACCGGGATAAAACATCACAAGAATTTTATCCTCTTTAGAAGAGTCACTAAACTTGAACTGTAACGACTAGAAAGTGAGGCCGTGCCAGCAAAGAAAAACAGTTCGTGTATGTTTGTGGACGCGCGCACGTGCACGTGTTGTTTCAAAGAGCTCTCGCGCCCCTAAAATCGGCAATGCGCTTTTGAAAACAACCTGTTTCAAATAAATTGTTTCTGAAACTTCACATATTTTATTCCTTTTGTGGGTTGGAAATGTGGCGAACAAAGTATCTGTACAAATACACTGCTTCTTCCGCGCAGCTGCCCACGCGAAATACCACTTTTCAGTTTGGAACACTAACCTGAGACCTTCTAAAAGAGTGAAATAATATTTTCCCTGATTTAAATCAGTCCAGAAAAAAAAAATAGGTTCTATGGAAAAGGTGCTCTGCCAGAAACCAAATTTTATAAAGTTAGCCTTGCTGGGCAAAGTGCCATCAGAAGCTGCAAAGCTCTGTAAGGGTAACGGATAGAAAAATATTTGGTATTTTCCTTCCGCGCAGAATTTCCTGCCTGACCATGAGCTACGTCCACATGATGGAGCAGCACGGGGACACTCAAGAGTCCACACGGCACACTCACTAACGCTGGCACGGACACAGCCACGCAAAGAGATGAGCATTGGTTAGCGTGGGATACGGCCGGCTTGGGGTGGTCTTTGCACACGGCACGACTTCAGCCCCGGGGCCATACATGTAACCACGTCAGTAGCACGTTTGTACTGCCTGTCTGGGTTCACTGCACGACATAAACAAAACCACACTTTCTGAGGATTTCCTAGATTGAAAAATAATCAGGCTATGTTTTAGTGCCCTGACTGGGGACCGAAACTACCCAGAGACAGCTCTTAACATTAATCAATACAAACGGTAACGCGAATATTTTTCACGCTAGATGACTATTCGGCTCTTCAATTGATACGATGAACTTGGTTTTGCCAATTATTAGGGTGGTGTTTGTGTGCTCCAAGCCAGTCCAGTGGCAGGAAACCATAAAAATAACCCACTGATCTGATCAATTGCAATGCATATAATTTCTTGGTTGCGTTAGTTTTGCCTGTGCATAAAATTTAATATTTGAGAAAAATGCACAGAATAAGACTTGTAAATAATTGTGCAAAATACATCGGGTCTTCCTCTTACTGGTTTTCTCGAACATATCAGGAAAAACAATAAAAACATAACTGAACAATCTTTACCTCCCCTAGGACAAATGGTAACTTCTTTTGGGAAAGTCATAGATAAATCATAGATGCATCAAAAGTGATTTACAGGGGCCCCTGGGTGGCTCAGTCGGTTAAGTGTGCGACTTTGGCTCAGGTCATGATCTCGCGGTCCGTGAGTTCGAGCCCCGCGTCGGGCTCTGTGCTGACAGCTCAGAGCCTGGAGCCTGTTTCAGATTCTGTGTCTCCCTCTCTCTCTGACCCTCCCCTGTTCATGCTCTGTCTGTCTCTGTCTCAAAAATAAATAAACATTAAAAAATAAAATTAAAAAAAAGTGATTACAGAGATAAATCTATCTCATAGATGTATCTCATAGATGCATAGATGCATCAAAAGTGATTTACAGAGATTTTATTGGTGGGTGACAGAAGAGTGTGCACAGAAGTTTAAACTTGGGTTTTGGGGGGTGTCTGGGTGGCTCAGTCAGTTAAGCGCTCGACTTTGGCTCAGGTCACGATCTCACGATTTGTGGGTTTGAGCCCCGTGTCGGCTGTGCTGACAGCTTGGAGCCTGGAGCTTCAAGTTCTGTGTCTCAAGTTCTGTGTCTCTCTCTCTCTGCCCCTCCCCCACTCGCACTCTGTCTCTCTCAAAAATAAACAAATGTTAAAAAAAAAAAAATACATTTGCATGTTGAGCACTACACTTTGCCGGTACTGGTCAAGTACCGGTCTACACATGGGTCAGCCTACTCATTTCAGCCGAGAAAAAAATGCGAAGTAAGTTTAAATTCTGGAAGGAGGCATGTAGAGTCTTCTATCATGGGTTACAATTTTCTTCGATCTTTCACAATATAAATTAATTTTCCTCAAGCTGTTCCTGTTGCTGCGGTTGGTACTCTTATCTTGGCAAACCATGGGTCCAGTCATCAGTTATAATTTAAATTTTGCTGAACTAAAGACGTGAACACGTAATCACTGAGACATCGCTGACATCATTTGTTACCGCACAACAGCCAATCAAACGTGATTCAGCTTTTTGGAATAAAGAACAAATCGCAACTTGTCCTTGTAGATTTTGCGTTCCCTCATTATTCATTGTATTTCAGCCAGGTAAGTCAGTAGTTTCTAAAGGCGTACCATTATCTGTATAAATACAAACACAAGTCACCTTGACGGTAACTACCTGGAAACGAAGGCATTTAAATATCCTCTTTTACACGCATACCTCCGTCATCATACCGCAATTTTGCTGAAAACTTTTCATTTTGTTTTCCATTATGAAATGGACTGAGCAGACAGGATGGAATATGTGTTGCTAACTTCTGGAGCAAAATGATGTGTCTGTGCGTCACCATTCCTTATGCCGGGAAGTCCACTGCGGGCTGAGCAAGCTTCCCCATGGGCTAGTGGTAGTCATTGAGGGTGATATGCTGGTATATACAGTCATAACTGACGTACGTCTAGGCTCTTACTACGTGGCTTGTATTTACACTGGTCACAGTTCAGAGGGTAATGCTTTTAGGGGCAGGAAAGAGTTAGCATATGGGTAATAAACATATAGATAGTTTTTCCTTTGTTTTTAATGGCGGCTATATGGTGATTTTTTTTTTTTCCTTGCTTACACCAGTGTATTTGGAGTGGATTACTCACATGCATAATAATCACTCCTGGGGACTCGTCTTAAAAGCCAAGAGTTGGAGTGCATGTGAAAAGCATTATTTTACCCTTCACTGTTCATGGGGGGGGACTAATTAATGAATACCTAACGCCATTAATTCACAATTAGATCACTTATGTTTAACCACATGCTTTCTATGCACACATATATAAATATTAATTTTGAATAGAATGATAATCATTCAGCATCATAACAATTAAACAGCTGTAACCTGTCTCATGTGTTAAGTGACGGAGCTGCAGGCAAGCTCTGTAAGCAGATGGTCTTACCCACCCATGCTCGATGTTAAAGACTTTTTAAAAAAAGAGGTGTTGACAAATCAGAACAAGTAGGCATAGTTCTAATGCAAATCGGCCAATTTGCAATGTAGATTACCCTAAAAACTAATTTGGTGTACAGGAAAAAATTAAGCTCTGTTGTTAAAGGAAGACATTATATTGCATTTGGATATAGTAGATTCCCCACCAACATAATTATTTGCTAATTTCATTCAACCAACAGAGTTTAATGGAAAAGCAGCTGGCAAAGTATTCATATTTATGGACTTCCTTTGACTGCTCCTTAATTTATCCAAGGCACATGGCGGCTAAACCCCAGAAATAATAGCATATTTCAGACAGCTGTTTTCCAGCTTCACTAAAGAGGCACTCAAAAAGGAGAGGGTCAGTGAACCAACCCATCATGAAGAGTGAACGAAAAAAAAAAACCAAACTGGCTCTAGTCACACCATAATCTGTGAAGATAATATGTTAAATATGAAAAGACAGACGAGTCATGGCTTCTATATGGACGAACACCATTAAGAAGCTTGTATTTTAAAAACTGGTAGGTGGAAAAGGAACTGAGCTAAGATGAATAAAGGCTCTTCTCAACTTGTCATATTCGAGAAATGACAGAGATAAAATCTGCCATTGAAAGGATACCAATGTGCCATCGCGGGAAGGAATCCTATCCCTTAAAATTGTGTGCCTCATTCTTCCACCCTTACATTAAACCGAGTGCAAAGTTCTGACTTTTTACTTACTCCACTGGGGTAATAAGGATCTCTACATACGATGAAAATTACTTAAAATCCACATTAACTCTTCACAGTTACCTGGCTCGAGTTTTAGGGAGAATGGACATATTAGGGAAAATGGAATAATCTGACGCTACTTACGGTCTGTCTCCTCCTTGCCAGCGTTGTTAAACAGCTGACAACGTAATGTTGTCACGCCCAAATACCTTGAACCTAAACCTCTCATAGAAGCCTTCTGATGAACTTGGCAAGAGTTGAAAGGAGTGTTTTTCATCTTTATTTCTAGTTAAGTTGTATACCCAGTCAACTGAACTTTAAAACCTCCTGTATACTAGATTTTGGTGGAAATTAAGCTCTTAGATGCTTTTTAAGAGATGCAAATCAATGAAGTGTTCCAAGTGGAAAAAAATACCGCAGTATATCAGTAAAGAAACACAATGGCAGGCTGTTAATAAAACAATATAAATTTGACATATAACTGGTGTGTATTCAGACGCCATGTCTCTCCATAAACTTTTAAAAGACAATTTAAATGGACTTCAGATGAGAAATGAGGTTTAAAAAGCAAAAGGGAACTCCTGGGTATGGATAGATTCATACTTAAAAAATCTGTTATGGCATCTAACATTTTTTTTAATGTTTATTTTTTTGTGAGCGAGAGAGAGACAGAGAGAGAGAGAGAGAGAGAGCGCGCAGGGGAGGGGCAGAGAGAAAGGGAGACACAGAATCTGAAGCAGGCTCCAGGCTCTGAGCTGTTAGCACAGAGCCCGGCGCGGGGCTTGAACTCACAAGTCATGAGATCATGACCTGAGCCCAAGTCGGATGCTTAAGCGACTAAGCCCCCCAGGCGCCCCTAATATTTTAATTCAAAGTAACAGATTCAAAATTTTCTGTAATATAATAATTATGATTTATAAACTATTCCCCTAAGCACCTGCACAGTAAATCATTTTGGGAGACTAAAAAGAAAAACTAGCTAGAAAACCACTAAGTTCATGGTGGGAAATAAACACAAGATAGTAAAAAAAAAAAAAAAAAAAAAAAAAAAGGAATCAGGTTGATCAATTCTAAAGACATCAGGCATATTTCAATGATATCTAAGCCATCATAAAACAACATAAATAATCAGCATTTTCTTATAGACTGCTCTGATTTGAGAAAAATGACAGTGGATTTATTCCTCCATTTTTTTCTCTGAACATACAGCCTTTATAGCCGGTGGCACTTATAGTAAGCTGAGTAGGAGTACAATCAATTTATAGCAGCTATTGAGACCCATGTAACACCACAGGAGGCAGATGGGAGGGAGAATCTGTACACAAATACCAATCACAGTATAGAACTCATTATTCTATGACCCTGAAGTACGTGAAGCATATTTCTTCTAAAGAACTCAAAATTCCTATGCTTGTAGGCCATGTGTAAATCATCCACATGGAAAGACACATGTTACGTCCAAATACATTCACCCACAAAACAGATACTACATTCAGAACTGGGTTTTAGAAACTCTAAAAAAAACCAGTCCCTTTTCTAAAGTATAGAACACATTTAACATTTCCCAAAACAATATAACCGTCACTGAAGTTTACCTCTTGGGGACATTGCTACCCTGTGAAGAAAAACTCTGACTCGGCTTTAGGCCACTACCTCTATTTAGTGAGGATAAATTATAGCATGGAAGATGGGACAGAGCAAAAGGGACACTCAAGTGGCTGACGTCAATAGTAAAAGTTGTTTATGTCTATATGTTTATGTCTATAGTTACTCCCATTCTTAGGGGCAAAGAAATTGATGTCTTGAGAAACAAATCATCAACATGATGAGAGAACATTTATATCAAGATGGCCCTTGGGACTATGATTTCCCTGACACACAGCAAAGACGGTCACAGTGCAAGAGTTCTGTGAAGATTCAAATACAAATTTTCTTGAGGATTTGTCAGACGGAGGGTGTAATTCTAAAGTTGTTTTTTAAATGTTTATTTGTGAGAAGGAGAGAGAGAGAGAGAGAGAGAGAGAGAGAGAATGAGAATGAACGGGGGAGGGTCAGAGAGAGGGAGACACAGAATCTGAAACAGGCCTCAGGCTCTGAGCTGTCAGCTCAGAGCCCAATGCAGGGCTTGAACTCATGAACCACAAGATCATGACCTGAGCCGAAGTGGGACGCTTAACCAAATGAGCCACCCAGGCGCCCCCGGGGGGATGTCATTCTACCGGGGCTCTTGAGACACTACTTGACTTGTGCAGGCAGGTTAACAAAACAAGGGAGGATGGGCTGCTAACAAAAAGTTAAAGTCGGAAGGCCCTTCACCAAACGTCAGCGGAGTCAAACTTTAACGACCCTCAAGCTTTACAGGATATAAAGCTTATATATATACAGGCTACCGAGCTCTCCGTGGAAGAAGCCCAGGACCGCCATTGCTGGCTGACTCTGACTACACTGAGCCCCTGACTTCACGTCCTTTCGTGCTGAAATTGGTACCTGGGAAGGAAAACAAATTGATACAAAAGAACAACTTAACGCGCTGAAGAGAAAAACCACCTGAAGGCTGGACGAATTAAAACATCAAACTAGCCATCCAATACGCCACCCCTTATCCAAGCACTTCTTCATCGAAATGCAGGAAAACGGAACATTGTTCAATTCACTAGTAACATCGGCATTTATCTTTGTGACAGTTTTAAAAAAGACTGAAACCAGTAGAGGGAGCACTGACAAGGGCCTCCACCATTCAGAAAGGTCAAGGGACTAGTGTTGTGTCTTTACGAAAGAGGAGACTAAAACGCCTTGTTAAAAAAAAAAAAAAATATGCAGGGGCACCTGGCTGGCTCAATCTGTGGAGCATGTGATTCCTGATCTCGGGGTTGTGAGTTCGAGCCCCACGGTGAGTGTAGAGATTACTTAAAAAATAAATAAAACTGCTGCGCCTCGGTGGCTCAGTTGAGTAAGTGTCTGACTTTGGCTCAGGTCATGATCGCGTGGTTCGGGAGTTCGGGCCCCCGTGTGGGGCTCTGTGCTGACAGTTCAGAACCTGGAGCCTGCTTCGGATTCTGTGTCTCCCACCCTGGCGCTCTCTCTCTCTCTCTCTCTCACTCTCAAACATTAAAAAAAAAAATTAAAAAAAACCCAACCCAACCCATTCTGAGGGGATTACAGGATAAAGTACTACATCTAAATAAATAAGACTAAAATGAAAAAATATATATATTAGGAAGCCCCAAATGGGTACTAATGTTATCTCAAAGGAAAAAAACAGACATCTAAAAATCAGCCTGGTTCTCAGAACATGGGTGATACTCAATGAGCTCTAAGGGGCTTTCAAGGTTCTCTTAGGAATCGCTATCCTTTTTGTCACATCAAATTACTTAGAGTCACCGGGACAGCAGAACAGAGAGGATCTTAAGAAGGATCTCTTTTCTGCGCACCGCACAGGAGGCTTTCTGGCTTCTCTGGATTTTTACCGTCAACCAAGTCGGCTTAGAATTTCCTTCCATTCAACTCCATGTGTACTGACCCCTGCTGCCCCACCCTCCACCACGTTTGACAGATCACGAGGCATCTCTGTCCCCACTCAGTGTGTCTGCAAGCAGAGGGGACTAGCAGTTCTCGTAACCAGCACGGACTCTTGTTTTTCTGTTGGCTAATTCCTCTGCGTGAAGACAAGACTCAGTAGGGAAGAATCGGTCACTGTCAACTTCATGAATCTCAGTCCCCAAACTCTAGCAGCAACCACGGTAACAATAAGTAACATCTACATGGTGTTTATTTTGGGCCAGGAAGTGTCCTAAGTGCTCTTCTCCATGTGTGAAGTCATTTAATGCTCTCAAAGACTCTCTGAGACTCTCTATTTTCATTCCCACTTTACAGATGAGGAAAATGTAGCACAGGGAGCTTAAGTGACTTCCCCGAGATCACACAGTTATCAAGTCATAGAGCTGGGAACAGAGGTAGATGCAGGTTTTATGGGGTCTGAAATTATACATCTTGGGGGGCTCTCATTAAGAAAAAGAGTACCAAGGGCACCTGGGTGGCTCAGCTGGTTAAGCATCCAACTCTTAATTTCGGCTCAGGTCATGATCTCATGGTTTGTGAGATTTAGCCTCGAGTTGGGCTCTGAGCTAAAAGTGAGGAACCTGCTTAGGGTTCCCTCTGTCTCTCTCTCTCTGTCTCTCTCTACCTCCCCCCTCTGCACTCCCTGGCATGCTCGCTCTCTCTCTCTCTCTTGCTCTCCCTCTCAAAATAAATACATGAATGGATTTTTAAAAAAAGAAAAGAATACCAAATTATGAATATGAAAATTAGGTATAAAATGAGTATTTAGAGTAAGAAATCAAAGGAAATTATTTTTGAGCTGAAAACACCACAAATATCAGAAAAGCATGTAACATTTTTTATTAAGTGCCTGTCATGTCTCTAATAAACATTTCTCCTTCTGTATTTTTGAGCTTTGTTCACTCTTTCAATGCTTCTTTATAAGACAACGATTTTGTAATACTTTCTGTAGACTGAACAGAAAGATAATTCAGTCTTTATTCACTGCGACTGTTTAATATAGTTTTCATTACTGATAGTTTAGAAAAGTTTCAATTTAATTATTATTAACGTCATATAAATGTTTGGCATTATTGCTAGAAAGGAAGACTTTATTGTATAATAAACAAATCTTAAACACTCTTTGAATTGATGACATTCATTAACCACTTTGTTGTGATATCCTCACAGAATATTATGACTTTTATATTATCTTTGTCAATATCAGTGTTTCATGTCACATAAACATGAAATTTTTTTCTCGAATGTTCATAAGATTCACGGATACCCTGCGATGCACGGCACGTATGACTTCACACCCTGATGAACTCAATTTCGCAACACTGCTGACATGTTTGCGCCCTAAGAAACGCCAGAATTCCGATCAATTGCTCAAAAGATATATTCGTCAAACGAGAAAATTGTGGCAAGTTTGTAATTACAGACATCCCAGTACCAAGTGTATCTCTGACAGGAGAAATTAGGCATTTTTGATTAGGCACTTTTACAACATATCTGATGACGAGAGGAATTTTCCACAGACTAACTTCCGTTTCCATACATTTCGAACCTTATTTCTCCTCCACGATCTACTTCTGGTGCAGGGCTCCACAGGACTAATTCATAGCTTCATATAATCTCTGACCCTGTGCTTTCATGTCAGTAGGTGAGGCAGCGGGTGGTAGGAATATTCCTGGATGGCTAGCAATAACAACCACAGACAGCAATGATTTCACACCTCATAAATATATCCAATTAAATCTAAACTAAATGTATCCCCAGCTCAGAGCCTCCTTAGCTGAATCCTCAAAGTGCCCATAGTCATTCCAGTGTCATCCTACTCAAGGAAAAGTGTGATGGAAAGCAAGTCGAAAAGGAAATAGATGAAGGCCCTAACTGATTTGCAAGTTTCCGATGAACATGTGACCATATAACCCCGCGGTCCTCTCGCAAGAAAGGCCCGCACCAGCGAGGTGTTCCAGTTCTCTCTGAGGCTTCAGCTTTACCAGATTCATGACAAGTATGTCGCTGGCCCCGCCAGGGACTCAGGTGGGAGGCAGTGGAGACCCCTTTTGTAGCTACTCCATCACTCTGACAGACGGGAAGCCAGATGTCTCCCAGAGCGCTCATTGGCAGGCGTAACGTGGTACCCTGTATTCATTTAAGGGGGGACTTACGAAGTTTCAGTACAAATGCAGAAAGATACTTGTAGAATTTCCACATTCTGTATTATGGTCAATATGATTCCCAACTTGGGAACATTGCAAAAGTTACAAAGAATATCGATTTTGTAATCTAAGGGAAGTATCAGAGTGTATCCGAGTGGTCACTTGTGAAACCAAATCGTCACCTATTTAAAAAAAAATTTTTTTTTTTAATGTTTATTTATTTTTGAGACAGAGAGAGACAGAGCATGAACGGGGGAGGGTCAGAGAGAGAGGGAGACACAGAATCGGAAGCAGGCTCCAGGCTCCGAGCTGTCAGCACAGAGCCTGACGCAGGGCTCGAACTCATGGACCGTGAGATCATGACCTAGGCCGAAGTTGGACGCTTAACCGACTGAGCCACCGAGGTGCCCCCAGATCGTCACTTATTTTTAAAGGTAACAACGAAAATACTATTCTTTCAGCGTTCTCCAGAGATAAGAACGAGAACAACGAGGCTAAGCTTTGTCCACAATGGTACAGTTTTCATCTTTCTCTCTTTTACCCCCATATTGTTTAGTAGAGAACTCCCCAGTTGTGTGTATTTCATTTTCAATTTCTGATCTTCAGCATCCCAAAGCCCAGAGCAACCATAGTATTTAATAGAGGGATGCCGAGTACTGTAAGTCTAAGTTTTGTCTGAGCAAACAAAGCATGTCTTTGTGATCATTAATGATCCTGTTTCCCAATGTACTAAAGAATTAGAATAAAAACAAATAGCTGGTCTTTTGTAGCTTAAAGGAATTAGGATTTCCCCTAGGCCAAATTTCCATTTGAATTGCCTGAAAGTACATGAAAATCAATGTAGCTCAATAAACAACTCTGTCTTGGAGGTATCCAGAGAAGACAAATACCAAATAGACTCCACCTTTCTCTTTCCCTCGCTCCCTTCCCTTCCCTTTCTTCTCCTTTCCTCTTCTTCTCCTTCTCTTTCTCCCTCCCTCCTTCCCTCCCTCCCTTCCTTTCTTTCTCAAAGCAACACCTCTCAAAACCCTCAACTCAAACATACTAACTTCTTGTTAAGCCATATCCATTTTGAGACTAGGTTACATTTTGTAACAGAGAAATGAAAATTTCACGTTGGACAGCAATTTTGTTTTGTGTCTTTATTTTTGGAAGTCAACATCCAAAACACTGTCTGGATTGCAGTCGTCTCATTTATACTTAACCACAGAATAAGAACTCTAATGTATTTGCCTCAAACACTATTTGCCTCTGTCCCCCTCTCTCTGCCACTCCCCTGCTTGTGTTGTCTCAAAAATAAATAAACGTTGAGAGAAAAAAAAACAAAACGAAAAATACTTGCCTAAGGTCACAATGATAGAGTAGGCAGTCAGTCAGATGCAAGCAGGGAACAAGTGCTTTCCTACTGATAAAAGGGCTGAAACCAAATTGCAAGCAGCAGGGACCGGGACCGGACCCCAGGGGATCCACATATATTCTCCCCTCTGGTCACTGCCCTACAGTAACCAATAGCTTCATTATACAAGTTATAGTGGATCAATCACAGAGCAGATTTGACAACACGTATTCTTTTTCCTTCCAGAGCCCACGCTTTGTTTTTTTCATCTGTTACCACTAACTTGCATAAAAAATATTAGAATATCACAGATGAGATGATCAGTAATTGCTTAATGGATAAAGAAATAAATGAACAAATGAAAGGTAACAAAGACATGTAAATGCCTTAGGGAAAACGAAAAGCTAAGTGAAACAGAACAAAAGGGGAATCCCTTGTTTAAATCTCGTAATTTTCTAAATAAAGCAGAAATCAAGAAATTCTAGAACCACAAGAGACCTCAAGGGGTCCTTCAGATAGGGACACTACTCAAGAGACTTGGCGAATGGAAAAAAGTTACCAGAAAGTCCCCTCTTAAAAACATTCCTCAAATTAACAAAAAGAACCAAACAAGACCCCCAGTGTTTCACGCCTAAATGATTACGGTATTCCCAAAGCTTCCAGGAACCGAGATTAAAACCTTTCTTTGGGATCTTGTGTCAGGATTTAAATACGTCTTCCAACAGGAGGTTCCTCATTGTAGCTAAACAACATCTTAACAATTTAAGCCCCTTTTCTCCATTTCTGTCTGTATGGAAATGGGACACACCAATGGGAAATACCAATCAATCTCCAGGAGATAATTCACTCATCTACAGACAGATCTGGGCCTTCCCTACCTTCCTAACAACACTTCATTGTAGACAGCAATCAAATGTGTTATTCAGTCCCCAGCCCTGCTCCCCTCGCCCTTGCAGGTCACAATCTCATCTATAACCTCCAGTGCTCTCAGCTACAAGGGGAAGGCTATGGGGACGGTTTTTTTTCTCCGCAACCGCTACAAAGAATAGCTCTTGGGGGAAGCTACAGGTTAGAAAGACTCAAGATGTGCAAACTTAGGACGTAGCATTGCCCAGAATCTTCAGCTGCATTGCGCTTACAAGTTATGTGGATTCTGCGTATCACCATCTGTTCAGCAGAGGCTGGCGTGGCATTTGCATTCTTTCTATGGTCCACTAACTCCAGCCACCAGGCCAGAAGAGTAGTTTTCCAGTGTTTCCACGCAAGGATAGGGAGAGTCAAAGCAAAGGAGTTGCCTTTGTGTGGTTATAGATTCCGGTTTCAGTTAAATACATCAACAGTGAACTTACTCAATTAAGGCCAAGACAAGTATCTCCCAGGTCACAGGCTTGACCTTGATCGATACGGAACTGTTCTGGCTCGTTTATATGGAGACAGCCATGCAGTATTCCAATTATGTCAACTTTTATTTATAAACCACTTAATTATATTTGGTATATTTTATCTTGCTTCTGGGCCCTCTAAATATTCTTACATCTTTTCTATCTTGTTAGAAACAACAGTAGGAACGTGAGTGGGATAATCACTCGACCTTCCTGTGGAATGGTCACATACAAAGGATGATGGTGCTATTACTATTAAAGTATGCTAGTAATATTTGCTAGTAACATTTGATGTGGCTCTCTCATATAACCAACTTCCCTTTATTTATGAAAGGGCCCAACAGTCATAAATGCTTTTATGGGGAGGAAGGGAAAAAATATTTATTTTAAATCATAATATCGCTAGAAGTAGATTTCCCTTTGTTTCATTTTCCATCTGCAGGCATCACTTTTCAAAGTCTAACCCCAGAAAGGAGAAGGACTTGGGACAGTGAACCCGAGGATTAATACGCCCAACTTGCCGAACTCATGATTCACAACGAGAGGGAAATATGAACACACTAATAAAAATAGCAAGATGGAATCTTGTCAGTAGATAGGGTGTTCAGTGAACACTCTAAATTCATAACCTATTTTACTATCAAAATGCCTATGGTTTTATGAAAGCATGAACAGTTTATGAAGACAGTAAGATGACTAATGAAGAATATCCTTTGCTTTCTATTGGGAACTTTTGTTTGCTTCTAACTGTTTAATTTCTCCTCCGTCTCTCTTTCAATTAACCTCCCTGTTTGTATTCAATGAGATGGCACATAATATGGAGAAAGAAAAAAAACCTTGCTGATTTATGGGTATTCTTTCATAAAGTGGCAGCTTCTTTTAGCCAGATGTGTAAGTGTTGAAAATGAGAGGGAAATGCACAGCATAGTCACATATCCCAAATGAGAAAACGTACTGTAGTTTCCTGGGTTGTTTAAATCAGTGGCTCACAAAGGCCTCTTTTTAAACGGCCCCTTAGGCTCCACTGTGGACATACGCACAGGTAGTTAAGTAGTCGGAAAAAAAGTAATTGGATCTTTGCATGGCAGAATCTGGAATAAGTAGCTCTAATAGCATAGAAGAACAAAACAGTGATCTGAGGTTCCCTGCGTCTTTTAAAAGGTTCACTTTGAAGATTCATTTTTAAATGAGGTAGGTCCTTTACTGCCACATTGTTACTCATGTGGACTACAAAGGGAACAAAACGAAATAAAACAACAGAAAACGGAACTGTTAACAACCCTAACAAGATATGCTACGTTATAATAAAAAGAGCTGCGACTAACAGCAACCTCGCCTGTTCCCAGATAACTGAGAAACTGCTCAAGGACCGCTCATCTGTGGGAAACTCACCGTGTACTAGATGACCGACGTCAGTGAGGACACCGAGAGAATGACTCATTTAGTAACTGTTGGTTAGCAAGTTAAATTTGCCTATGGAAAACCTTATAGCATACTGCTAGGTTTTCCAAGCTATATATTCATGTGTCTGCTGTACTTCCTAGGATACATTCAGTCAAATATATAACATTTCCCCCCCCAACTAGAATCAATTCACTTCTTATGGGTATGGGGGTGGCGGGGTCATAACACCTGATGGACTGTGATTAGAGGCCTATTTCCCCTGCCCTGCCTCTGGTAAAGATGGGCATTCTGGGATTTGGGCACAGCGCTGTTTGGTCGCAGGGGTACAAATTATTCTCTGTATGTCCACAGAAAGACCCACAAATTGTGGTTTCAACGGCCTGCTGCTTTAATATAGTTCACAAATGTAGTTCACACAAACGATAGGCAGCCATTGCCCCAGAAGCCTCTCTTGAAGAGTAGAGGAGGGGAAAGCCGTTATCAAATTTGTGGAGATAAGCACTCTGTGCACTCACAGCTTTCCTCCGTGGGGACTCGATGCTTCCCGGGATGTAGGCAGGAAGCTCACATTCCACAAGGGAGCCGCTAAGGGTGTTTCCCAGGTAAACGTTAACACCACAGGCCTGATCTGGAGAATCCGCAGGGCGGGTCCTTGGCAGGCATCTGGAAAACTGGACGTTCTCTACAGTGATTGTGCCTACCAGGAGAATCTCTTCTTCTGAGAATCCGGAATTTTGGTGGCTGTGGCTGACAGAGGCTACCTCTTGGAGCGGCCCTATTAAAAACCTCTCAGTCTCAAATGCGCTACCCTCGGCAGAAGCACGTGTTCCTTGCACACGTGTTGGTGTAGTTCAGTGCTGGAGAGAGGTCCACGCTCCGTGTGACCTCTCCTGGTGGGAGAGAAAGAACTCAGGAGGCCTGTGCATGGACTTCTCCAGAAACCACCTGATGACGACGGGTCATTTCCCTCTCGGATAACTATTATGGTCATGAGCACAAGTGCCCCGAGTCCTGGGAGCCCTTCTGTGGATCATCACCTGTGGGGGCGAGGGGCTCACCACCCTTAAAACAGATGACAGGAATGTCACTAAGACTGGAAAAAAACCTCACTTGAAGTTCTGTAAAGATACAATTGTGACAATTTATCAAATTATGTGATTTCAACTTTCCCGTGAAAAATTTCCTAGCTAGCCAATTCCTGTAAGCAAGAAAATAAAGTACATGATACTTATAGCTGCACTGGAAGAAGAAATTTTTTAAGATATTGGGACTCCCTCCAGTTAGCAAATTACACCCTATGGACATAAAACACCATACCTCAAGTTATGCAGATTATGACATTTTTGTAAGGCTGTGTCATTTAGAGCTAATATGGTACACTTCCACTGAAGGAAGGCAGGCATTTATTACTTACGTTTGTTATATTTTCTTTAATTAAATGTTTTAAGTTCAGTGACTCAAATGGTAAAAAGCAAAGGCACCGAATACCTTGAAAATACGGTACTATGTATGTTCTGGATAATTCTGAATCCATCCTAGCTATCATTTATGTACCAACATTTTGATCTTAAACACCTGTTTGCTTTATTTAACCCACAGAGGTTCACGAACATCATCATATTTGAAAAGTATCAGCATGTAACTTTAAGAACAGCTAGCCTTGTGCATTTCATTCTACTTTATTTCTTGGGCTGCTGCAAAATAAAGCCATAGAAAGTCAAACCGCTTTTTGAGAGACTCAACTATTATCGACAGGTGCTAAAATGCGTGGGGCTGCCCGTGTTTGGCATCTTTCTTAAAGTAAAAAATATTGCTGTTATGCAATGGCACCATGGAACGCTGAGACGTAATATTCAACGGACGCGTGTTCATAAAAAAGAAATGAAATCATCTGCAGGTGAGTCAACTTTTGTAGCCATCACAAACCACCAAATTCTTATACCTCATGCTTGTGACAGCTGTTCTAAAAAGAACCGAATGGCCGTTGTAACACGAGGCCTGATGTGAAGAAGCAATTCTTTTTTTTTTTTTTAAAGAAAGACGAATGAAAATTAATTAGAGGAAATCAGCTTTTGCAAGTAGGGAAACAGCCAGGAACCAGGGCGCTCCCTCTGGCTGCGCGCGCAGGGCTGGCGGGGGGCGGGGCGGGGCGGGGCTGGGGGCGGGGCCTACCGATGGTGCAGTGCTCGCCGTTCCAGCCCTGGCTGCATTCGCACTTGCCATCCTTGCACGTGCCGTGCTCGGCGCAGCGCGGGTGGCAGGCTCTCTGACTGCAGGCTGCGCCCGTCCAGCCCTCTTCACAGCGACAGGTGCCCCCCATGCACACCCCGTGCGAGCCGCAGTCCACGGAACAGATTTCTGTATTGAAAAAGAGGAAAGAGAGCAGGGGAGGAGGGCGGCGGGGAGAAGGAGAATGAATAAGCAGGGCTACGTCTTAAAAACAAAACCACTGAAAATAAATACAAAGGATTTACATACTGAGCACATTTTAGCATCGACTAGTAAGCATTATAAATGGTAAAAATGCACTTTTTCAATTCATCATTTCGTTTAATACGCTGCTGTAATCGTGCATAAAATACCCATGACAATTTTGTTATAAATCATTTCCTATATTGTATGTGTAAACATAGAGGCTACTAACAAAACGGAGCACGTGATTCATAACGAGAGGAAAATACACACACGTAATGTATCCCACAGGGTCTTCTGGCAGTGGAGAAGCCATGCACACAGACAAACACATACATCAAATTAATATAAAATTAATGAAATATTTCAGTGTCTCAGCAGGAGTTGGGTTTCACCCGTATAGCAAGAATTGCAAAGGGGTTATTTCTAGCTCGATGGTTTAGATTTCTAAAATATTCAGAAACTTTTATTAAAAAGAATCTTGTAGTTTGCACATTGGCTTGCTTCTGACACACACACATGCTGGTTGAGTAGAAGAAATTGTTGTTTTTCCCGTCCAGTAAACTGGTACTATTGACAGAGACGAACGATAATAGAAAACCAGTTTAAAAATGTATGTGGCTACTGACTCTGTCACTGCACAAGCTAGGTTTTTCAGATATCAGAATAACTGAACGTTACCAAAGGACTTCAAAACCATAATAGGTTCCATCGTTAAAAAGAATCGTGTCTAAAGTCATTTTTTTCTTCACAACCTTTCTTAAAAGCTTATTTGATTAGACACACACACGGAAAGAAAACTTTGAAGGGTATTTTATATTCTACTTTTTACATGTAAAGTTCAATAAAATCAACTACCGCTTTTTTCTATGATTGTAAGACCGTCGTTTGGTTTTGCTTTTCTTGCAAAGATAAAAATGCTGAACAATAAAAACCTGCAACTATTTCAAACAAAGAGGAAATAGACTACAGCCTTATTTTTAAATTAAAAACCAGTAACTGTTTATGTGGCCACATGTTCCTATTTCCCCCACTCACTGCCCAAATAACATTTCTCAGACACCGTAATTCTGTCTCTCAGTCCTGCAGAATCTTAAACAGCGTATCAAGGCACTGTGAGAGTTGTAACATTTCTTATAAACAACAGCCAGGACTGTTCACTGGAAGAGAGTGGGGTATGTTTTTTTCAAGCCACATTTTTCATCTCGTTTGAATTAAATTTTTGATTAAGAGATACAAGATGGTTTGATTAACTTCAGACGAACAGAACGTCAACTCTGCTCCAGAAGAGAGAGGTTTCTTTCTGAGGTACCCCTTTTATTCAATCTAATCAATTTTTCATTAGGGCGAAGGTGTTTATCAGCGTTTAGCACACTAGCTTTGAGCAAGGTGCGTCAATCTTTGTAATGAACTTATTAATTAGAGTTAATTTAATTGAAGTGGAATTGAAGGGCTAATTAATGGACAAACTGCTGATGAGGAGAGAGGAAAACTCGGTTGCTTTCAAACCTATAAACTTTCTGATGGAAATAATTCATTTCTTCTCTTGGAGCAGCTTAACCAAATGTTTCTGCAGCTGCAGAATCTACTCTTATTGAATTTAGAGATCCGAAGGTCATTTCTACAACAACAAAAGAAGTAGCTGGTAAAGTGTTCTGCCTTGGGATTCAGTTAGTTAGAAATTCCCAATAATGCTGCTGGTCAACTTCCAGCCACAAGTGTAAGTTACCTACGATGTGTTTGTAAACTTTAGATGGCAACTGTGGAACACGCAGATAAATTTCCGGCACAGGAACCAGGATATTTTCACAGGATGAATAGATGCATGTTTAATTACTGATAATTCTTCTAAGTTTTCTGTCTTTTTCCAGCTAATAGCAAAGTTGAATAAAGTCTTTTTTTTTTTTTTTTCTGGAGTGTAATTAATTTATTCCAAAGAAGAGCACTGTATTCATCATCCAACTCTATACATTGAGAGTTTAATATGTTTTTTTGGTTTTTCATTGGGGGGTGTAAAGATGTGATGGGACAAAGATCTTCACCCACTATGTCTAATCAGTCATTTTGTACATGGCTACCATTAGATTTGCAACTGGCAAAATGATTATATAAGCACGGAAAAAAAAAATCAGTCTAAATATGTAAAATAATGACAGGTGCTTTTGGCAGCCAATTTCATCTCTTAATTAACATCTATTACCTTTTTTTTTTTTTTTTTTGCTATTCATAGCAATATCACAGAATGACCTTATTTTATTTTTTAAACTTTTTTTTCAGTAACCTTTACACCCAATGTGGGGCTCGAACTCACGACCCCGAGATCAACAGTCACACGCTCCACTGACTCAGCCGGCCAGGGGCCAAAGACTGAATTATCTTTTGAGCTATAGTATCCATTACAAACTCTCCTTTATAAAATAATTCAGGTTAACGTGTTAAATAACATTATCTGAGACAAAAAGGGCTGTTTCACCATTCCTTTCCTACCTGGGTAACTGTGGGAGACAAATTAGAATGACAATTTTCAAACAAGTATTATTTTCTAGCTAGTATTCGTATGCTTATTTTACTGATGGAGGCAAAAGAGACCTGAACCAAGTAGCTTTACTATAAAAATAACTGTATCTATAAACTTTAATTGGACTTTCCTGAGTGTGGGATGCATTTTTTAACACAGAAGCCAGAAAGGGAAACAAACACTGAACAGAAAAAATTAAATGCTTATTTTGATTCTTATGGTTATAAAATATGTTTTTAAGAACAAAGGACAGAACAAGTTAACGTGTTATTTAAATAATGCCTTGCACCTATGCTTCCTAATGTTGGGTGGTGATGATTTCCTAAAACTCTTTAGTGAGGCCCTGAGGGTTCTCCACAATCCCACCCCCAGGTTATGTTTTTTGCTCTCATTTGTCCTGGATGTGTGATTTGGTCTACGGTCATGAATTTTCAAACCAGTTTTTGCTTCTCCCAGCTATCTGAATCAACTCCTATTTCTACGAAGCAGTGACGAACATAAACCTCTGTCTGCCTCCAAAAATGTATGGCCCAGAGATGAGGGAGGTAGAGGAAAAGGAAGGAAGAGAGAGACCGGATGAGGGAGGAGGGGCAAGGGAGCTTCGGGAAGAAGAAAGGTTGGGGGGAAATGAGAGAGAGACAGTACGAGGAAGAAAAGGCATTAAGTCGTCCCTTTGTCCCTTTACCCAGGGTATCTGCTCAAGGCTTCAACAGAAGTCTTTCATCAGAATTACGACTTAGCCTGGACACAACTTTGTTTAGCGTGGGCTTCCGGGATTCAGTTTGTAGCAGGTGAGGAATGGCGCACGAATGTGTCGTGTTGCTGAGGATTCCCAGGGTAGCAGCCATGTCACCCGAGTTTCTCAAAGTGCCAAGAAAGAGTGATCTGTAAAAATTACTAGTCTTTTTTTTCCCCTTAAAATAAGCATGTTAATTCGCTGCGTAGCGGGGTTTCTCTTAGGTTAATGCCATCAGGTTATAATAATAGATGAAATAATTTGCATTTCGTAATTTTCACATTTGGGGAACTGTACCCCAGCAGTACTTTTTTTAAAAGTCTATCTGTGTATTTCAAGAGAGACACGGGGGAGAGAACGAGCAGGGGAGGTGCAGAGAGAGAGAGGGAGAGAGACCACAGAGCCCGATGCGGGGCTCCATCTCATGAGCTGAGCTGAAATCCAGAGTCAGATGCTTAACTGACTGAGCCCCCCCAGTGCCCCTCCAAGCAGTACTTTTACGTGGAAGCTCCTCTCAACCAATCAAGAATTAAGTGTGACAAACCACCATGACTATGACCGCCACCACCACCGCCACTACTTGTGTTAATGGTTAAGACTTGTAAGGACTTGCCATGTGTAAGGCACGATTCTAAGCGCTTTCCACATATTAACTCATTTCCGTCTTACGACCGTTGTTATCAGGTCGTAATTTAATTGTGTAAGGTAGTACTCTTATTGTCCCCATGTCACAGGTAAAGAAACGGAGGCAACAGAGGAGCTAAAGAGCCGATGAACGTCACACGCCTACAGAATGGCCAGCTCAAGACCCGAAGCCAGGCAGTTCAGCCCCAGATTCCCTGCTCTTAACCGCTCACTGTTACGACAGGTCTGCAGAGAAGGCAATCCGTGTGGGCAGGGCGAGGGGTAGACAGACCCCTTCCCTGAGGCCAAACCGACACAGACTCAACAGCGTTACTAAAACCTGTCCTTTTGCTCCCCCCCCCCCACTTCCCCTCCTCTCCCTCTTCTCCTCCTCATTCTGCACCCCCTCCCCCTTTAGTAGTATTTAGTTTTGCTTACTTTGAGTATCCAAACAGAAGCCATCCTTCCTCCATGTCTCACCGGTCTCTCCTCATCGCCTGGCCTGCATCCTGCCTTGCCCCTCGCCCCTCACCCCTTCCCAGCTTCCTGTCTTCTCCAGAGACGCGTCCACTGCCCCAGGCCCTCCTGGCTGCCGACGTCCGGCTCTTCTGGTCAACTTCTGCACTGTCTCTTCAGCAACTGCTGTCTAGCTTTCCTTTAAAACGGCCCTCGGCTTCATCCTTTTCATTTCTGCGATCTCCCCCACGAGTTCACGCTCTCAGCACTTCACACTCTGGGAGAGCTCTCAAACTCGCCTTGGGCCGTCAAAGTCTGACTAGTCGTGTTCTCTGACATATAATCGATGGGGAGTTCTAACAGGCTGCTCTCATCAAACTGGCGGGCACACATCGTCATGACCAGTGAGTTCTCCATTGTCTGAACTGTCATTGCCAAGCTGCGTCCCTCCAAATCGGGCCCAACCCGACGTTTGCCTCCAAATACTCTTTCTTTACGCTCCCACGTGTGTAACGATACGCTCAGAGGTGCAACTCGGTTAATGGTAGTTGCTGTGGCAGTGGTGGGTGGTAGCTAGATTTAGAATTTATCCTGGACTAAGCATTGTACTAAGTACTTTATATACAGTCATTCAAGTAATTCCCAAAGTATCCCTGTGAGGAATTGCTTTTTTCTTTTTTTTCCTTTAGAGAGCGAGAGTGAGCGCGAGCAGGAGAGGCAGAGAGAGAGAGAGAGAGAGAGAGAGAGAGAGAGAGAGAGAATCTTAAGCAGGCTTCATGCCCATGACCGAGCCAGACACGGGGCTCGATCCCGCAACTTTGAGCTCATGACCTGAGTCAAAATCAAGAGCTGGATGTTCAATCGGCTGAGCCACCCGGGGGGCCCCAAGAATTTCTCGGTTAAATTCACTTTATAGATGGGTAAACTAAAACATATAGTAGTCTGCCTAGGATTACCCAGCTAATAAGTAGCAGAGGTTGGATATGAACCCGAGTATCTGATCTCAGAGCCTACGCTCGTAGGTACTTTCTAGTACCATTCCCCTAGTCAAAAAGCGCCTCTTCCCATTTCTATGCTAGCTGCCATCTTTAAAAGAAGGCAAGAAATGTTCATAAAAATCTCCTTGAGGACCTCACGTGCATCAAGGCAGGATCACTCCTCTGAATGTTGGTTGTATTTAGCATATTGTTCCACGTACTAGTCAATACAACATTAAACTGGCACGTCCTGGTTTCTAGGTATTTCATGTGTGTTCGTCTCCTCTCCCCAATTAAATGGTAACCTTCTAGGTTAGATTACCTTTTCGTACGGTGTGACTAATACGGTCATGGAATTAATTCATGGGATACAACCAGCATCAAAAAAGTAGAAAAGACGTAGGGAAAAGCATTAGTGTGTACCACTTGGTAAAGCTTTGTTTCAGTTATGTCAGTCTGTATATGTATGTGTCACAACGTAAGACTGAGGCTATGGGTCATTTAGGTCACAGTCAAAAATCTGAAAGCCACTATTCTAGAAGGCAGGAAGGATTCATTATTTATTCCTACAGGGCCCATCACCATGCCGTGCACACAGCTGCTGTTCAGTAACAACCTGACTGATGGAAAAAAAATTACTACCTGCCATTTCTATTACAATCATATTATTATAATATAAAAATCAGCGTTGGACCATTATGCATATCATAATATTTATCTATATGTACTCTTTATTGTGATCAGGTTTAGCCTTATGTTGTCAAATAATTTTTAAATTGAGGCTTCTCTGTTGATGAGATAATGTGTTTAAGTCCCAAGCTATACACAGGCCTTGAGAGTTAGAAGAGGGAGTATTTTACACAAACGAAATATTCTTTACAATGCTACTAAAGGAGAAATTTTAATGACAAGTTGACCTAGCCTGTTTCTTTTTCTAATGCGACTAAATTTCATCACTTTTACCATTTCTTTCTAGAAACAATCACTTTGATAAAACCTATATAAAATTTAATAAGTGTGCTTTAAAAATGAAAAGATCTTAATTTTTAGTTAGCTACACAATATTAAGCAGTCAACTGTGGTGCATTTTAACCTTACCATTTGAGCAGTCTGGGCCAGTCCAATTAGGGTCACAGGTACAGGAGCCACTTTCTTGAAGATACGTCCCATGACCAGAGCACTGGTCTGGACACATGGTCTTCAGTATTTCACAATTGTTACCACCCCATCCTGGATTGCAGTGACATTCCCCATGGATACACACACCGTGATTGGAACATCCAGGGTCTAGACAGTCAGCTACAGTAGAGAAAAGAGAACAATTTTATAATTAAATCTAGCAGATATCATACATGCAAAGTACATGCAGAATAAAGAATTAGGTCCCAATCTAATTTACATGAAAATGTTGGATACTCAAATATTTGACTACCATTTTCAAGAATGTGTTTCTGAAAATGCAAAAAAAATGACACAACTCAGCATTCAGAATTATGCCATTTAGGTAACTGAGACTCTTGCAAGGATTTGTAATTTTCATGAATTCCACACATATACGCTCCTGAGATTTCAGACTATTGCTCTCTGTTCTGCTTAATCAGACAGTAATAAGTATCGGCTTCTCTATAACGAAATTGTATCAGCTGACCTAATCTACGACCATTGAGCAGTGACAGCTGTATGGGACTCTCAAACTGTTTGAGAAATAAATGAGTTGCATACGCTCTATCCTTCTTAATTCACTTTAATGTGCTTTAGATGACGAGATTTAATTTAGCAATTTGACTCAATAAAACTTTACACTTGTAGGGTCAATGGCCTGAAAATTTAATTCCAGAGACTTAATTGCATTACTTTGTGTGTGCGGATCAATAAAATCAATTTGATTGAAGAACGGAAATGGTGCTTTTCTGCTTTTTGAAAAAACAATTCAACTGCACTTTACAGTATAGCAGCCTGATTCTCATCATTACATACGGTTATAGAACAAACCCGTGATGTACTTTTTTTCACTCGTATATTACGTGCAATAGCCTGTCTTTTTAGACACGCCAAAATGCTCGATTAAAAGCTGGTTTCGAGGTGAAAAACTGTGAAAACAAACAAAACAAACAAACAAACGAAAAACCTGAAAGCAAAGATAAAAAACCAACTAAGCAAAACAACAGCCCATCGTGGGCTTCGAGTCACACACGTTTGCTTACTTTCTCTGATTGAAAGAAAAAAGAATTATTCACACGACTGGAAGCATAGGGGCTCCTTGGTATTTGCTCTTTCTTATTAGTGAAAATGTTAACCAAATGATGCCACCATATGCATGGAGATCAAATTACTTTCACGAGGAGGCATATAAAGAGCTTCATCTGCCAAACTAAAGATGACAAATGATCCGATCATCTCTTCCTTTAGGACGGTCACAACGGACTTCCGTAAATATGGGCGTGTTTACCTTCTTCGCAATTCTCTCCTTTGTATCCCGAGTTGCAGGCGCAAGAGCCCATGATGCAAATCCCACGCCCCCCGCACTGAGGGTCAATGCACTGCGTAGTGGGCACATCGCACTCGGTGCCCTTCCAGCCGCTGAAACAGAGGCAGCGGCCTTTGGAGTACTGTCCGTTGCCGCTGCACAACACAGGACAGGCTGCTGTGAAATAAAACACGACAGAAGAGTCAACAGCCACATCTGCGGTCGGGGTCCTGAAAGACAAGCACGTCGCTGGGACAAGGCGTCGGCCCGTTTCCCCCTTTCTTCCCCGTCCTGGGAGTTTTCTGATTTACGCGTGTTTCTACAGCCTCTTTCTATTGGCTTAAGAAAAGGCTCTAACTCGCGTACCTCTTGAACAATCCGGACCTAAAAATCCTGGAAAACAATGGCAAGTTCCAGAAACACACTCTCCATTTCCATGGCAATTGCGGGGGCATTCCACCACAGACTCTGAAGAGGAGAGAGAGAAGGGATATTTACTGTGTAGCCCGCTTCCTGCAGAAGGTAAACTCTGTCACTTTGATCATTTTAGCTGCACATGAAGGAATGACGGATGGCTTGCTCCATAACCAAAAAAAAAACCAAAAAACAAAAAACAAAAAACAAAAAACAACCAGCCAAACAAAAAAAGGATTCATATATACTAGACTATTCAAACCAGCTTGACTAGTCAAGCAAAGCATCGCCATTTCAAATGCAGACGCTCTCAAGTGTTTTCAAGACGCACTGCCCTCCTCCAAGATCCTTCCAGAATAATATTCAGTGCTTCATGGTTTGCCAACGTATTCGTAAATAAACAATTTGAAAATATCTCTCACAGTGTACCTCAGGCTTTAATGCCCTAGGTATCGCTCCAAATCGGTGAAGACCATTTAGTTTCTGTTCAACACACTGTGCAGGCGATAGCCCGGAAAAAGATGCTTTGCAGACCGCTCTTACCTATGACGATGGTATTAAAAGACACCTGCTCCGTATTTTTCCCATCATTGTAAAAAGCCAGATGCCAGATTCCAGAATCCAAGTACTGGATAAAGCCAGCCTCGTGCAGACTGACGGATCTCGCCTGTCTCCCTGCTCTTTCGGGCTCAAGAAGGTTCCGCTGCTCTCTTGCAATCAATCTGCTGCCGTCCAGGAGCTCAACAAAGTCATACTGAGGGTGAGGACAAGTACAGCCGTTTAGTGGTCAGAACGATCTCGGTCGTAGCTGCTTCTCTCATTTCTGTTTTGTGTTCCAACCTTTCCCCTCTGCTCTAATAAATACAACGTCAGAAAAAGGTTCCTGATGGCACAGGTCTCCTACACGTAGCATTTACAGGGATCCTAAGAACCACGCACTGCACTGCACACTGTTGTCACATGTAAACTTCACAAATCATTTCCCCCTTACTGGGCAATCGGTTTCCGGAGTTATCGGACTCTCCCAACGGATAAAAAGTTTGATGAGCTCAGGCGGTGTGCAAATACAGCCATAAACCTGTAACATTTCAAACCCAGCAGCCTTATTTTGGACCGCTAGGTAACCTCTTACCGTCTTCTCCTATTTAATACCCGTATGGTAACGACTGCTATTGGATACGTACTCTGTGCCGGGATTACATTTACTCCGTGTAGCGACCCTTCTGGTAGGAAGGCACTGATACTTACACTGTAAGGATGGAGAAAACCAAACCTCGAGGAGCTCCAGCAAGATCAGGTACTTGGTAAGCGGGAGAGTTGGTCTGTGAGAAAGCTCAGACCTTTGCCACCACAGCACCATACTCCTCTGTGCGACCCTGGTGTATCCATCCCGGGTACCATGGAGAAACCCGTGGGTTTGTACCTTGTTATGGCTAAATTAAAAACGTGCATCAAGACGCCTTTGTATCTCTGACTGAAAGTCTAAAAAATTGAACAGTGGAGGGGTGCTGAAGGGACGGAATAACAGTAAGTATGCCCAGCTACTATTCTGAAATCAATCATCAGTCAGCTTGATTTCTGGTTTAGTAAGATTAATCGTGAACGCTGGGTGGCTAGAAGAGTTCAACCGGAGAATTTAAAGCTAAAGAAAAATACGGAATGTGATCGGTAATAGTAACCAGAGATAATGCGATGAATTTGGGAGACACGGCACAGACTTCCCAATATAGTTTTAATAAACCCATTAGATAAGAGTTTCGTAAAAGTACAGTGATTCACTTTCTACGGACTCCTATCCAGTTTCCTTTTATTCCCGAGGCCTGCATTTATGGTGACAGAGACACTACGGGACAATATGTATCATTTACGGTACCATCATTACGGTACCATGCATACGTATATATATGAATCATCAATATTCTACCTTCAGATAGATTTCTTATCTGGAATTTCATCAGCGGTCTATTTAAAGAAAAGTTTATTATACGAATCCCTTAAAAACTGGAGGAAAATCACCTACTGGGATTCTGAGATTCATGATCGAATGTGCTGCCCCCGTACTTATCGCAAACCTCTAATGTTACTATTGGATGGAATTCAGAATATCTAGTTCCGTCTCCAACATATTATATTTTTTATTTAAATATAAAAGCCTATTCTGTTATTTTTGTGCGTGTAGTAAAACTACCTCATGACGTCATGCAGCTGTGAGAAATACACAAAAAAGCTGTCACTCAGCATTCGGTAACTTTTTTCATTTATATCTTATCAGGATGAAAATGATAACCGGTTGTGGATATTTGACCCGCAAAATTTTCATCTGGAACTGTATTTCAAAATTATCAGAGGCAAAATAATTCAGCACTTCTGAAAGGTGCCTATGCCTCAAATAAGCCACTTCCCCGTCGGATTTAAGTATTTATATCAGCATGGCAAAGAGGCAGGGGGAAAGTTTCTTTTAATGGCTCCTTGGCACGTAAACATTTTTGTCCTCTAACACTCAACACAGTATGTGCAAACATTGAAAGGGAGGACGTTTTGGGTTTTAACTGGCCTCTCAAGCTCACCCTGGGAATCACCACCTTTATTGTAGAGATCGTCGTTTGTATCACATCGGGAACAGTAACACAGGGCTGGGGTGGTGGTCACTGGGATGCAGAGTAGTCGGCCACCCCTTCCCACACGCCTTTGTGGGGCTTATTCAAATACCTAAAGACAAGTCCCCTGCTTCACATAAGCCCATGTCTACAAAAAGTAAACAAATTAATGGAACAGAAATGTTTAATAACCTTTGTTCTCAGGGGGTAAAGTACAAAGCAATCACTTAAGGACAAACTGTTTTTACTTCGTAATACCTATTCCTGGCTTTACCTATCATAATACCTATTCATAAGATGGAGATGTGGATTTTTTTTTGGGGGTAAGTCTTCGGGTCTTGTGTTATTCGGGGATAAAATTCAGTCTCACCACTTTGGGGAAGCAATCACGAGACAAAGGTCAGACTTTGATAAAGGTATCCTGGTAGTTCATTTATGAGCAGTTAGACTGTCCATATGCTTAACTCAAGTCAGTTATTAAGAGGATGAGGGGCACCTGGGTGGCTCAGTCAGTTAAGAGCCCGACTCTTGGTTTCGGCTCAGGTCACGATCTCACGGTTCATGAGATCGAGCCCGGCATCGGGCTCCACGCTGACATTGTGGAGCCTGCTTGGGATTATCTCTCTCTGCCCCACCTCTTCTCACTCTGTCTCTCTCTCAAAATAAATAAATAAACTTAAAAAAATTTAAAAGGATGAGAATCTATGAATCTCAGAATCTATGAATACTTAATTGTATTTTTTAATCAACTATTTGGTGGGAGCATCGAGCTTGCTGTAAATCTTTGGCACACAGGAGGAAGAGATTTTAGACATCATCTGATTCAACTGCTTCTGGACAGATACTGGCACAGAGAAGTGATTTGCTCAAGGTCACAAGGTCAAAGAGTCACAGGGGTGTGTGCTTACAAAACTCAAGTTTCCAGCTACCATTCTGAAACAGGCTTCACGCACATGCACTTAAATGATACACTACACTGTTAACTGTACAGCGTTAAATTGCTTCCTTAGGCTTCTAACTGTCCAGGAGAATAAACTGGGCATCAGGGAGAAGAAAGTCAATTGATTCCTTGGCAACAATCAAACGGACAGTTTTATAAAGGGTCACAAAGACTTTCAAAACTCAAGTTGACTATTCCGAATGGCCGGCCAATTTTAATTATTTCAGGTTGATTTATTTAACGTTCCCCAGAAACAGAGAAATGTTCAGTTTGGGTTGCTTTATAGCATATTTCATGTTTAAACACTGAACTCAGAAACAGTTGTTTGCTCTGCTGATCTTGAATAAACCAGAGGAAAGAACTCTAATAACCGTGGAGCTTAAGAAAATGCGTAATCTAGTTAAACACATATATTGTGGCCGGAAGGAAAAGTGGGTATGATGTATATTGTATTTAAATACCAGAAGAATGGGAAAACCTGAAACTGCACCTTTTGTTTCTCTAATCTTACATGGTATACATAAGCAGGAAAGAGTCAACCCTGAATCTTTAAATAAATCTGTAAAGCACACGACAATTTTCTTTGGAAATTATTTTCTGGAGTTTACGGGTTACACACTCACTGTTGTGTTTAGCTTTAGAGGTATATTTCTTCAGTTATAAAAAAGTGATTGAATCATGTATATGGTTCCAAGGAAAAAAATATTTTTTCCTATATCACTGGGCTATTGATATAAATGCAATCTCTCTGCCATAACTAACGTTACAGACACCCACTCTGTTTAAGAAGATCTGGTTATTGCTTTCCAGCCACTATCACTTACAGCAGGCACTGGAGTGAATTATAATTATAATAAAAAATTTAAATGGGTTGGGGCGCCTGGGTGGCTCAGTCGGTTAAGCGACCGACTTCGGCTCAGGTCATGATCTCACGGTTCCTGAGTTCGAGCCCCACGTCGGGCTCTGTGCTGACAGCTCAGAGCCTGGAGCTTCCTTCAGGTTCTGTGTCTCCCTCTCTCTCTGCCCCTTCCCTGTTCGCACTCTCTCTCTCTCTCTCTCAAAAATAAATAAAGATTAAAAAAATTTAAAGAGGACACTAGAACACACTGAGAAGTATTCAATGTGCAAGGATTAAAGGCATTTATTTTAGGGGCGCCTGGGTGGCTTAGTCGGTTGAGCATCTGACTTCAGCTCAGGTCATGATCTCACGGTTCATGAGTTCGAGCCCCGCATCAGACTCTGTGCTGACAGCTCAGAGCCTGGAGCCTGCTTCTGATTCTGTGTCTCCCTCTCACTCTGCCTCTCCCCCACTCATGCTCTGTCTCTCTCTCAAGAATAAATACAACATTAAAAAAATTTTTTAAGTCTATTTTAGTAATATAGACACGAAAACCATGATCAGAAAAATGATATACCAAAGCATGATATTCAAAAATTTCACAGCTATATAATTTATATATGTATATGAAACTTTCCCTGATCCACAACGACATAAGAGAAAGCATGGTTCAAAGTTTCTGACTCATCTTTCTTTTTTTAAATCTTTATAGATTATTTTATCAAAAACATTAAAAAAATGTTTATTTATTTTTGAGAGAGAGGGTGCACGTGAACGGGAGAGGGGGAGAGAGAGAGGGGATAGAGAACCCCAGGCAGGCTCAGCACTGACAGCAGAGAGTCTGATGTGGGGCTCGAACCCACGAACTGTGAGGTCATGACCTGAGCTGAAACCAAGAGTTGGACCCTTAACCGACTGAGCCACCCAGGCTCTCACTTACTCATCTTTCTTTAAAGACATGATTCTTTTATTAGTATTTGATCAATTTTTCTTTACAATTCCTAGGGTATCGAAAAAGCATGTCTCACAGAATTACATACTATAAAGCAGACATGAAAACCCTCCAGTCCTCAGTTTATAAATCAAATGAAAATCTGCATGCAGTTCTATGGGTAAATAAACTGATTATCAAGTGTGAAACTTTTAGGCTCACCCAACCGTCAATATTAATTAACCATCTATCACGTTTTTGGACTGACGTACTAGTTGATGGTGGGAAACGTCTGAGCTCCAAATTTACGGTGGGTAATTTAAATAATTTCTCTTGGACATAATGGGACCTCTTTTAAACCACAATTTCCAAATTACATACCCTGACCCAGGATCAGATTATGAAAAAGTCTGTAGAGTTATTGCTAGCAGCTGTCTCTACCTGTAAGGTAATTTTCATGCAACCAAACTGCCTCTAAAGTTGTTCAATCGACGTATGGTTGAAGAATATACGAATTGTTTCGAGTGCCCCACTAAGGTGATCACCCTTGGTTATCTGTGAAAGCTGTTTCTCCTCTTTATTTGAGGAATCGTGGCTTGAGTCGACCAAGTTCACTCATCATATTTATGTTTTTGTTTCCATAATTTCTTTACTAACAGTAAGGCTGGCATTAAGCAGAAAAAATACAATATATTTCCAACAGCGTGAATGCAACGTTTGAGATGAAAATACTATGCATCTATTACATGAAAGGAGTAAGACTGTCTGAAATTCCCACAGAATCTTCGTAAAACACTTGGAAAATCCATGAGGTTTTCCTAGGTGCTCAGATGATGTTCAATATTTTCATTTGGCTACTCATAAATTTTAGTACATTTCAGTTGGTCCATAATGATTAACACAAGTCAGGAAGAAAATGCTGTTTTTCCTACTTATTCGAAAACCTCACGATAAGTGTAACCTACGTTCAAAATTCTTTTCACCGTAAACGATCAATACGAAAGAGGTCCGACAGTTAAACAACTGAACTCAAGAAACAGAATAACGTTAAAAATGCAAACTAGCAGCTTCCATTTTATTGACAACAAAGCCCACTTTTACCTGAGTATGGGAAGGTGGTAAGCCTTTTCGGCCATATACTCCAATCAATGCATCCTTCTGAAGAGAGATATTGAATTTCAGAAACTGTGGCTGATCAATAAAGAGCTGTGATCTCCAGAAAATCCCAGGAGGAACCTCTTGAATTGCCCTTCGGCCAATATCAAGTTCTCCAGAATCTATGGTGTTATTTTCTTGTGTAAATCCACCTAATTTTCCTGCATGGAAGAGATCCATGGAAAAACAACGAAAAATTAAAAAACAACAACGGACCCCCCACCCCCCACCAAAAAAACCCTCCAACGACAAAACAGCTTTCCTTTCAAAAAGTTCTTTTCAATAAATGCTGAGGCATTTTATCTTCTGATAAATGAAATGCTCTAACATACTTTTCACTTTAAAAGCTTTTTTGTTAGCTACTGCTGTTCAATGAATTCTGATTTAGCATATTCTTAAAGAAATATTTAAGGGGCGCCTGGGTGGCTCAGTAGGTTAAGCGTCCGACTTCAGCTCAGGTCATGATCTCACGGTGCGTGGGTTCAAGCCCGGCGCCGGGCTCTGTGCTGACAGCTCAGAGCCTGGAGCCCGTTTCAGATTCTGTGTCTCCCTCTCTCTCTGCCCCTCCCCTGTTCACGCTCTGTCTTTGTCTCAAAAATAAATAAACATTAAAAAAAAAGAAATACTGAAGTCAAAATCCTTTGCCTCCCCCTCCCCCAAGGTATGTCTACTGTTGAAACTCTTTTTGCACCTATTGTCTTTCCTGATCACTTGAAACATGATTATCTTACAAATATATGTCTTGTTATTTCTTGGGAGAGATTAAGTCTGTTACTAACCAGTCCTTCTAAACGTACCATAGCACTGCAAGTGTAAATTAAGGCAGAATGGATTATGGAGATTTCCAAATCAATCCTTAAGCAAACAACAAAACCAATCAATGGCACTGATTCAGGTAGTTCCCTCTGAACCAAACAGAATGAATAAAGATTCAGATGCTGGAAGGGAGGCAGAGATGGGGTAGGGGATTACGTGGTGGAGGGAGGGAGGAGTAGGTTTTAATTCTCACAAAGATACTGGAGAAGGCTGCCGCAAGCTTGCTTTCTTTTTTTTTTTTTCAACTTTTTTATTTTTATTTTTGGGACAGAGAGAGACAGAGCATGAACGGGGGAGGGGCAGAGAGAGAGGGAGACACAGAATCGGAAACAGGCTCCCGGCTCCGAGCCATCAGCCCAGAGCCCGACGCGGGGCTCGAACTCAAGGACTGCGAGATCGTGACCTGGCTGAAGTCGGACGCCCAACCGACTGCGCCACCCAGGTGCCCCAAGCTTGCTTTCTTTTGACCCTCATCTCAAATTCATTTGCAGCCTCACCAGCCATACTTGAATTGCCCCTATCAATGACCCTCAACCTGTAGGAATAAAAACTCTCTGCTCCCTGAGTCTCCGCCGCCTCCTGGTTTTAGGACACAGATCCAAGACTCAGATTTTTTGGTATGGTTTTCCCCTCCTTCCCTCTTTGCTAACATTCTTTCTCAGTTATCCTGAAAGGAAGATAGAGCAGGTTTTACAAATTTACCTTAAAGAGAAACAAAACCACATTGTCTCTTATTCAAAAAAGGTCCGTGAAGGCTAAGGAACAGAATGAAACTGGAAAATTATCCTTCCTCTATTAATTCAAACTTTTCAAAGTGACAAAGTTGGCTTCCTATAATTTTTTTCTCTTAAAAAATATTATTCTGAATATGAATTCAGGTATTACATAATGTCTATTACATAGTAGCCTCCAGAGAAGTTGGCCATTCAGAATTTAGAGGGTTTGATTTCAAATTACAGTGTTGTGAACTATCTTACTCTAATGACAGGAGGAGTGAGTCTTCTCTCTATGAGAAGTTATCAGCTTAACGCTGAGACCAGTTTTGAGCATTTACTAAGGGACATAGAATTGTAGGCAATAGAAACAAATATCAACCAAAGAGTAGAATTGTAGAGATTACTTACTTATCTACTCGGGCTTCCATGGCTTCTGCCATCAAGCAACTAATTACGTGTTTGGGAGGACAACCCCTTCAACCTGGTGAATTAAATGACAATCTAAAGCCACATATGGTTAAGGGTCAGAGGGAGGTGATATCAATCGTAGGCTGGTGGCTGAGAGATTTCACAGAAGGGTTCAAAGTTCTGAGGTAAACTCTGAAGGACAGGGAGGATAAGGTTTTTGAGTTGGAGTCAACATTACAATTAAAAATATGAAAGTGAAACTGGACATATGTTATAGTGATGGTGAGCAGAGATATCCGTGTGGCTAGGAAAGGAGTTAAGAAGACTGGCTTTGGATTCAGTTGAACTGGGTTTGAATCCTGACTCTGTCAGTAACTGGTTCTGTGATCGTCAAGAAGAGATTAAATCTCTAGTTCTAAACTTCAGCTGTAAAACGGGAATGGTAATAATGCAATCACAGAGCTCATGTATATGAAGCATTTGGCTCTCAGTGTGCATTGAATGAATGAAAGACAGTAACGGGTTTGTCACGAGAGTAATGGAAGGTAGGGCTACAAAGGGAGGATGAGATCAGTTTCTGGAAGGCCCTGAATGCCAGCTTAAAGAGTCTGGTCCCTAACATGAACAGACAGTTCTCCAAGAAGACATCCAGATGGCCAACAGACACATGAAAAGATGCTCAACGCTGCTCACCATCAGGGAAATGCAAATCAAAACTATGATGAAATACCACCTTACACCTGTCAGAATGGCTAAAATCAACAACACAAGAAACAACAGATGTTAGTGAGGATGTGGAGACAAAGAAACCCTCTTGCACTGTTGGTGGGAATGCAAACTGGTGCAGCCACTTTGGAAAACCGTATGGAGGTTCCTCACGAAGTTAAAAATAGAACTACCCTACGATCCATCAATCACACTACCCACAGAACATAAAACAATAGATTTACCCAAAGAATATAAAAGCAGCAATTCAAAGGGATACATGCACCCCTACGTTCACAGCATTATTTATAATAGTCAAGATACGGAAGCGGTCCAAGTATCTACCGATTGGTGCAGGGGTAAAGAAGATACCGTATGTGTGTGTGTGTGTATCTATATATCTATATCTATATCTATATCTATATCTATTACAATGGAATATTACTCAGCCGTAAAAAGAATGAAACCATGCCATTTGCAACAAAGTGGATGGAGCTAGAGAGTATAATGCTAAGCAGAATAAGTCAGTCAGAGGAAGACAAATACTGTGTAATTTCACTCGTATGTGGAATTTAAGCAACAAAACAGATGAGCAAAGGGTAAAAAAGAGAGGGAGAGGCAAACCAAGATACAGATTCCTAACTATAGAGAACACACTGATGGTTACTAGAAGGGAGGTGGGTAGGGGCACGGGGGAAGTAGGTGATGGGGTTAATCCCCATCACTTGTGATAAATATTGGGTATTGTACAAAAGGGTCAAATCACTATCGTGTACACCTGAAACTAATATAACACTGTATGTTAACTAACTAGAATTTATTTTTTAAATTATTATTATTTTTAATATATAACTTATTGTCAAGTTGGCTAACATACAGTGCATACAATGTGCTCTTGATTTTGGGGGTAGATTCCTGTGATTCATCGCTTACATAGAACACCCAGTGCTCATCCCAACAAGTGCCCTCCTCAATGTCCATCACCCATTTTCCCCTCCCGCCATGAAACTTCAGTTTGTTCTCTGTATGTAAGAGTCTCTTATGCTCCCTCCCTCTCTGTTTGTAACTATTTTTTTCCCCTTCCCTTCCCTTATGGTCTTCTGTTAAGTTTCTCGAGTTCCTCATATGAGGGAACACATATGATGTCCGTCTCTCTCTGACTGACTTATTTCACTTAGCATAATACCCTCCAGTTCCATCCACATTGCTGCAAATGGCCAGATTTCATTCTTTCTCATTGCCAAGTAGTATTCCATTGGATATATAAACCCCATCTTCTTTATCCATTCGTCAGTTGATGGACATTTAGGCCCTTTCCATAATTTGGCTATTGTTGAAAGTGCTGCTATAAACGTTGGGGTACAAGTGCCCCTAAACATCAGCACTCCTGTATCCCTTGGGTCAATTCCTAGCAGTGCTATTGTTGGGTCGTAGGGTAGTTCTATTTTTATTATTTGAGGAACCTCCACACTGTTTTCGAGAGCGGCTGCACCAGTTTGCATTCCCACCAGCAGTGCAAGAGGGCTCCATTTCTCCACAACCTCGCCAGCATCTGTTTCCTGGTTAACTAACTGGAAATTGAAATAAAAACTCTAAAAAAACAGATACTTGAAGTAGCCTTAATATGGGTAATTTGTATTTCCATGCCATAAAAGCACTTACTTTTCCTATGTTGTATGTATGTGTGTACGTATGTGTGTGTGTGTGTGTGTGTGTGTGTTTATAATAAGGGGAAACAGAATTCTAGATTACTAAGGAATGTGTTTTGTGATCACAGATGAGTATGACAGATATCCAAGTTATGCCCATCGGGGTCTAGAGAAATTCACAATAAATTCACACTTAGAGATAAATGTCAAGTTTGAGTTGATTACTAGTAAATGCTGTGACTATCTTCTAGTTGGCTGATCACATCCTACTCAATGACACATGTACCATCATTTGCAAAGGACACCTATAGCTAAAGGGAGACCACTGGCTAAAAGGTTCTGATTGGGCTAAAGCTGACGCGAAGTCACGTTCAAGGACGCGAAAGTGCATACAGTAGTCCCCTTTATCCCTGGTTTCACCTTCCACTGTTTCAGGTACCTGCGGCCATCAAGTGTGGTCTGAAGGCAGATGATCGTCCTCCCTACTTATCTTCAGAGGGTAAACAGCCTAAGGCTATGTCACACAATGCCTACATCACTCACCCCATTCATCCCATCACGTAGGCCTGTTATCATCCCACGTTATCACAAAGAGAAGGGTGGGTCCAGGGCAATAAGATATTTTGAGACAGAGACCACATTCACAGAACTTTTATTGCAGTATATTGTAGTAGTAATTGTTCTATTTTATGGTTAGTTATTCTTGTTAATCTCTTACTGGGCCTAATTTATAAATTTAACTTCATCAGAGATATGTACGTATAGGAAAAAATACCGTATAAAGAAGGTTCTGTACTATCTGTGTTGTCGGGCATCCACTGGGGGTCCTGGAACACATATTCTGCAGGTAAGGGTGGGGAGTGACCACTGTAGTGGGACCATAGTGGGAAGCCTGGACTTGGGAGACACGTTAGGATACAGCTGCGGTAACCTAGGCGTGACGCGGGAGAGGGCTGTATGAACAGCTTAACAAGTCATTACTTACAATCCCACTTCTCTTTTTTCCCCCAATGCCCATAACCATGGCAGTTGTTAACACTTCAGCTACCAGATCTATTTTTCTTTAATTTAGTAATATAATACGCTCTAGGGAATAAAACCCCAAAATTGGGTTATAGTAATCCTCGCTAATTTCTTATGTATCGACTCAGAGTATAAACCACATCATTCACTGAAATACTAAATATTTATTTTATGATAGTAATATGTATTCATTTTTAGCAAAATTAGAACATATAGCTAAACACAAAGACAAAAGAATAGAATCCTACCACTATGGTAATCCTACTATGATTCAAGATTATGTTTGCTTCCTTTAAACCAAGACCTCTTTATTCACAGAAATTTTTCAATACTGGAAACACCTACATATGGGACAAATTAGCTTTTTAAAAATTTTTAATGTTTATTTATTTTTGAGAGACAGAGTGTGAGTGGAGGAGGGGGAAAGAGAAGGAGACAGAGAATCCGAAGCAGGCTTCAGGCTCTGAGCCGTCAAGCTCTACACGGGGCTCGAACCTATGAATCGTGAGATCGTGACCTGAGCCGAAGCTGGACGCTTATCTGACTGAGCCACCCAGGTGCCCCTATGTCATAAATTAGCTTTTAATGAAAAGATGAAGGAGGGCGGAGAGAGAAAAGGAATTTTTACTGAGGGCCCATGATCTGTCAGGCAGTTTCACCCATACTATCTATTTGGACACAACAAAAAAAACAAAAAAAACACTACTCCCTGAAGTCAGTATTATTTTGAGATGAAGAAACTAAGTCTCAAAGAAGTGAATTACCTGCCCAAAGTGAGTGGTAAAGACTCACACTGAGGAGTGCAGAATTCCAAAACTATGTGTTTTACACAGTCAGCAGTGAAATCTTTGCTTTTTTATTAAAAAAATATTATTTTAAATTACGAAGTTTTGGATCTATTTCATATAAAATCAGGTGTGGTAACCCACTGAACCACGCTAGAGAATCTGCTTAGCTTTCAATTTTAGGATATAAAGTTATAGGCTTTTTTGAATACTTATTTTTATTGGGAAGAAATGACCAGTTCTTATTACATAAAAACTGCCATAGATACCCTTAAAATTTTTTTTTTAATGTTTATTTATTTTTGAGAGAGAGAAAGAGAGGCAGAGAGAGAGGGAGACACAGAATCTGAAGCAGGCTGCAGGCTCTGAGCTGTCAACCCCTGATGCAGGGCTCGAACTCATGAACCATGAGATCATGACCTGAGCCAAAGTCAGACACTCGACCAACTGCACCATCCAGGCGCTCCATAAAAACTGACATAGATACTCTAATGTGATATTCATCGTGTTATAATTTATACTACATTCCTACTAGGTTTTTTGTCTTTTGGTTGACTTACACAGGAAACTATTTTTAAATACTGAGAAAAGTAGTAGTCCCTTCTTCCCATGAAGACTGGTTTGCACACATGTCATATTTATGGAAATAGCTCATATGTGGACACATTCATCAAATCCATACATCACTAAGGCTATTGTTATAATTTACTGTTATTAACAAGTTCTATTGTTATTTTCTGAGGTTTATGTGATTGAATCTACTCAGTGGTGTTGATCCTATGAATTGCTGCTATAAATGTTTTTTTGGTCACTTTAGTAACATACCTGTGCTTTCAATACTGGGAACTTAAAATGGTACGAATCAGAATTGTTTTCCAAACCATCATCTTGGCCCAAAAGCATTAGCTTTGGAAACAGTAATCAAGTGATGACTTCTGGGGTTTTAGGTTTTGCTTTGTTGCTTTGTCCGTATACTGATTTCCAGGGGTCAGGATTTTTCTTATAGAAATGATAGGTGTGGGTACTGTTGTGTCAGTAAGTGTTGTGATTACTTATCTAATCAGTCCCACCCAATTTAACAGGCGGCTCTTTTTCAGAAAGACGGTTCTTTCATTTGTAAAACAAAAAACCAAGGTTCATTGAATAGGCTTGAAGGGAGGGGGACAGTAGTACCTGAGATCATTGTTTTCTTGTCTCCCGGTAATGAAAAAGCCTGAGTAATCATAACATCATAACATCTCAGAGTTCAAGTGCCCATGGAGGTCATTTAGTCCAGGAGTTTTCAAGTAAGAGTAGTCATATCCCTAGGTATGAAGATTACTTGAAGACCTTCCTCCCTCCCTCCCTCCCTTCCTCCCTCCCTCCCTTCCTCCCTCCTTTCCTCCCTCCCTCCTTCTTTTCTTTAATTCATGAAGACTTTTCAGTGAGGAAGGGAGTAGTCTGTTTTAAGGGAATTCATTTCTAGAACCTCAATAATTCCCGGATGTAGACTCTCTTTACAACAGAAGGGACCTTTCACATACTCAGTATCTTACTATGACGCACTGTCTTGAGCATAAAGCTTCCAGTGTGCCAAACAAAGGCAAAATTTAAAGCATTCTTGTTGATGAAGCCTCCTTTATTCGAGACACCCTAAGCCCAAGGTAGGGCTTTAGTGTCTTTCCTTGTCTTGCACATATTTCTATCAAGGACAAAGTGTGGCATTAAGAATTGGAATATTTAAGGCTGTTGGTAGGTTTTGAAATCTGATAGATCAAGAAGGAGGGAGAACCTTTTCGTGCAATGACCTTATCATTCATCCCAACCATTGGCAAAGGATGCTCTTCACTGCCAGTAGAGTTTCATGACTGCCAAGAGAACATCAGTGAGGTAAGAAATAATAAAGGCAGCGATGCCTTATTCAGTCCAATTGCCAAACTCATGGCAAGGATTTGTGCTTTATCTGTCTACTATCTCCCTCGAGTAGGAGTGCAGAATTGTTGAGACTGTGACAACGTGGATAGTAATTTATTTGAACTGAAACAATAAGTCAGACTTTTTCTGACAGAGTTTGATTTTAATGAGTAGTATCTCAGCCAGTAAATTATACAGCATTTCCTGTAAGTTAAATGAGCTAGTTAGAGACATTTAAAGCATACGATACGACAAAAGCATTAAAAAATATCGCAATAACAAAGATGAACTAAAATGAACACAAGGTCCATCTTCCACCCCATTCTGCACATACCAGATTAAACAAAGCCACAGAGTAAAGGAGTAACGGGTGCGATTAGTAGTGTTTTGCTTTCTTTTTGGGGGGTATACTGCACAGAGGCTGACAAATGGGTGGTTCGGAAAACTTGGTAACAAATACGTGTGAAAGCAGGTGGCTCTCAGTTCCGTGCTTCCGATGAAACTGAAGAAGAAATGTGACGGAACCAACAACTTGTAGACTGCTAAACACACCTTTTAGAAATAGATCACAGGGGCACCTGGGCGGCTCAGTCAGTTGAGTGTCTGACTCTTGATTTAGGCTAAGGTCATGATCTCATGGTTCCTGGGATTGAGCCCAGATGCTCTGTGCTGACAGTGTGGAGCCTGCTTGGGATTCTCTCTCTCTCTCTCTCTCTCTCTCTCTCTCTCTCTCTTTTTCTCTCTCTCCCTCTCCCTCTTTCTGCCCCTCCCCAGTTCTCTCTCAAAAGAAATAAATAAAAACATAAAAAAAAGTAGGTCACAAATTCTTGACATACGAATAATAAGGATTTCAAATAGTTGAAATCACTCTAAAAAAATCCTTTCCTTCCCATCTGCTTATTTTGTGGTTAAGATTTCTTATGTTTATATTCATAAAAAAAAGAAAAACAGGAATAAAATTGATACTGAATCTTGCCTGGCTTTGTAATAATTAATATCCATCCATGGGGGCACCTGGGTGGCTCAGTCGGTTAAGTGTCCGACTTCAGCTCAGGTCACGATCTCTCGGTTCGTGAGTCTGAGCCCCGCGTCGGGCTCTGTGCTGACAGCTCAGAGCCTGGAGCCTGCTTCGGATTCTGGGTCTCCCTCTCTCTCTGCCCTTCCCCCACTCACACTCTGTCTCTCTCTCTCTCTGTCTCAAAAACAAATAAACATTAATATCCATCCGTGAATACATGAATTATTTGGAAAAGTCCCCAGTCATCTCATTCAGAGAGGTATTTTTGATACATTTTCGCCTTTTATATTTAATAATTATAAAAATGTTTACCATTTTTATAATAGTTAGGTTGATTTCAGCCAAATGTGTACAACTAATAATTATAAATGTAATTTGGTATAAAAGGAAACAGGCTTTTTAAAAACATGTATGAACATTATGGTGGTAGGAAATAAGATTTAATTAAAATTTGTATTTATAATTTGTTTTAAGGCACAAGAACGAAACAGTTTGAAGGTCACGCATCTATTTTAGCTTTTCCTATGAAATACGAATCTCAGTCTAAAGTGGCCATCCGCTTCTGTTTGCTTCCAATTATGACACCATTTAGAACGAATTTATTTTGAATGAAAGTCTTCGAATGTGTCTTTTCTAAAAGGTAGATGGAGACCTGACCTCTCATTATCATCAGTGATGTAGAGATACAAGGACATCGCTGACCTTCTTCTGCTTAAATCCACTGAACTGGCAGCTTCGTATGACATTCCTGCTAAAGCCTCTAGTGTGAATGTCAGGGGACCATAGTTTTGTGAAGGGGCTTTGTCTGTTTAAATTCTGCACTACCGCTTTTCAAGTCCCGGCCGGTCTCTAATTTGGCCAAGTCAAGTGTGGTCATTCCTGTTAGCGTTTCCAAATGCTCTTTATTGATCGGAAACACACCTGGGAGTCAGCGAGCCATTGACACGGCTTGATAAACTTGTAAATACTTGAACAACCTTTTCCTCTGAAGCGCATCATTCCTCTCAGATAAAAGCCTGGACACAGATGTCTTTCATCATGCCCTGAATTCCAGAAAATTTTGGCTTCAGAGGAAATAAAAGGAGGGCCAGTTCTGGCGTGCTCTCTCCTCCCTTACTGAGATCACTCCATCCTTAAGCCCCCGGAGCCTGAACCTGGGAATGATCATAGGAATCAGTAAGGTTGTTTGTAGGTTTTACTAAGAGAATAAAGGAGGAAGAATGGAGGAAAAAATAGACAGGGCCACAGAGTGCCCTGGAGTTATTCTAAACTCAAAGCTTGTAGGTTAGGAATCAAACCAATTAAAGCCTTCACAGTAAGAGGGAGGTGCACCGTGTCTTCAAACACAATAGGGTATCATCTTGAAGGTTTTTTCCCCCCAATGTATCCTGTTGGGCCTGAATGTGGGAGCCACTAGGAGTCTTTTTACCTACTAACTGTGATTTTCCCTTTCATCAGTAACTATGTGTCCCAACAGTCCACGTCTTAAAATATGGTTGTCAGAGTGTGAAAACAGAAAGAGGCCACGTCCCCAAAGCCATTGTTACTCCTCGCCCTCTTGGGTGAGCCACGGTTTAGAGGCAAACGCATCGGTAGGTGGCATTTTTTCAGATAACGCATTAACAATGCCTTGAGCTCTCAGATACTGTATAAGTAATAGTGTACCAACCCTAGATGTTACAAGAATCAACTGGAATATTGAAATCATACTGGTAGTTAGGAGGCTTGGTATCTAAACATTATTTTGTGACATCAGAAAAACCACCCAAAGATGCGAAAGACTAAATATTTTGCCATACGTATCATGAATCTGCTGCCTGCATATGATGGGAATAAACGAGCCTTTAATTATTAAAATGGAAAGGCAGAAGAGAAATCCAACTGTAAAAGTCTAAGTCAATTGTTGAGGAGGGTAAGTGATAATATCATCTGGAGTCCCAGAGAAGCACTAATAATTAAGATGTCAGGAAGCAAGGTTAGGCATTTACAGACAATCAATAGCCCACCCTCCAACTCTGTGACCTAACCTTGGATTCAGACCCTGACTTTGAGATCTCGGAGAGAACATCTCTTTTTATAAACAACCACACGCCGTAACTTACCATTGCGGACACAGAGCGTTACCTCGCAGGCAAAGCGAATTAAAACACAGCTGCCTTGCAAACACAGTTTAATGAACAAAATCAATACAGCACCTAATGAAGGAACTATTACACGTCGCAACAAACATACCATGAACAATACTGAGTAAAACTCATGGCACCTGCCGTCCTGTTAGTTCATTTCTTCAAATCACCGGCATCTTTAAACTGCTCTAAGTTTTAATTCTCTGAAATTGTCCAGTAGTTGAGAAAATTCATGCATGATGACCAATAAAGTGAAATTTAAAAGCACTTGAATTACATTGTTTAAACAGGATGAATCCTATATGTGCATGTATATATACATGCACACATGTACAGTTTTTAAATTTGTACTCAAACAAAAGGAGTTGGAAATTTCCTTTGTTTAGATATAATTGACATCACACATTGTATTTGTTTCAGAAGTACAATGTAATGATTTGACTTTTGTTGTATACAACTGCGAAGTGATCACCACAGTAAGTCTTGTTAACAGCCATCATTTCACATAGTTATAATTTTGTTTCTTATGATGAGAACTTGTAAGCTCTACTCTCTCGGCAACTTTCAAATATCCACTACGGTATTATTAACCATGATCACCATGCTGCATGCAGATAGACTCCATAACTTACTTATTTTATAACTGGACATTTATGCAAAAGGAATTTGTTGTTTGTCTGTTTGTTAGTTTTTGTTTGATTGGAAAAGTAATTTTCCAGAGTTATATTAACCAAAATTTACGGCCTTTCTTTGCCTTACGTTATCCCAAACTATTCTATGCTAAATTTTGGCATCTGTCTTATTGTTCCTTTTAAATAAAGGTCGTGTTGAAATATCCTACTATAGGGCCCTCTATTTTCCCCTATGTATGCATTTGCTAACTCATTGTCATTGCCTGCTTGACTTCTATCTTGCCTAGCAATTCACAGGCTCTGAGAACAACTGTGCCTTTTTTTTCCTATTGCTATGTTCTCAGAGCTTTGTTCTGTGCATGGCACATAATACATGCTCAATAAATAAATGCACAGTACTGTGCATTCAAAGGAATCTTAAGGATAAGATAGATTCCTTTCATAAAACCCACATAACTAAAAATATTAAGCCAGGAGGAGTTGGTTAATAATAAGTAACTAATAATAAGGATTTCTATTATTGCTTTAGAGAATACTCTGGATGATGATTTAAAGATACATCTTCTTAAAAATTTAGCTACAGATTACAAGTGCAAAATCTAGAACTGCATTAAAAAGAGTGAACTAATAATTATTGACATGTATCAAATGCTCGTCACGTTCCAGTCAGGGCTTGGCATCCTTCGTGTGTTCTCTGATTTAAACCTCAGTGCCACCCCATGCAGAAACAGGAGGTCAGGGAAGGTAATTTATGTAAAGCCACCCAGTAAGTGACACAGCTTCAATTCTTTTTTTTTGAATATTTATTTTGAGGGACAGTGTGTACATGCACATGAGTGAGAGGGGGAGGAGCAGAGAGAGAGGGAGAGAGAGAATCCTAAGCAGTCTCTGAGCTGTCAGCACAGAGCCTGACACGGGGCTCGAACCCACGAACTGTTGAGATCATGACCTGAGCCGAAACCAAGAGCCAGACGCTCGACCACTGAGCCACCCAGGTGCCCCGACGGAGCTTCAGTTCTTACCACGAGGCTCTGCCAGCATTTGGTTTGTGTATACTTTGCAAGGCACTGTGGTGGGTCCTTTATGCACTTTATATCATTTAGTCATGCTATTTTCGTATGTTCATTTGACAAACACGTAGTGAGCACCTTTTACACGTCTGTAACTGTGCTGAGAGCTTGGGACAGGGCAGTGGAAGATAGATGTGGTCTGTGCCTCATACTCTAGCAAAGAAGGCCTCCATTAAGTAGTAATGGTGATAGGCACAAACATTCTTCAAGCATTTTTATGTATGATACACCATTTTCAGTATTTCCGCTGAATACTTAAGACTGTTCCAATGATGAGAAAACTTAAGGCCAAAGAAGCTACATACTTTGTCCCATGTAACAAAGCCATTAATGATCAGAACTAGGACGTGAGGCCAGAAGGGGTAGGTTGAAGAGCCTATACTCGATCTTCCTCCCGTACTGTTTCTATATTAGAGTATGGCTTGATCAACAGCCAGAATGTGGAAAGCCTTGTAAGTCCCTTGTAGGCATCCGACCAGAATCTAAGTCACTGAGGAAGATCAGGTAGGGTACTTATATCTCAAATTTGTGTCTGAAGACCGTGGGACAAGACTGGAGACGTAACGTCCCAGATTGAAGGTGGCTTCTAGAATCTAGGTGAGAGATGATGGATCCAAGAGACACTGTGGGGTTGGAGCGGACAGGACTAGATGATGGACTGAATATGGAGGTGACAGAAGAGGAGGAGACAGGCTTGCTTCTTCAGCTCCCGGCCCAGGTAACTAGGTGAATTATGATGCCGTTTCCTGACACAGAAAGCCCTGGAAGAGAGACCGATTTGGAAAGAGAGATGACGGCACTTGTGTTTTCCAAAGATGGCGCCCACGGCATCTTCCATTCCATAGGCTCTTACGCAACGAATCCCTGCCACTTCCTCACACAAAAGGGGGAGTTTGATTCTCCTTCCCGTGAATCTGGGCTGATCATCCTGGCTCTCTGGACCAACGGGATGTGATGAAAGGGACATCTGCACATGTCCAATATCTTAGGATGTGAGAAGGCTTGTAACGTCTGCGTTGGTTTCTCGGAATGCTCCCTCTCTTGGGATACGTCCCTTCAGCACCAGCTGCTATGCTCTGAGAAGCCCAAGCCACATGGAACGCCCTGTTTAGATGCTCTGGTCAACAGCCACAGCCAAGCTACAGCTCACACACAGCACCAACTGCCAGCCACCTTGGACTTCTGGCTCAGTGGAGCTTTCAAACAGCCCCAGCTGACATCTGAAAGGAACTGCACGAAAGACCCAAGCACAAACACAGGAATTTCCCCATCTGCAGAATCAGGAGAGATGACAACAGTTGTTCTTTTCAGCCACGGACTCCTGGTGTGGCTCGTTAGGCAGTGATAGAGGACCAAAGCAGTCGATGGGTTCAGTTTTAGACATGTGAAGTTTGAGGTGCTTGGAAGACACGCAGGTGGAGAAGTTCCAAAGGCACTTGGAGAGATTTTACACAGTCGGTGTCTGGATCTCAAAGAGAGAGAAATATCTACGCCGCACATATTGGTTTGGGAACACACAGAACGTAACATAGCGCAAAGCACATAGCACGCATCCGAAGCCAGGAGAGGGGATAAGAGAACCCAGAGGAATTATACTCTGAAAAGGCAGAGTTCTGAGCAACAACAATGTGGGGGGGTCCAGCGGAGACGGGCGAGCCGACTCAAGGAGCTGAGAAGTCACTGCCAAAAAGTCAGGAGGAAAGCCAAGGTGAATGTGGTATCACAGAAGCTAAGAGAAAAGAGCATTTCAATTCGGAGGGATGGATTAACTATCAACTGCTACCAAGAACTCACATCTGGTAACGACTGAAGAGGATTCAATGACGATACAGACAGTGCAACGGCTAACTCAGGAAGACATGGGTTTCGATGAGTGGTGCCAGGCACATCCGTGAGAGAGGAATTCACGGATGGTGAAGAAATGAACAGAGAGAGATTACACCCAAGAGGGGCTGGCTGTAGGGGCGCCTGGGTGGCTCAGTCGGTTGAGCGTCCGACTTTGGCTCAGGTCATGAACTCACGGATCATATGAGTTCGAGCCCCACGTTGGGCTCTGTGCTGACAGCTCAGAGCCCGGAGCCTGCGTCTCCTTCTCTGTGGCTCCCCCCCCCCCCCCCCCCCCCCCTCCCCCCCTCCCCCCCCTCCTTTCACAAAGACACAAAAAATAAAAAAAAAAAAAGAAGGTTGGCTGTAAAGGGAGAAGAGAAAAATAAGGTGGAGCTGGAGTGGGAGGTAGAGTCAAGGATTTTTTTGTTTTTAGAACCTCCGGAGTCTCCACTGTTGCCTAGAAGGTGGCAATAGGGGGGCTACTTTGAAGATACGGACCGGAATCGCGCGTACTCACGGAAAGATCAGCCTTAAGTATGGGGCAAAAAGAGTGAGAAGTGTAGATCCAGACACACATAGGCGTGGAGATTTGCTTCCAGGAAACGGAGAGAACTTCCGCTGAAGGTTTCTGTATGTTGTTGATTGGAAAGTCCATCCGCGGAGAGAGCCGGGCTTCCGAGGACCGTCGGAAGATCTGGAGAAATTGTTGACGAGTGTGGAAAGAGTTGGCATGGGCAAAGGAGCCAGGCTGCCAGACTGTTGGGAGTCAGTGAGCCAGGAGATGGCCAGGACTATTTCCTCTTCACATGCGAGGAAAGCAAGCTCAGAGAGGTTAAGTAACCTGCTCAAGGCTCCAAAGTACGTAACTGAAGGAGCTGGGATCTGAAGACAGGCCCCTGTGACTGTTTCCAGCACATTAGACTAAATGAATTCCTTGGTCCAGGGGAATAATTTTAGTTTCTGGAAAGAGACTGGCATTGGAGGCTCAAAAACCTCATTCTTACCTCTCCCTTCACATTGTCCACACCTATCGGTTTCGCCTGAGATCCCACACTTCTGACATCTCATCTCCAAAATCTGGACTCAAAGACGGTCTCAGGAATAATCAGTAAAGGATCATGGCATATAATACAAATTCTTCTTTTACGTACTAAATACCGCTTAGAAACTCCCGTTCAAATGAGCTTACAAGCAAGCAGGGAGTTTACAGAAACCTTAGCACCGCGATTGTTCCTTAGAATTATATTTGTAAAATAAAAATAAAGGAGGACTGGATGAACAAAAGTACGGTATTGAGAAGCTACCACGAATCAATTGTCTCATTATGTTTAGCACAGTTAATTCGCCCAGTGAGCCTTGTTCAGAATTCTAAGGATTTCTTAAGGGTTGTAATCTAGAATTTCTAAAGAGATGACGTGATATATTTCTCTGGATAGTTTATAAAACTGAAATAGTGGACGATGGTGTATGGAGACTGCAGGATCATCACAAAGGCTTAAAAGCTATGATTTTAAGGTACCTCCCCCTTCTTGCAAACGCCGTCCCGTCACGCTCCCCTGAGCCCCGTGTGTTTAAGTATTTAAAAGATACATACCAAGAAGCTTTACTTGGAAAAATGGAAATAAGAATTCCTTATAATTTAGGGGTTTTTTGGGTGGGGGTAGAGAGGGTACTATTCAAGAAATAATAAAGAAGACAAGTGACTACTGTTTAGGTCACACTTTGGACAAGGTCTGAGTCAAGAGCTGGCCTTCTTTCCAAAAGGAAACATTCGTATGAACTCCCAGGGCAGCTGGCCGGCTGGGGACTCAGCTTTCCTCCAGGGAACCTAACTCATCCTGGGACATCTGCTGACTGTTCCTTAGGTAGGGGGCTTCTTCACAAGGCTTGAAAGAAGTGACTTTACTTCCATGGAGATACAGCTGTTCCGCAGGCACATAAAAACCGAACCCAGTGCATTCTAGGGTCACCTGGGGAACTGCAGTCCCTCTCAGAGGAGGGGACTTACAGAACAGTGTTTTTTTGAAACTGTGGACCACAGTCTTTTGCAAACTGTGGAATTATCGAAGTGAGTTTCAACCAGCTTGTATAACTGGGAAACACAATAAAATAGAGCGAAAGCAAAAAACAAAAAACAAAGAAAACCAGGTGTGTTTCACACAACGAGGATAAGCATTATTTTGGGAACCAGATTTCAGATGTATGCGTGTGTGGGTATGCAGATTCTGATATAATGCAGATTTCTCTCTGCGGTCATACAGGATAGTTGCAAACTCTTATCAGCCACAGAATTTCTGAAGCCGTATGTACATGATATTCTTTCAAATGCCTGGAACTGACAGGATCCCAGACAGTTCATTCCAAGGTTGTCCTAAAATCTTCTCACAGATCTGAACCACTGAGCACCTTGACCAACGTTACAAAGTAAACAGGTGAAGAAGCTAAAATTTGAATAGAGGTTTAGGCGAGCTGAGGAACGCTGATGCAGGCAGAGGAGGGATTTCTTGGCCAAATCCCAGGAACCAGCACGAGGCTCGAGGAGCATCTCTGAATCCACACTTTCTCGGTATTATGCTTTCCAAGTACAGTGAAACTAATTAGCCTATTTTCATTTTCCGCATACTAACAGGTCAGGATGTAGTACAATAAAACGTGTCTACAATAAGCCTTTTTCTCTTTAGTCTAATTTCTTGGGTCTGTAAAAAAAGTTCTCTACATGTGTGGTTCGTTAAGAGCATCGGGCCTTTTTTACAGAAACCATCCACTTTAAGAGACAGGCTACATTTCAATCTACATAGACTAAAAATAAACACTCTTAATTTCTGTGCAGTTACTCGATCAGTTCACATGTGTGTTATCAGTGTACGAAAAATTACACAATTGTTTACTTAATTGCAATTTCCCTCACCTACTGTTTTAATTACTTCGGGTGTGGGGACACGTTAGTCACCAGCTTGCAGCTTCTTGGAACATGGAGAGCTTTGTATTAAAAGGCTCCGTACAGGTGTGGGGCCAAGGGTGTTTGTTATTACTATGAAAATCCTACGTCTTATAGGATTCCTCAGTCTCCCCAAGAAGGAAGAGAAACGTCATAGGGTATTATTGTTAAAATAAAACAGAAGATGAGAACACAGAGACCAAAACAAAAACCCCGACGGAAGTGTTAGCCCTGGTGAATGGCTACACGTAACATAGTAGCATATGCATAAAAATAAGCAAATATATATTATGTTATGTATAAATCGACAATTGCTTCTTTCTGGTCTTGCAAAGAAACTAGCCATGTGAGGATGAACATAATTGATGCCAAAGCAGAATACAAATACATGAGATAAGAAGAAACAAGGGGGAAGAAAAGCTTGGGAATTGCTTAAAGGCAGATGATATATTTATGTGACAAAAAAAGGTATCCTGATCCGGTTGCTTTGAGATATGAAGTATTATGACATTTTGCAAAAAGCCAGAGAATTCCAAGTGTCAAAACATATATACATGCGCACACACATATCAAAATAATAGACAGGGATATACAATATAGATATAGACAGGTATATAGTATTATATTATATATGATATAAATCTACACACGTATATATACATTTTCCTGGGAGTTCATATGGAAAAATGAAATAAAACATTCTCAAACCTCTTAAATTCCGTTTTTAATTCAGAACAAAATGCTTTGAAAGTCTGTTAGCCAAAGGGCAAACTTTTTTTTTTTTAATGCATATTTATTTTTGGAGAGAGAGAAAGACAGAGAGACAGAATGCAAGCTGGGGAGGGGCAGAGAGAGAGGGAGCCACACAATCCGAAGCAGACCCCAAGCTCTGAGCTGTCAGCACAGAGCCCGACGCGGGGCTTGAACTTACGAACAGTAAGATCATGACCTGAGCTGAAGTTGGACGCTTAACCAACTGAGCCACCCAGGCGCCCCCAAAGTGCAAACTTTTGAAGGTTTACAGCAAGGGCAAGCAGAGAAAGGTCAATAAATTCTAATCCTTTAATGTATTTTGTATTTGAAAGCTTTTATAACAAAATTAATATAGTATTCTATACTATAATTCCATAAGCTAGTTGAATGAAAACAAAGCTTAATATGCCCAAGATAATATAAGAGATGATATATTGAATTATAGCCTCTCTACAGACTAAAAGTAAAACCAAATACACAACTGCAGGAGGGAAAGCCAGTAATGCCCAGCCATCAAATCGGAAGGCAGAAAATCATATTATTCCTATAATAAAAATGTGAACTTCCAATCTTTCAAGTGAATGACTAAAAACCCCTCATTAAAAGATGACGTCATATTTCAAAATCGTTTCCCTCTCGGGGCGCCTGGGTGGCTCGGTCGGTTAAGCGTGCGACCTCGGCTCAGGTCACGATCTCACGGTCCGTGAGTTTGAGCCCTGCGTCGGGCTCTGGGCTGACGGCTCGGAGCCTGGTGCCTGCTTCCGATTCTGTGTCCCCCTCTCTCTCTGCTCCTCCCCCACTCGTGCTCTGTCTCTCTCTGTCTCAAAAATAAATAAACGTTAAAAAAAAAAAATTCAAACGTTTCCCTCTCCCAGATATAACTGGATGCGACATGGATACAAATGCATTTATGGGAAAGAGGTATGAAAAGAAACGCACACGACACGGAGCTCTTTCTCTTACCATTGTCGCCAGAAGGTAATGACACAGTGTTTGTCGGCGCCGCCTCAGAATTCACTTTTCCGTTCTCAAATGTGTCGTTTTCGGGCTGCTGCAGCTGCCAGTTGAGGCCAAAGAGATGCATCGCTGGGGGTAAAGAATGCGAGTTGTTGAAAAGTCTGCTGTTTTTAGCTAGGACGGCACATGGTGAGCATGTTTACAACAGGATTCGTACGTAACGGTAACATCTCCGCGTTCTGAAATACTAAAGATGATTGTGTTGCAACAATTAGAAAATAAACAGCTTCTAACACAATCGCAGTTTAGGTATCACTGCAGCACAATATTGGTACCAGAAAACTCTGGGGAATGAATGTCTATGTGCTCTGCTTTGTCTGAGTTCCACTCCTCACCATCGCGGAGGTAAGGGGTAAAGTGCTCTGCAGTGGCATCTGCTAAACTTGCCTGACCTCAGGCCATTTGCACATGTCGAAACCTTCGTTGCAACATCCTTATATTCTCAAGAAACATGACGCTACTCATTTGGACTAAGGTAAAAAGTAATTACTCGTCTCACCGATAAATTTGCTGGCCTACGAAATGATCAGAATGGATTTAGATGCACAAAACAGAGTGACACTGGACTATTCTAAATTTAAGATGAGTTTATGACATTCCATTAAAAAATGGCATGGATGACGTAACATGTTATGTGTCAGGTAAGTTCACGTAGAGTTTCTGATGTGGGTATGATAAGCTTGCAGATTCATGAAAATTTTGTAAGTGTGTTTACTGATTTTCTTTATTTAAAATATTTAGAAAGTAGACGACTATAAGACTTTCTAATTATAAATTTATAAATGTAACAGAATTTGAAAAATTTTATTTTTAATATATTTGAAATATTCAGAACAATCACTGTAATAATACTGACTGCTAACACTCAACTAAACATTCACTTGTGTTCCACAGAATACAGTTTCAGAATTAATCCCCAAGGAGGCTAAATATCCACAGGGAGACACAGTTGTAGTCACGATACGTATTGGAATTTACGAGAGAGGTGAAGAAAGACATAGTGTTTAAGAAGTATTGTTAGACACAGCATGATAACTACCACTGTCAAAAGGCAAGCCCTTATTACATATGCAACATACGCAGTAACACAATTACACTGGCACAGTGGAAAGAAGAGGGGTTTAGAGGTTAGATTTTGGTTTAATCCTCAACTTGGGATGAAATGATGTAATACTGTTAATACTAGTTTTACTTACAAAATGAGGTTGGTCCTTACTTAATAGATATGAACTTTCTAGATCGTATAGGTCTATGGGGGCATATGACGGACAGTTAGTTAATACGTAGCAGGACAGCTCCTAGTACGTAAGTATTTCATTTATTTATTCTGTACTCTACTGAACTATATGAAGTCACCTGACCAGACCATGGAAGCTCTCAACATATAGTCCCTTCTGTCTGTAATGCTCACCATCCACTGTAAAATATCCATTCATCACTCAGATGTTAGGCACCAACGATGTGGGGAAGCCGTCTCTGACTGGGCCGACCATCTCTGTCAAGACCGTTCTCATTTACTTTTGTATCTCATGTACCTTATACGTAGGAAGTCTTAGTAAGTGTCTGTCAAGTTCATGAAATCTATGTTCTGAGGTTTCAAAATCAAGAAAACAGTTGTGGATGAAAACACAGCAATTTAAAGGAAAAGTTAATAATATAAAAGAAGTGAACGGATAAGAGTAGGGTGTTATATTATTAGTAAGTGATTAATGACTGCATTAGCATAACAGTATATGAAAAGTATATAGTATATAGTAGTATATGAAAATAGTATATGAAAGTCCCCTAGTACCATACACAACTAAAGTTAAAAGATTCAACAGTTTGATTTGAAAAGATTTCAACACTCTACAAGTTTCGCAGTCTTTCGTGAACAATACCTGAAATACAATCATGCCCTAATAAACACAGCAAACACAGATACACACAGAGCTACACCTACCCTGTATATCTGTAAAATGTACATACTCCCCTCTCGAATTATAATCTGCCAGCAACTCCTTTCAAACTCTGGTTTTTCAAGGATTAAGATATACGTTATAGAATCCTTGAATTCAAAAACTGTCAACTTGTAAGGAAGTATAGCTTCACATGTCATTTTGCATTAAATTGCTTAGTATCTGAGCGGCAAAATGTCAGGAGCTTTCTAAACATTTATCGCTTCATACGTTTTTCAAGGTTTCAGATATTTCAGCAATTTTTGAATGAAATAATGGGAACTGGTCCTGCATACAGGAGAAGGTTTGACAGACATACTTTGGCATGCCAATGATAAATATTCCGAAAGGGTCAAAGTTTCTCCACAAAATAATTTATCATCATTGTGGGCTTTTATGTAACATAAAAAGTCTCCCAGGATGATAGATTTGCTTATATTATTGGTTTTAATAGACTTTGAAGTCAAGAGAGAGAGAGAGAGACTCAAGAGAGAGAATCAACGGAAACTGCACGATGTCAAATATTAGAAAGTGATCTTATGTGTGTGTTTGGAGAGTGATTTTATTTTATTTTATTTTATTTTATTTTTTTTTGCAATTTTTTTTGTTTTATTTTTTTAGGCAATAGCTTTCTCACATATATTTTTCTTACAGAAAATCTCAATAAAATGAAATTCCAGTTCTACTTAAGATGTTGTATAATGAGAACCCTACCCAGTAATATTACATCTTTTAACATCGCATTCAAAACAGAGACCAACAAGTTGTTTGGTCTTGGGGTATTATGTACTTTGAAAATCTTGGGCGTTTGGTATTTAGTGATGCTCTTGACGCTCGTTACGTGTAACTTGAGATTTTTATACAAATACAGGGTGTTAGTCAGACTGACTCCAAAAATGACAGAGGCAAAGACAGAGGCAGCAAACTCATAAAAGTCAAAAATGCGATAGAAATTACTGAGCACTGGTGCAATAAAACTCTGTGGGAAGTCTTGGCAGACAAAGGCAGGGAAAATCGGTGAAATAAACTACATATGCAAATAAAGGCGGATGAGCTAATCCTTCAATGCCTGAGCTGGAAAGCACGTTTGAAGCCCTGGGAAGGCGTCTGGTGCCACTACTCATGAAGGGTAAAATCAATCCTTGATTTATGCATGAGCCAGTGGGGGGGCAGGGGGTTGTCCAGAAGTGGCTGGGAGCTAGCTCTGTGCTCTTGTGAGCCCCTCACCCCCGGGGCAGAGAGCTTAGGTGGGCAAGCCTGCACACAGTGTTCCTTGTGTTGGTGTTAGATCTCTTTTTAAAGAAAACATTCACTGGACACTTACTATGTGTCAAATGTGTGTTACCGCCTCACCTGTTTTATCTCCCTGAATCTTCACAAAGACCCCACTTAATACTATTTTTTTTTTCATTTTAAATCTGAGAAAATTGAGGCTTTTAAAAATATTTTTCAGAGAAAGAGAGAGAGAGAGAGAGAAGGGTAGGGGCAGACAGAGAGGGGGAGAGAGAGAGAGAGAGAGAGAGAGAGAGAGAGAGAGAGAGAATCCCAAGCAGGCTCCACACTGTCAGTGCAGAGCCTGGTGCAGGGCTCAATCTCACGAACAGAACTGTGAGATCATGACCTGAGCAGAAATCAAGGGTCTGATGCTTAACCAACTGAACCACCCAGGCACTCCGAAAACTGAGGCTTTTTGAGAGTTTTAGGTTTCAAGCAGGTCAACAGTGGACATTGCCCTTAAACCCAGACGTGGAGGACAGGCATTCCACAACATGCCTGTCCTCTCTGCTACCGGGGGGCAGTGGAATGTGAAAATCCACGCAGAAGGAGGTGAAATGTGACTTTTGTGGGGGCCACAGGCTAGACAATGTTTTCTACTAGATCTGGAAAACTGAAGGCAGAGATAGTATCTGACGGCGGAGGATGGGCAAAGATATTAATAAGGAACATTTGTGTATTCCAGGCACGGTTCTTCTGTATGAGTACTTTTCCACTGTACTATATTCTCTTTTTGAGGAGAAAAATTTATAGTAATAGGATAATGATGGAATTAACAACGGGCTATTGTGGTTAACTCTAAGAGTCTGAAAAACAGCAATTTAAAAACTACATGTAAACGCTACATGTGTGTATTTCAAAGTTACAGAAAGAGCATTCATGTAGCTTTAATCTTAAAAAATTCGTTTCTGATATCTTGTTTCACAGTTTTATATTGCTATTTCTATGTATTTCTGGGCGGTTTTAATGAGGGGCGGGGGCTGGATTCATATCTAAAATGTTATTCAAAGAAGAATGGAATTTGTGAATGGCAGCAGTAACTATATGTCTGCTCGAGTGTGTTTTTTTTATATTTTAAAATACTTTGATGTCTATTATCTTCTAATAATGTACTGCCTGACGGGGGTCATTATCCCTGTTGTGAGTGAAACACAGGCAGAGAGAGGGTTAGTGACTTACCCAATGTTTTTTAAAAAGTTAGTGTAGAAAGACAACTCATGATATGAGATCTCTTGACCCAATTTCAGGACTTCTCTTCCTATATGGTGCTGTTTTCCTTCTGAATTGTTCTGGATTAAAACTGAGCATTCACATTAAAGAAATTAAAAAGAAATTTTAACATAAATTATTAATTTATTTTTTGACAGTACATATAATCAGAAGCTGTCCATTTGTCGAAATTGGCTTCTAAATACAAGATGTTTACCCACTGAAAATGGTAGCATTTTAAAATCATTTGTACGCTGTTTGTCTGGAATTAGAATGTATTTTCTTTGTATTAAACATCTTAGAAATTATGGTTAAGTCCCCAGTTGGTCTACAAATGTCTGTCCTTATATCCAATAGAAATAAATATACACACAGCACCAAAACACATGAACAAGAATGTTCTCAGAAGCATTATTTGTAATAGCCACAAACTGGAAACCCAGATGTCTGCCAGCAGGAAAGAGGAAAAACAAATTATAGCGTAGTCATACAAGGGATTCTACAGACCAATGTAAATGAATAAGGCATTGCCAGATGCAACGGTATGGATAAATCTCACAAGCACAGTATCGAGCAAGAGAATCCATTCACAAAAACAAACAAACAAACAAAACCCATGAATATTGTGTAAGTCAATGCGTATGAAGTTCAGAAGCAGATAAAATTAACTGGTAGGAACAAAAGCCACCAGAATGATTACCTCTAGGGAGGCGGGGCTAGGTAATGACTGGCAAGAGGCCATAGGGTACTTCTGGAATGCCAGGAGTATTTTATTTTTCTTTCTGGGTGGGGGTTCCACTGGTATGTTCGCTTATGATCTGTATACTTTTCTAAATGAATATTACACTTAAATTAAAATTTTTATTCTGGGGCACCTAGGTGGCTCAGCTGGTTGAGCGTCTGACTTTGGCTCAGGTCACAATCTCATGGTCCATGAGTTCAAGCCCCACATCGGGCTCTGTGCTGACAGCTTAGAGCCTGGAGCCTACTCTGGATTCCATGTCTCCCTCTCTCCCTACCCCTCCTGTACTCACGTTCTGTCTCTGTCTCAAAAATAAACAAACATTAAAAAAATTAAAATTTTCATTTAAAAGCAGTCCATCTAACACATAGCAAAAGTAACGAATGTAGATTTTCACTTCCCCACACCCTCCCTGCGGGGGCTTGTCTCTCTGAGGCTCCTAGGTGTTCATTTAGGAAAGATACCAATGTAGAAGGGGAAATGACTCCATCAGAGGAATTGGAGGGAAGAGTGAGGAAAGGCTTCTTTAGGGCAAATCTTGGGTGTCAGAAGGAAAGCAATTTGATCACACAAATTCATGTACTGGGTTAACGACTGTCAGCTCATGGCCATCCCAGACTGATTTGTAGTTTAAAACCATTGTGACTTGTCTCGGGGAGGATGGGGAGAAATTAGAGCCCTTGTACACGGTTGTTGAGATTGTGAAATGGCTCAACTGCTCTGGAAAACACTATGGTAGTTCCTCAAAAAAAAAAAAAAGAAAGAAAACTGGAACAACTGTATGATCCAGGATCCCACTCGTGGGTTATACAACTCAAAAGAACTGAAAGCAGGGACTCAAAGAGATACGTGCACGTTCGTGTTCACAGCAGCACTGTTCACAGCAGCCAAGAGGCAGAAACATCCCCATGTCCACCGACAGAACAACCGATAAAGAACACGTGGTGGATACACACAATGGAATATTACTCAGTCTTAAAAAAGGAAGGAAATCTTGCCACATGGTATAACATGGATGGACCCTGAGGACGTTATGTTCAGTGAAATAAGCCAGTCACAAGAAGACAAATACTGTTTGATTTCACCTATAAGGGGTATCTAAAGTAGTCGAATTTATATGGTGGTCACCAGGGGCGAGGGGTAAGGGAAAATGGGGAGGTGTGGGTTAAAAGGTGCAGAGAGTAAATTCCGTAAGATGCCGAAACGCTGGAGATCTGTGGCCCAGCAATGTGGATGTGTCACAGAGCCCATGAACTGGCCAGACTGCTTGTCTACCACTTAAATCACGCCCTTAATTTCCCTGCTCCCGTGGCCTTTGTTCCTATCGTTCCTGGCTTCTGGGATGCCACCCCCAAGTTGTGTCTGATGAGCTCTCGACCGATACCCGGAGGTCTAGTTGACATGATATTTCTTCATGAAGCCTTCCTGGAATTGAGAACTATTCTGCACCACCATAACACTTTGTAGTGTTTTACCTGAAACATCTCACTTTGTATTTGAATAGATTTTTTACTTTCTGCAGTGTGAGGCGTGGGGAGTTGCAAGAGAACACGAATCTTGGCAGCTAGGGGGTAAAACAAGCACTCTGAGGGAAAAAAGAGAGACGAGTGTGGGAAGAAAGGGAATAAATGATAGGATTTGAGCTCTGAAAAAATGAGACGATCGTTAAGGGAAAAGTTTAATACGTAATTCAGTTTTTTCAATATTGTGCTTGAAGGGGATCTTAGAGGCCTGGATCTCTGAGAAACAGGGGTGACTAACAGAGCCTCTGAGACTGTTAACCGTAAGAAGAAGCCTTGGGGGCACTGAGTCTAATTCTTCCCTTTTTCTCAGGGCAGGAGAACCTAGATTTCCAAGATGACGCCCAGTCTTTTTAAATTAGTTGTAATATCTAATCACATTTGTCAGCCTCAAACGCAATGAGCATATTTTTAATAACATCACCCAAGTCGATCATAAAAAACAAACAAACAAACAAACTATCATGATCATCAACTCTAGGAGTAACTCACATGGGTGGTAAGCCACCAATCACCAGAGCAACCTAGGTTACTAACAGCCAAATAGTCTATTTCAGGCTGTATCTTTTTAGGTTGCCTCACGGTGTTCTTAGATTACAACCAATCTGAAGATGTTTAAAGTGAAATATTTCTTATACGATTTAAAAAAATCCATTCAATAATCTCTCAGTTTTTCTTCCGTAGGCTTTCCCAACTCATGTTAAGACCAAAAAGAAACAACCCTCACTGATCGAAATAATTTTGAGACAGGATTCTAGTAAAGGATTATCAGCGAGATTTTACGACGACATTTTCTTTCAGACTCAAAGGCCATTTGAGTGAAATAAATTACAGCATACGTTCCTTCTACCTTTCAAGGCTGATGGAGGTGAAAGGAATCCGTGATATTATAGCTATTTTACCTCTTCCCCATAGAAAAAAAGGGCATGCCATTGTTTTTACCCAATATATGTTGGTTTGATACTTAAAAGCCAGCATGTGGCATACTTGAAACCAAAATGTGTCATTAAAGAAAATTATACACCACCAAGCAGCAAGTTCGGTGCCATTTTTAGTTCCATATTGCGAGAGAAGGTGCCAAATTTTGATCTTGTCTCTGGGGACCATGCCACGAAAGTTGTTATCACAGCTACTATTATTTCTACTGGCATGATTGCGTTCTCGGATACTGCCAAACACGGATGGGAAGGAGGGGTGGTGACAGCTGGTGACACGGTCCAGCAATCTGCCAGAACCATGGAGCAAATTATAGGGGATGTTGTGAAGCGAACACAGAAGCAGGCACCCTTGCCATCAGAAAGCCGAACGTAGCTTCATGCCACCAGAACCCTGAAGAGTAACATTCTGAGGCTTTGGCAACTTAGAGGAGAGTTCTTAGCGCGCCTGCCGTTACTGGCTAAGCGCTGTTTAATATTACAAGATCAAACAAACATTCTCACAAAGACAGAAAATAAAATATGAGGTAATACGAGAACCAGGAAATGTCATCTTGAGAATGTCTGCAAGTCAGTTTTGTTGACGCTTCAAAGCCTTGCAAGTTCACCGACGCAAGCTAAGGTCTTGAAGTTCCCCTTTCGTGTAACTGACCTCACATCTACCGTGGTGCGTTTTCCCCGAAATAATCTTTCTGAGGAAGATTCATTAAGAACATGTTAGGGGCGCCTGGGTGGCTCCGTCGGTGAAGCGGCCGACTTCGGCTCGGGTCACGATCTCGCGGTCCGTGAGTTCGAGCCCCGCGTTGGGCTCCGTGCTGACAGCTCGGAGCCTGGAGCCTGTTTCAGATTCTGTGTCTCCCTCTCTCTGACCCTCCCCTGTTCATGCTCTGTCTCTCCCTGTCTCAAAAATAAATAAATGTTAAAAAAAAAGATTAAAAAAAAAAGAACATGTTACCAGAGGTGGCAAGAAAAGAAAGTCAGAATTTGACCTTCTATAGCGAAGGGCACAGTTTTCAACATATTGCCTGTGGCACCTCGTGGAGCCTTTGTTTATATTAAAAGAGAACTGGGTCCCGTCTCGATTCTGGCTCCAACTACCTGTGGGACCTCGGCAAGTCACTGGGCTTCTCTGAGGCTTGTATCTCCTGTTTATATAAATATCTGAAGAGCTTGCACGGAACGATCTTTAAGGTCTCTCCCAGATTTAAGTTCTTTGGTCCGTCGATATGTTTTAAAATAGGAATATTTAGACTACATCATTGAGTATGGGCAAAAACATCAGGCATCAATAAGATATCAACATATTAGAATACTAATGCTGTCCCTTTTTTTTTTTTTTTAATTTTGAAAATAAAATGGCAGAGGCCGAACTACCACGTCACGCACACAATTCCCCCCGTATCTTGGGCTTTGAAGGCAACATTTCCTCATTTTTTGTTTCAATTTCATGAATACATAAATACACAGGATGCGCATGTGCAGTGATTCGATTTTATGGAACAAACTCAGAAAAATCCTCTTTAGTATAAGGTAATGATTTGATGTGATACAGGCTTACAGGACACAGCCCGGTTTTCAATGCGAAATGAAAGCATCTCATGTAAAGATGTAGTTTGTAACTTGGACCCCTACTGGTCTGAACTGTCATTAGGAATACATAGTTTTCCATAAATTAGCTTTTGTTTTGGATTTCCTGCTGTGTTCATATACATGTTGAGGGAGTGTGTTAGGCAATATTTTGGCATTTGAATCCATTATTATTTGTTATTAGCTTTCTAAGTCTAGTATTATTCCAACCGTCTGTATCTTGCCTCCCAAACACGGTTGTATTTATTTATCTATCTATTTATCTATCTATCGATCCCAAATATGGTCACTCAAAAATCAGTATTTTTGGAAAACTTTCGTATTAGTACGCATTCAAGCTGTCACGAAGGAGAAGGGTATTATCCCAACCATAGGATATTTTGATATTCAAAGGAGCTAATAACACTTGAGTAGGAAGTTCCTCGGAGTATTAGAAGATAACATGCTAAAATCATAGATTTTATGTAAACTAACAATTTTTCGGGGAGGGAGGGGGAAAGAGAAAAGGAATGGCTGCTGATATATGTCCATTCTGGGTCTTTCTCCTTTCTATTCTGTTTTTGGCATTATGTTACCAATGTTAAGGTAGAATCACTTGGGTGATGAAAATGTCTTGATGAGATAGTGATTCAGTTACATAGATTTGCCAGAATATTTGACTCCTGTTCTCTTAAAAATCAAGTGTATATTAAAAATTTCACTTCTAATTTCATTGCTTTTTTTTTTCTTTCCTAACTGTGTCGACTCAGTGTGACACATTGAAGGTGCCATTGAGGGGACAGTTACTCTAGCCGTCCACTGACGGCCAATGACGAGGCTGACGGGGCTTATGAGAATCCAGCTGTTGTGTCTGTCACCAAGGGAATGAAATCAGGACTTCGAAAACAGGCTGCTTTCCTAACGTTTCCTTCATTTTCTCTCATGTCCAGGCTCTGTTTTCTGAATGAAAGAAGCATTCAGTCTCCAAGCTCATGGAGAGAACAACGTGTTCGCCATTATGATTAGGGGTCCAAAGGGGCCAGTCGTTATCAATCGACTGGGTAATCCTTGAGGAAACAGTTGTCAGCATTAAGGAATATGGCAAGAGGACCAATTTCAAGAGCATTCAAAATACACAATGAAATCATTTACATGATGTATGGATCATTCCCTGCATGCCAATATACTGACCTTGCTCTTCTCACGAAATGTACGTAACAGAGGATTCATCAGCGACAGCTGTTAGCAGCTTTGCCATTGAAACCTCATGGATCTACTCATTATTCAAAAGCCAGTTTTCATCTGGATTCCTTTCTTCTGTAATAGCGTTAAGAGCTGTATCTTACTTTTATGTAACCAGTGTGTATGCATGTTAATAATCTACTTAAACAGAGAATCTTTTTGGCTTGTTTTGACTATTTGGCAAAGGGAGTAGAACAGACCTGAAAATTACAATTCTTTGGAAGTGTAAGACACTTTAATCCTCTTTATTAAAAGACCCGACTATTAAGGACATGGCGATTCCTAGAGGAAAACTGGTTTATTGAAATATAGCAAAGTGCAGGGGCACCTGGGTGGCTCAGATGGTTAAGCGTCCAACTTCAGCTCAGGTCATGATCTCCCAGTCTGTGGGTTCAAGCCCCGCGTTGGGCTCTGTGCTGACAGCTCGGAGCCTGGAGCCTGCTTCAGGTTCTGTGTCTCCCTCTCTCTCTGCCCCTCCCCTGCTGTCTCTGTCTCTCCCTCTCTCAAAAGTAAATAAAAACATTAAAAACATTTAAAAAGCATACGGCAAAATCCAGAAAAACATCCCCTCCAAAATAGGCCATTTCTCCCAAAGAGGGAAAATATGATCTGTGAGTGTGTGTGCACATGTGCGCATGAGTGTGCATGCATGGTTGTTGAGTGGCAACTTGCTACAAGATCGACGACCCTTTGGGAATCTGGGCACAACCAGCTCAGGTAGTTTGCTGTTATCCACGGTTCATCAACAAAAATGTGGTCACCGTCTGCCTCATCAATTCTGGCGAGTGACATGCAATCTACTTGACTACTTCAGGCACCTGGTACATGACAGTAACTTTGACCGATCTTATCAGTCTTCCTTGACCATCTCACGTCATCACACAGGTGGGAACAGATCCTCGGAAGCCAGTGTTCCAGATGCTTCCCCATTAACCTGGGCTGACTTGGAGGGCAGGTTTCCTTACTTATGAACTTATCTTGATGATTACTGATGGATATTTATGAAGCATTTGTGGACATTTACGTCAAAGTCAAACACAAAGGAAGTTGTCATCTCTGATCAGGACACCAGCTCACACTGTCAACCTGCCTTTGTCTCTGGTGGTCTCACACTCCTTTCCTAAAAATAAATGGCCCACTTTCCCACTTTAAACATGCATTGCTTCTCTCTCTCTGTGATTCTTTTCTAAGATTATAAAGAATTTCTCAGAAGAAGTGAAAAGCATCTAAAAATATCTTGACTCTAAAAATAGGGAAGAATGGTAGAATTTGTAATCTGAAATGACGGAAATAATATGGTTAGGTTTTATGTACAAATGCTGTGTACCTCACATAGGCTCACTAACCACATCACGCAGTTAGGTTGTTAAACTACCAACGTAGTTAGTGAAAAGATTAAGGATCTAGAATGAAATTAAAAGGCACAATCAATGGGGGTGCCTGGGTGGCTCAGTCGGTTAAACATCCGACTTTGGCTCAGGTCACGATCTCCCGGTTCGTGGGTTTGAGCCTCGGGTCGGGCTCTGTGCTGACAGTTCAGAGCCTGGAGCCTGTTTCGGATTCTGTGTCTCCCTCTCTCTCTGCCCCTCCCCCCCTCACACTCTGTTTCTCTCTCAAAAATAAACAAACATTAAAACATTTTTTTTTAAAAAAGACACAATCAATGAAGGGGACCTACAGCATTTTCAGTCTCCTCAGCAATGATTCCTATACGTTTTTTAAAAATGTGCCCATCGCCTTTATGATATAATTGTGAACCATCTATGCCTTTTTATCTTAAAACTAAATATTTTTACACTTACATACTTATTTCCTCCGTGAGATTATTAGCTTAAAAATTTAAATACATTTATTTTCAGAGAACACGTTATAGCATCACCTTAAAGGAAAAATCAGTATCTCCTGATACAAACAGAAGACAATAAGAATAAGTGGACTAAACCATAAGCGATGTTATTAAAATCTATGCATAAATGATAGGCAGCAAAAGTGTTCTTTTTCGTGAAAGAAGGATTACAGATACGTGTCCTGACACGCGAACATGTGCCGACAGCTTCGTCATGACAGAATCAGATGCGATGGGGTAAGAATACAAAAGGGAATACATTTCATTTTGTAATTCGGTCTTATTTATTCTCTCCTGTGCACGTACCGCCTTTAAATTCTTAAATCCTTGTGAGGAACAATACCTTGCGAAATGGTGGGGAAAAGTCCCAGATTCAAGATCAAAAGACCCAGAGTATAGTCCCTGTTCAAATACACACTGTCTTTACCACAGGGCAAGCCACTGATTCTCTGGGCCTGTGACTTCTCCTTCTAAAAAGTGTGGATAATTATATTGGATTTACTATGTTGCTATAAGGAACAATGATAGCAGCTAAAGCTATTTGAGCACTTACATTTTATCAGGCACATTCATTATTTTATTAAAGGTCTCCAAGAGCTGTACTCTTACTAATCCTACCTACACTGATGAGGAAATTCAAGTTTATGGAGGGTAGTTCCCTGCTCCAGACTCCACAGCTGGTAAGTGACAGAGGTAGGATACAAAACTCAAGTCTTCCTGCTTTGATGGTCTACACTTAAAAACAGCATTCTGAAAGTATGTTGTAATGGGATAATGCAAATCATCGCGGTAAAGATTACATCTCACTCATCTTCGTGAATTCAGTGTTTCGGAGAGAAATTCAATAATTGCTACGCTTAGTGGAATTAAATTGACTGTGCTACTTGGTAATAATTATAAGGAAATGCCCATAAAAAACAAATTCCACTATGAAAGAGTACTTGCATCATTTTTTTTTTCCCCACAGTGAAGGAACCCGTATTCTAGAACCACATGCAGTGACCTTCAAGGTCGTCTTGGATATCCTTCTGTAGTCCCGGGAAATGTAGGGAAGTGCCTGGAAGGTGTTCTCTGCTTTAGGGGCAGAAGGCCTATTACAAGTGACGAAAGAGCTCCCTAGTGAAGGCAGATGGAAAGATCAGTCTGTGGGTCAAGTATTAGGGAGAAAAGACGATTCCAGGATAGAGCTGGCCAATGTTACGTCACCTTCCTGACGAAGACCACTGGGAAAAGAGCACTAAGTTCCGTCTTTGGAAACCTGAACAAGTTACTAGTGATGGAATCCACCAGGCAAAGGATAGACTGGGAGTTCTTATCTTTCAAAACCCTGAATTTTATCTCAAAAACCATCTGAGTAGTATACAGAAGTGGGTCTAGATTAAAATATAATTGTTCCTTGATTCCGTTTGTTATGTACTTAAAATGCACAATGGGACAGGTCTCAAAGTAATGTCTTTTAGGTCCAACTCAATAATAGTAATTGGACAGGCTGACCTCTATGGTTATTAAAAGCAGAGCAACATGATTTTCATTTCCTAACAATGTTTGAAATACAGGAAACACATGCATTAAATTTCTTCAAAAGAGATTAATAGAGTACTCAGGGATGTTTAGAAAGAACTCACAAATACCATCTCTTTTAACAGTGTTAAAACTGTCTCCTGGGCATACTTAACAAACAAAACTCTCCAAGTACGTGTATTTGTTATCTAAAATTAAGGGGATGGGGTGCCTGGGTGGCTCAGTCGGTTGAGAGTCTGACTTTGGCTTAGGTCCATATCATGGCATGGGTTCAAGCTCCTCATCGGGCTCTGTGCTGACAGCTCAGAGCCTGGACCCTGTTTCGGATTCTGTGTGTCTCTCTCTCTCTCTCTGCCCCTCCCCCACTCATGCTCGGTCTCTCTCAAAAATAAACATCAAAAAAATAATAAAAAAATAAAACACAAAATAAAATTAAGGGGGGGGGGAAACAAACATAAACAGACCATAAATTTTTGTGGCAATTTTTTTAATTAAAAAATTTTTTTAGTGTTTTTATTTTATTTTTGAGAGAGAGAGAGAGAGAGAGAGAGAGAGGCAGAGGGAGCATGCATGTGAGCAGGAGGGGAGCAGAGAGAGAGGGAGACACAGAATCTAAAGAATCAGCACAGAGCCTGATGCGGGGCTCGAACTCATGAGCCAGAGCCGTGAGATCATGACCTGAGCAGAAGTCAGATGCTTCACTGACTGAGCCACCCAGGTGCCCCCTTGTGGCAATTTTAAATCAAGTTGTCCCAACCTTCCAAGGTTAACATTTCTTTCCCCCTTCTAGATGGTTACCTACAAGATGGGTTCCTAGCTACACTAAGTCAACAACGAAAACAAAGGTGTATCATCCCTTTTTGTCTGCAGACACGTCTCGATTTTATCTTTATTATATCACAATATATTGCTTTTAATATTCCTGAAAAATGATTCTTTGGGCTACATTTCGGTTATGTGGGAACACTTCAGATTTGCCCTTACGTCAGCTTATGTCCAAACACACAATCCTACTTATTATTCAGGCTTTTGCAGGAAAACCTTTCTCTAATGCTCAGACTCAGGAAGTTCGGCCTTTGATGCGGTCTCTCGTCTCCTACGTTTAAATAGTCCTCATGATGCTAATTAAGTGCTCAGTGTTTGCATGCCCTGAGATGTCATCTCTGAGAGGGCAAGGACCGTGTGATCTCGTTCGCCTCTGTATCTGTCACAGTGTCGCAATAAATAAATATTGAATGAGTGATGGATGGATGAGCGAACGGTCACTTCCTTTTCTGGTGTTACATTACAAAGTACTAACAGAGAAAGCGTGGAACCTTAATTTTAAGGAAGAAAGGCGAGGTGTGAGGAGTTGATTGACATTCTAAGGGTACGCAGAGACAATAAATTGAGAGCCTATACGTATTTGAGTTTTATTTTACCCGTTATACTATAGGACGAGACCTTTGTTTGAATACAGATTCAATAGAATGTAAAGGTTTTATGATGAATTCCTTCCTCTAACTCCTAGCAATCTATCAAGTTTTTGAAAAAATCATTTATGTGCCAGTTACTTTTCCTTTCACCCCTCTGTGTTTAGATATTTCTCTCAGAACACACGGCTCTCAGTACCACTAATGTAAAAGCAAATGACATCTGCAACACCAATTAAATATTTATGCAATGTAGCACTGAAATGGTAAATATTGTATTATGCTTTCCACTTGTCATTAGTCAGGAGATGTTGCTACATTCTGCAAAAATGATAGCCTAAAACAGAGAAAACAGCACCGTATTTCACAGAGAAGATATTTATGTCTGGCAGAAACTGGAGTTTAGCTGACTTGAAAGGTATTTCTTACTGTTGTCGTCCTTGGGTGTTTTTCAAGTCAGGGAGATCTTTATATTTGAATGGGAAAAACAGTCCGTTTACATAGAGTATTTCTCATGGATTTACCTTCGCTGACCTCGTATCAAGCTGAGAGTAAAATACATGATTCCGGGGGGAGGAGGGAAGGAGTGCATTTCCTATATTTGTATTACTTTCTTGAAATTGGTTGTGATTTCTTTTTTACGCGTAGTAATAAATATCAGGAGAAACTCAACACTGGGCATCTTTAAGTTGTGCTAATAAAAAGCAGCAAAAAATTTGTCATGTGCACAAGAGGAGCGTGCAGTATACCTCCCTTGCTTGCTTTGGACTCCATTCAGAAGCTACCGATGCAATTATACAGAGGTGACTATAAAGGAACTGAATTTTAAGTGACCTCTCAGCCTCTGCTAGGCTTCTACAGGATATGCAGACACAGAAAACTAGTATTTTCTATACATTTCTACAGTTCACAGCAAAAGTCAGGACAGAGAACAAATATGACAAAATAGCTGAACTTTCTGTGGACGGACACACACACACACACACACACACACACACACACTTCACCCACACAAAGTGCTGGTCTCAATAAGGAAAAGTTACAACTATCTCGAACGGGTCCTTAGTGGATTTTCTCCTTTTTGGATTTATAGAGTCACTGCAGAGTGCTGACAGTAATATGCTTTATCCTATGACTATTTTCCTCCTCTTCTAGAGGCGAACTCTTTCATTCTGATCCTGCGTTCACCACTGAATCAGGTTTAAATCTGTCCTTCATTTCACGTATCCAAGGATGATATAAAATATTGATAGATTGATTTAAAAATTTTAGGTTATAAGCTTCAAGCCTCTAAAATATAGGTAGTCTGTTTTTTTCTCCAATGTGATGAAATCACATTAGTATGATTAAAAAGGTAGCGTTCCACCCCAGACAAAACACATTTTGCAAAAGGTAGTGCAACCAGGAGTTGAGGGAAGAAGGCGTAGTGAGAAATGGTATGTAATACGTTGCTTGGCTGTGTTCTATCACCTAATAAAACAGCAGTTTTATTACGAAGACATGTCCAAAAAGAAAAAAAAGAAGGTCACAACACATTTTATTTTGCCATGTATATTTAAATGGTTGATTTTTCATGAAGCACAAAGCGCTGGCATATTTTTCCTTCTGACCCTGAGCTGCATATATATAGCTGGTACCATAATCAATTTCAAGGTACACAGAGAGGTAAAAATGTTCATAAAATGCAAATCGACACAGAAGTAGGACAGATAACTGCCACAGAATCGTAACTGCAATGAACCTAAATCCAACAGGTTATGTTTTGCTAGATCTAGGGAATGCTTATGTTGTTAAACAGCCTTTTTAGCAGCCATGTGACAACATCTATTTTAGGAATCGGTTGGTAGCAGCTGTTCAAAGGAAATAAATAACTACACATGTATTTTTTAAACGAAAAGGAATATTGGAAATGCAATGTAGTTCTTCGCTTAGCAGCATACGTGAGGAGTCCAACAAAACCAGGCCGGGCTATTTCCTGTTATTAGGAAATGAGTTAACAAATCAGTCCCTTAAAACTTAAGATCTTTGCACGGGGGAAAAAAAACATGGGGGTTTCGGAGGGAAATGGGATGCAACTATTAAACAGAACAGGGATTCGTTTTTAGAGGTGATGGAAACGTTCTGAAATTGAGGGTGGTGAAGGTTGCAAATCGTGCAAATATATTAAACACCAAGTGAATTGCACACTTTCAATGGGTAAACTGTACAGTATGTGAATTATACCTCAATAAAGCTGTTATTGAAAAAAAAATGCTGTCAAATGAATTACTGGTTGGAATAAACCGAGCCAAAAATTGATAATATATGCCAGTGCAATATAATTTGGTAAGATTTTTGTCTTCTCTCATTTTCCTTAAATTTAAAGAACGTGTACAGACACTTTTAGTGCTACTCTACCTGGGAAATTATTTGAATTTTCAGACTCTGTCTAAAAGTATATGGAAATGTCAATGAGGTTAAATTAAATGCCCATATTGGTGTCATTGGAAGTCTGACTCGAATCTGCTGTAGTTTTAAATAATGTTGACGTAATTATTCCAACATTTATTTGGACTAAATAATGTTCCAATAATGTTTATGATTTATGACAAGATTTCTGGGCATTTTCTAACATGTGTAGCATCAAGATTTTGGGTTAGCTAGGGGCACCTGGGTGGTTCAGTCGGGTTGGGCATCCGACCGTGGCTCAGGTCACCATCTCGCGGTTTGTGAGTTCAAGCCCCGCGTTGGGCTCTGTGCTGACACCTCAGAGCCTGGAGCCTGCTTCAGATTCTGCGTCTCCTCCTCTCTCTGCCCCGAGCTTGTGCTCTGTCTCTTGCTGTCTCTCAATAACAAATAAGTGTTAAAAAAGAAAAATTAAACAAAGTTTCGGGTTAGCTCCCACCCAGGAAAAAGAGCCTTCTGTGAGTAAAGCATAATCAAGCCTCCTCACTCATTTATAACTGAACAGAAGCAAAGCCACAGTAACAAAGAGACCATTCCCTTTTTTTTAATCCATTCTTTGGTGAATAACTGTTGGATATTTGCCCCTCTTTATAATTTTAGAGCAGGAAAAGGAGGGAGAATGGGTAAATTCAGGCCCAGAAAAAGGGGGGCAGGTATTTTTTTGATAAGTCAGTATTGCAAAGTATTACCACTGAGCTGCACCATTTGTGGTCCGTAGAATTTTCATTGTGTAAAGACACATCAATGTAAAGATTAAAGCATTATAGAGGACTGTAACTGGGAACTCGGTCATCTAAAGAAAATCACGTGACTCCGCTGAGAAGAATTGCCACGGGTACATGCCTGGACATTTGACTTTTAAAATTGCAATATGGGGGTGCCCGGGTGGCTCAGTTGGTTAAGCGTCTGACTTTAGCTCAGGTCATGATCTTGCGGTTCGTGAGTTTGGGCCCCGCATAGAGTTTGCTGCTGACAGCTCAGAGCCTGGAGCCTGCTTCGGATGCTGTGTCTCCCTCTCTCTGCCCTCCTCCACTTGCGCCCTGTCTCTGTCTCTCAAAAATGAATACACATTAAAAAAATTAAATCGCACTATGATCAATCGTGGCACATCCAGTCTATTACATATCAGCTATAGCTTCTCAATTCTACTCACTCCTCTATCCCAACAGGGCTTCATGCCCTCCTGCCTACACTAGTGTTCTAACGGGAAGCGTCTACACTTGTGCTGTCAATATGGCGGCCACTAGCCACGTGTGGCTGTTTTGAGTTTAAATTAATCAACAACAAAATTTAAACCCCAATTCTGTAGTTCACTAGCCACATTTCAAGCGCTCAACAGTCGCTTTGTCTAGTGGCTACTGAATTGGACGGGGCAGAAAGAGACTGTTTCCATCATCAAATGTAACATTTGACAGAGCTGGCCTTGAGCTGCCTACTCAAGGTGTGGTCTACGGGCCACAGCGGCATCACTTGGGAGCCTGTTTGAGACACACACCTCTTATTCTCGCTTCGGATCTCCTGAGTCATAATATGCATTTTCATAGGATCCCCACGTGATTCCTAGGTGCACGGAAGTTTGAGAAGCACAAGTCTGTCTTCAGATTACGTGTTCTGGAATGCCACCGAAGCAACCTGACTTTGAAAAAACAACACCATAGATGATTCTTTTTCATTGCTATGTTTTGGTATCTGTAATTCCTTCCCTATTTTCAGTTCTTCAAAAACCTCAGGGAGGGGAGTATAGTATAGGGGGGGTCCTTGACGCTTGCCAGTCTAGCTTCTGTCATTGACCGGCTGTGTGACTCTAGGTGAGACGTCTCCCTAAGTGGTAGATTCTTTTTGTTAAACGGCTGATAGATTTTTCCTGTTAACTTCATACTGTTGTTGTGAGAATTCAATCAGGCAATTCATATGCCACTTCAGACGCCATGTCAGGCACACCGTGAGGGCGCCACATGTACCACTGTGGGTATGTCACGTTTCTTCCTTCCCATGCTTTGGATGACATCTCCTCAAGGTGATCTCCCGCTAACCATTTTGTCATTGAGACTAGTGAACCAAATTCTTCCTCATCTTTTGGCCATCACCTGCCGGATTGGGTCTTTCCCCAACTTCTTCAGCCACCGACAGGTGTTTTCCTTTTCTTCTTTCCTTTCCTTTTCTTCTCTTTTCTTTTCTTTTCTTTTCTTGCTGTCGTTCATAAGGCTCAAACTGCTACAGAAGTATGTACAGTTCAAAGAGTGCTTGCAAACATCGTTTGACCATGAGCTTCTGGAAGAAAGAGCTAATTTGAACCTCTAACATGTATCAGAGTACCCAGAAAAATGTTCACCTAAACCTTATTATTGAAAAACCATAAACGTACTAGAAGAAAATTTAAGTGATTGATTTATTTAAAGTTTATTGACTTGAGTTAAAATGTAATTCTTGTATTAACAATATTCATGAACTATCTATTGACTCAATTCTCCTTGATGTGTAGTTCGTCAACCATCGTCTGTCCCACGTTCAATCCAACCAGATGCGTAAGCTCAAATGCACGCAAATCAAAGGGAGAACGCTTATAGAAGCCTTACTGCCACTATAGAATGTAGCCATCCAAGTCAATTTCACCTCAAAAAACATAGTTTTCATCTTTATTCTGTAGAGAAAATTGCTGTATTTTTGGTTGACAATGAAGCATCATCAGACGATGATTATATTTTCAAACATTAGTTTTTTGTTATTCTTAACAACTAGAGACCCTTACGTGTGATAACATATATTTGGAACATATAAGTACCATTGTAATGACGTATACCTGCCTATGACTCAACATAGTAATTTGAAATATTTTTTATAATATACTGATTTGCAAATATGGTTGATAATAAACTATTTCACGTGTCAAAAAAATAAAGTTTATTTATTCCTTTTGGGGGAGGTAAGGGCAGAGAGAGAGAGAGGGAGACAGAGAATCCCAAGATGTTTCTCTGCCATCAGCATGGATTCCAACACAGGGCTTGATCCCATGATCCTGGGATTATGACCCGAGCCAAAGTCAACAGATGCTGAACCAAAGGTGCCAATTTAAATGAATTAAAAAAACTCTTTAGAGAGTGAATACTTTATAGGTATAACATGACTATAAGATATTATAGAGAAACATTGATAAACGTGATTGCCTAAAACATTCTATACAACATATGGCAAAACAATTATGAGAAAAATTAAAAATAAATTAGAAAATATATAACATATGTGACAAATGACTCATATCCTTAATGAACACTTGTAAATGAAAGGGGAAAAAAGGAGAAAAGCCCCAACAGAAAAGTGGGGGAAACAGAAGAAACAGAAATGGTCCATGAGTCTGTGAAAAGATATTCAGTAATAAATGAGAACAACAATAAAATGCTTTAGCCTAAGAGAATGGCAAGGGTTAAAAGTACTGATAATGAGTAGCATTGGTAGTTGTGTAAACAGGGTAATTTGGCCATGGTTTGCAAAATGTAAGACGTGCCTACCATTTTGGTATATGCTTTCAACGAATTTATTCAGATAAAAAATTTACACACTCACACACACACACACACACACACACACACACTTAAATGCATAAGAAAACAGTCACTGCACTTTTGGGACCAAGTGAAACACACCCACTAAATAAAATCAAACACATATGACGTTTCGCAAATGGTAAGCGAGAAAGCTTGGTACCAAATGCATTAAAGGTATGGAACTCTAGCGTATATATGCATGGAAAAAATATCTGGAGGGGTATACACCAAGAAGTTAACGTGTGGCTACCTGTGCACAAAGTTCGCAGCACCCATGGGAATGTATTTTCACTCTCTTTTCCAGCTTTTCCTTATTCTCCGAAATTCTGATACAAACAGGAAAAACAAACAAAACCCATTATCCTCCCCTCCTCCTTCCCTTTCAGAAAGCTATTCACCGTGACTCTCCCAAGATAACTTTATCGTAGACAAGAGACATGCTAATACTACATTCTCCTAACTTCTCATGACCTTACTGGAAGGTGACAAAGAAAATTCTAGGAGAGAGGTAATTCCTCAAGCTTTTTATTTTATTTTTGTCTTAAGGTTTGAACTTTATTTATATCGACAGTCCATACGAGAAAAGGGACCTCTAAGGGAACGGGGGAACAAAAAGTTTCAGGATGGCAGCACTTTTGTTAAAGGTTGTGAGGTCAATTTGATGGTGACATCGGTCTCCCCATTGATTCTGGGGTTTATCAGACTGATCTAAGCTGGACAGGCAAGGGTTCCTTTTTTCTCCATCCCCGCTTTATATGCACACTCAACAGAAAAAGACAACCTTCCCTGACAGGGGTGTTCTATTCTTGTTTTCAAGGGTAAAGGTGGCTTCTTCAGTCTGGAAAGATTTACCACGCCAGCTGATGAACGAGTCCTTTACCCGATTTAAACAACAAAAACCACATACCTGTCGTACGGAGTATACTGACTATATAAAAAATGTATTAACTGTATTTGCATGTGGGGAAAGAGAAAATCACAGGGACAAGTTTATGAGAGTGGCCGTGGCAGGAATAAAGTGTGATGCAAACCGCCAAACAAGAAAAATGGGCAACCTGAAGAAAAGGAACATTCTGAGTTTTTACTTAGAAGTCTGATACTCTATCAAGTTCACGAAGGGAGCCTTGAAAGGAGTCCAACTCTCACAAATAATAAGGAGCTAATCTCACATTAAAATGCTATTTTTTCCTGCTAGTCACACATTGTAAACAAAACTAAATGGTATCAGAACTGATATCCAAAATATTCAACGGCTGGTGGGGCACAAGCGTGTACAATCCGAAAATATGTCTCACAGCACAGCAACCGCATGGACCCTGACTTCCAGCCCCGCAGAGTAGTTATCTGTTTGGCATGTACTATGGTAAAAAAAAAAAAAGTCCCCTACAAACATGTATGCTTAATTTATTACATCCCATTTATGCCCGGTGCATTTCAGAACCATTTAAAATTCCTTAGCAGCACATCGCTGACAGATACAGATAATTTATACAACTAACTAGAAGAGATTCTCTTAATGGCTAGGTATTTTCTAGCTGAATACTAGAAGTTTGTCTCTGAATACCAATTTGTGTTGTGCTACTCCTCATTTACCTAGAGTGTTATGAAACAGCACAGCATTGTGTCATTAGGGCGTGGTTTGAGCATTTTTACGAGGAGGGAGTTGACTCGGATTGGAAAGTAACAAAAAGGTTTCGTCTGGCTTTTATTTCTGACAGACAGTGGCTGAGGTGGTGTATGAATGGTGGTCATGAGGATAATGAGGCCGTACCCAGGTTTAGTGGGAAAGAGTGCCCTGATTCATCAGTGATGCCTGCCATCGACAAAGCGTTGGAAATAACGGCACGCAACGTGGCATGTCCTTGCCATCTCTGACCTAATTATCTCTAAAGTTCCTTCATGCTTTGTTATGCTAGATTTCTTTTTTTTTTTTTTTAATTTTTAATGTTTTTATTTATTTTTGAGAGAGAGAAAGACAGAGAGGGCGGGGGAGGGGCAGAGAGACACAGGGAGACACAGAATCCGAAGCAGGCTCCGGGCTCTGAGCTGTCAGCACAGAGCCCGATGCGGGGCTCGATCTCGTGAACCGCGAGATCATGACCTGAGCCGAAGTTGGATCCTCAACCGACTGAGCCACCCAGGCGCCCCATTCTGTATTTCTTTCAAATATTGTGATCCAAAATGGCATTTCACTTTCCAAAATATATAATTTATAAGTGAGGGTACTGTAGCTAATAACAGAAATCGGTTCATTGCAAAAGCATCATACTATTCCATATATAGCTCTGTAATTCTCTTATTCAGTTCTAGAATTTCATGGGCTTCACAGACCGCTTTGTAAACTGGAGGGTGCACCCCTGGCTGCTGTTCTTGTTAGATAAACCATATAGTCGGTGATTAATCTCGGTGGACACCATTAGCATTTCACAGGCAGATCAAAATCCGATGTGGTCATTTCTGACATTAAAAAAAAAGCCATTTCTGATAGTTCGAATGCTCACACCTGTTATGAAACAGTTAAATAAAAGGAATATTTACGACTTGTCTTAGCAGCTTCCATCATTTGGGTTACTATTAAATGAAAAATATGATCAATACTACATCAGAAAAGATGAAAAATCCACATGTATGAATGAGTATGTAATCCATTCATTGTTTTATGGACGCGTGGTTCTCCGGAGGGTGTTGCCGAGTGCAAGATGATGGTCCTGAGTGATGAGTTTTACATTTAGATAGCTGAGTTAGCTGAAAGATGTGTAATATCACACGTAGGAGACAGCTCCCCATTGACTATGCATCGAGGGGGACTCCTGCCTAGAAAGCCTTCGTGCAAGTGCATGAATGATTTTGTGTACGTGAAATGTCACAGAATCATCCATGCTTTGAGAGGGGTAAGTCAAACACAAGTTCACACTCTGGCCTGTGTCCAAGAACATACCTCCTTCTTTGTCCTTCTTTCTCCTTATCTAAGTTCGCTGAAAATCGCTTAAGATGCTCTGCGATTTACAAGGTATTAACTAACCCCTCCTCCAGAAAACAGACCTCGTAATGCGCTTCCGGGCCACATACCTAGATAAAACCAACAGAACCACAATAGAACAGCCCAACTCACAGACAGAGTAACTGTGCATGTTTGCTCTTACCTATAAAATACGATAGGAGGATTGCCAGGAGCACGGAGACCCCTACAGCACACAGGGCGGTGCATTTCCAGCTACAGTACTTTGAAGACTTCTTGAATTTAAAAGCACTTCTTGACAGGGTGTTTCTAGGTAGTGGCCGAGTAGGCGGCGAATAAACAGAGCCAGATGCCATTGTGTATCCTGGGGTTGCAGTGCTGAACAGTGGCGTTGTCCCTGTTCCTGTTTTGAATAGGAAATGCCTGCGGGACAGGAGAATATCGTCGTGAGATACACATATGTTAAAACGTGGGAGACAGACGCGGCTGGACAGGAGCGCTTCTCCAGGACGTACCTCATGTAATTAAAAAAAATCAGAAATTACGGAAAAATGTTAACCAACTCCTAGCAGTGAGTCTGGTCAAAGAAACTGATGTGAAATATATATGGCGGTATTTATGCCCACACAGTTTTACTGTCCCTTCGAGGAGATACCTTGAGATACTCTACAGGTATTCTAAACACACCATTTCCTGCACAAAACCATTCTGGAAACTCCCTGCAGGAACGGCATTAAGAACATACTCACATTTCACTTAAGAACACCACATCTTATTATTTTATAGCTACATGTGTATTTGCTGCTCTCTGAGACCAGGTACTCATATAAACACAAGAATGCATGACCACGTTGATGTCCTGCAGACTGATTTATTTTCTGGACGTCCAAGGAAACATTCTAACCCCAGCCTGCTCTCCCACTAACAAGCACCATCAAGTCTGGCCACAGGCGGCTGGTCAGGTCTCAAGGGATGCAAACTAATTTTATTTTTAGCTTATGTCAAACATGGCCAGGAAGGGAGAGAAAAAGGAAGGAATCACAGGACACTTCTAAAACCAACCTAAATAAATGAAGGGGTCAGTGAAGCAGGTTTGAGATCAAAGATGGAAAGATTCTCTAACAACGGAGCTGGATGGCGGTAGCTGTGAAAGTTGTACATTCTCTTTGTCTGAAGGTGCGTAAGCAGAAATGAAATGATCACACGAAAGGGTGCTGTATAAGAAATTCTTTGGGAAAGATTACTAACTTAAGATTCCTATCAACAAGAAAAGTCTCCAAATTAAAAAAAAACAGCACCATGTTTTTCATGGCTTATATTTCATATTATACCAGTAATTTATTGTGTATTCACTTTGTGTCCTGATATTTGTTATTATTTTCCCTAATATTATTTTCTCTAATATTTTCCCTTCACTGTCAACAGACTGTGTTCTCTCTTACATACTCAGGAGGTTATAGGCATTCTGGAACATTCCACCACGGTACAATACAGTTTTTATGAAATATTTGAGACGGTACACAGCTGAATCTTTTAAATATTACTACTGATGGACTTATTTTAATGTATTAGAAAATAAACTGAATATGTCAAAGAAGTTAAGGGGTTAAAAGGACAGAACTCAAAAGTTAGATTGCGGAGGTTCAAATCCTGCTTCATTATTTACCAGGTATGTTCCCTTGGACGAGTTACTTACTTAATCTCTCTCTTTGTTTTGGTTTCTTAACATATAAAATGGGGATAGTGATAGCATCTACCCTTCAGGAGTTTCACTGCGGCTCAAAGGAGTTAATATTTACTGTAAAGTGCTTGGAATATTGTGAGCAGAGAAGAAGTGTTTGATAAATACAAGAGGAGTCAAAGTCATGATTTGATGTCTATTACTGCTAAGGTTAATCAGGTATTTAAGTCACAGAGAATCCATTTCCAGAAAATTACTATGTCAACAATAGTGTAGCTGGTGTAGCGAAATGGCAAAAGTCATGAAAGTTTGCCTAACACAGGTACAGCAGACTGAATTCTGGTGTAGAAACCAGAGTTGAGTTTAAGTTCCTGGTCTATCATTTCCTAGACACACGATCCCACAGATGCTCAGTTTTGTTCTGTTTTCCATCTGTGGAACGGAGCTGAGGATTTACTTACCTCACAGCGTGGTAGACCGGTTAATGTCTCTAAAAATTCTGTGTCAACCACGAAATTAGGACAGATGCAAACGATAAATTACTATTCTAATAAATGATACTAGCAGTGGTGTGGTGAATATGTTTTTCGCCGTGGAAGTACCGTGTAAGGCAAATTTCAAAGTCTATAGCCTGAATTAAATGTTAGGTTGGAAACAGCGTTTTTTTGAATCTCCTACCATATTCCCATTCAGCATGGTTATTAAGAATGCGGGCTCTGGACCCAGGCTGTGTAGGTTCAAATCCAAATTTCACCCATAAACAGGCTGGATGATGTAAACTACTCAAATTTTCTGTATCCTGGTTCTATCATCTGAAAAACGGGAATAATAAGAGGGGCTGTTGTATAGGCGTTTTATGAGGGTTAAATATACGAGGGTTAAACACATATGATGTGTTTGTATTAGGATCTAAACACAAGGGAAGTGCTCAATAAACATTAGCCGTTTTTCTTTCCAAAGTCACATTTTGAAACCTACATCATAGGGGCGCCTGGGTGGCGCAGTCAGTTAAGCGTCCGACTTCAGCCAGGTCACGATCTCACGGTCCGTGAGTTCGAGCCCCGCGTCAAGCTCTGGGCTGATGGGTCGGAGCCTGGAGCCTGTTTCCGATTCTGTGTCTCCCTCTCTCTCTGCCCCTCCCCCGTTCATGCTCTGTCTCTCTCTGTCCCAAAAATAAAAATTAAAAACATTGAAAAAAAAAATTAAAAAAAAAAAACAAAAAAACTTACATTATAAAAGACCCGAAATTTTCATTTAATGACTTTAAAATCTCCATTCAAATGTAACACCCTCAACACGGACGTTTGCAAAATTAACTCCCCGGTTTACAAATTTCACTGGCAATTCCGCACACTGGCAAGCACTCTGGATGAGAAGATGGTCACACGCCAAGCAGTAACCTGATCATTTAGATGAGCTTCAAGCAACCTGTTTTTGGGAGGGACCAAACTGTAAATATTTTAGCCCCGTCTGGCTATGCCAGCTCACGGCACCAGCCGTAGATAACGTGAGTGCGGCTGCATTCAAATAAAACTTGACTACGGACGTTGAAATATTAGTTTCGTGTAATTTTCCCGTGTCTTGAAATATCCTTTTTATTATTATCATTTTTTGAGTCACGTAAAGACACAAAAACCATTCTGAGCTCATGACCAACACAAAAGCAGGTGACAGGCTGGATTTGACCTGTGTCGTTGGTGCCCTGGTCTGCATTCTGTTTTTTAGGATGGTCCTTGAAGAGTGAGCAAGATGTTCGGCAGCTCAAAGCCACTGGACGATGCACAGGCCCTGCTCTTGGAGAAGGTGATGGGCAGACAGGTGCAAATGGACACTAACTGGTGTCCAACAAGCTTATTTCCTTCAACACGCTTATTACAATCAGTTCTTGTTTATCGACCTGTGTGGCAGGTTAAAATTTTTAAATACTATGCAAAGTGTGTTTTTCCCCCCTGAAGTTCCCTCCCCCTTTGGGATATAACCAAAATGTGTGATACAGAAATTAAGAGATACAAGTTCCCCTTAGATCAGAAACATTTTCATTTCATTATTTAGGAAGAGGAAAACAGGGAAGGGGTGGATGAAGGCAGGAGATTCGCTGTGTTTCACAGACACAGGCCCTGCTCCTGGCTTCCCCGGTGCCAGAGAAGCAGAGACTAAGAAGCGTATCAGCAGAACCCGAGAGAAGAAGAAACCTGGGCCTTCAATCTGAAACAGAGGCCCGAGGAGGCATCAGGATCTCAAAGAGAACGCAGGGCGCGTGGAGGTATTTCAGCTGTAGAGAGCCTCTCCAAGATTCCTGTGCTTTAGCTTCAATTATAAGAAGTAAAATTACTCCTACTGCTTCTAGAGTAGCTTGGAAATAGCAGAGTGCACCATTGGACCTGAAGAGGCCGCACGGAACAGGACGAAGGCCGTCTCAGCCATGAAATGGCCGTCAACAATGAAGGAAGAGAGCGCGAAAACTTCCCGTCTTGCTGGAGACTGAAACATGAGATGTTCCTGCTGTGCTCACAGGATCACATATAACAAGGCAGGGGAAGGACGGGGAGAGACATGGAACCGTCTAAGTTTTTAGGCCTGAGGGCGAGATATAAAATATAAGACAAAAACATATTTAAAAGGCTGTTTATGTAGCCTACTAAGTTGAGGAATAAGAACCATATAGGCATGGCACAAATCGATGATGTGTCTTCTCCCGTTAGAATGTGAGCACCGGGAAATCTTATTCACCTCTGTATTTTCAGACCTTAGAATGTTCCTGGCACAGGGGCGCCTGGGTGGCTCAGTCGGTTAAATATCCGACTTCAGCTCAGGTCATGATCTCACAGTTCGTGAGTTTGAGCCCCGCACTGAGCTCTGCACTGACAGAATCCCTGCTTGGGATTCCCCCTTTCTCTGCCCCTTCCCCACATGCATTCTCTCTTTCTCGAAATAAATAAGTAAACTTAAAAAAAAAAAGTTCCCTGGCACATAGTAGTTGCTCAATAAATACTGTAAAATAAATAAAATGGTGACCACTGTGCTGATGGAGGGAGTCTTAGAGAAATTGAGCACCTTGGCCAAATACCTATAGCTAATAAATTGATAATAAAATAAAAGTAAATAAAAGTTGGAAATTATAGGCACCAAAATAAAAATTATCCCTGGAAAATATGTTATGCTTTTTAAAAAAAAACATTCTTTCTTTTTCTTAATGTTTATTTTATTTTGAGAGAGAGAGAGCAGGGGAGGTGCAGAGAGAGGAAGAGAGAGAATTCCAAGCAGGCTCTATGCTGTCAGCACAGAGTCCGATGTGGGGCTTCAACCCATGAACTGTGAGATCATGACCCAAGCTGAAACCAAGAGTTGGATGCTCAACCAACTGAGCTACCCAGGCACTCCCTCCCTTGCCAATATTTTTAATGTTTATTTACTTTTGAAAGAGAGAGAGAGAGAGAGAGAAGAAAGGGCAGAGAGAGAGGGAGACACAGAATCCGAAGCAGGCTCCAGGCTCTGAGCTGTCAGCACAGAGCCCAACGTGGGGCTTGAACCCACGCACTGGGAGGAGATCATGACCTGAGCCCAAGTCGGACGCTTTACCAACTGAGACAAGCAGGCACCTCTGAAAATGTGTTATAGCTCTATGCAAAGCGGTCTGGGTCATTTGAAATGGGAAATGGGATTTTGAACCCACGCCCATGTGGCCCTAAAGCTTATGATTGTAGCCCCCACCACTGAAAACATGCACCCAGGCACTGTGTGTCAGACAATGAGCTAGATACACGCCAACCTCGAATCAGGCGTCTTGCTTTCAATTTCCAAAATTTGAAATATCAAGACATGACGTCCATCTCCTTTGATAACCATGGCAAAGACCTTTCATCAAAAACTATCCTTGAATTGCTATGAAGTTATTATTTTTCATAAAGCGAAATACAGCCTCGAGATATCGCTGACAACCAAGATGTAGTATTCAAAAATACCCTATCCATCAATAATAGTGGAACTGGAGATCTCCTTACTTTAAAAGAGTTTCTAATTTACTTATTACGTATGTTTACTTTTGGTGCTGCAAGAGAAACAGCATTTAATTGTATTTTTTTGTCCACTGACTTTAAAACTCAGAAGTACACTTTCCCTTCCTCTGTCTAAATGACTGCCCATATCAAATTAGTGCCCTAGAGATACTATATTTGTAAAATAAATACAGAAACATCATAAAACACTGAAAGAGAAGCCATAGCATGAGTGTATTTTATTTTAAAATCACTGGTCTTTAGTAATTTTAGACGGCTTCCTAGTATGGAAGCACAGAAAAAATGTGTAAAAACTGCTTAAACGGGCGCATTTAGAAACCATTTCAAACAAATGGTATCATGTGCGTGAAGACGATTCCTTTAGGCAAAATTAGGCCTCCGAGTAGGCCTGTTAAAACACACATGGAAGAACTTCTTGGTCACTAACTAGGACCGGCAGAAAAGGTCTTTGTCAACCTATTTTGTGTCGTGTGGGACATGTAGTCTCAGATTTGGTAAAACAGGTTCAGAGAAGATGCCTCCTTTCCAACATCAACAATGTCCTTTCCACTGCAATACAGAAAACACCAGACGCTGACGAGAATATATGGGGACTAATGTATCTCTTTAGGCCCAGAATGTCTTTTTACCCGTGTCAAGGTCCAACGTCATGCCTGGTTTATGAGCAGACCCCATCGAGATGAAATGGACAAACCAAGCCACATGAAATTCAGCCACACGAAAAGTAGACCGTGAGTCTTCTTATGAGAGAATTATTATTATTATTATTTTTTGATCTCATTCTAAGGCACACATTTCTGTGAGTCATTCCAGTCTCTCCTCATCCTGGGACTCTCTGCCAGGTCATATGGCCTTGGGAATCTGCTTCGCACGTACAAAAAATTCTGCAAAAATTACTATCAAAAACATGTGGTTTTGACCTGGCATCCACATGAGGTTTGCAGAATAAAGGGAGAAATTTTCTTGACTTCGCAGACCATATTTGGGAATGAAAAAAGGGGATCCTGTGAGAATATTCCCCATTGTATTCGGCAATAAAGCAGCAGCAGCCGCAGCAGCGTTTTAACACGGAGCCCACCGGGCAGGCTGATTTCGTTCTGATGTTTCTAATGATGCCCTGCGTGATGCCTGCCTCCAGTTCCTCGGCTATTTGTGCCAGCGTTTTCACTCTGGTGATGAACTAGAGAGGCACACTTGAAGAGAGACTATCACAGACTGAGATGAGGAAAATCAATTTCAAAGCCCAAAAGACGGCTGGAGCAGGAAGGTCACTGAACACTAACAGTTGCTTTGTGGCTTTGGAATCTTGAGGGGGATTCTATTTAACAACAACAACAACCGGACGGGAGCCGCGGAACTGCACCGCGTTATTAACTGTGACGCGCGCGGCAACGAAAACCTAAATGGAAACAATCACTCTGCATTCAGCGCAATTAATAAGCGCTCGTTTCTCTTCTTAAGTTGAAAGATCTGTTTCTTTGTTGGTCTGCCTTCAGACCCACCTTTTCATTTCAGCTTCCACCTCCTGTCCTGGCTTGTATTTCTAGCCGATCTTGTGAGGTATCTTTCTATGGGTCATGTCACAAATTTAAAATTTGTGACAGAGACTGAATGCCCTCATCTTTCCTGCTGTCCCCATTCAGGCCTTTGGGTCACCATTGGTAACTCTATCCTGTAGGTCTCTCTGAGGGACTTAGGGGTAATTTTCAATTATTCTTCTAGCCTGCCTGTCCTGCCCCCTTCCCCCACCCACCCCCTTGTATCCACCCCGCCAGAGAACCCTGCATTCTTTCCTTTGGTCTGGTCTGGTCTTTTCTTTTTTCTTTTCTTTCTTCTTTCCCTTCCTTTCTTCCCTCCCTCCCTCCCTCCGTCTTTTTCTTTCTTTCTTTCTTTCTTTCTTTCTTTCTTTCTTTCTTTCCTTCCTTCCTTCCTTCTCTCCCTCCCTCCCTCCCTCCCTCCTTGTCTGTCTGTCTTTTTTTGCTGGGGTTGAAAAGTTCTTTTGAGTTCTTATACCTCAGTTTCCTCTTTTGAACTGATTTGGCAGAGGCAAAGAAGAGACAAAAGTAACATTTTCATTTAAAATTTTCTACTCTCAAATGAAATGTCATGTTTTAAATAGGAAATCTGCACAGTATGCTGAGGTACTGCTATATATCCAGTCACAATTCTTACTGGTTCTCCTCTCAAGCCACTTACAACTGCTTATTATTTATTTTGCTCTGTTTGACTCCATGTCTTAGCAAGTATGCTCTGCTCCTTAGAAATGGCTTACTTTTGATTGAGGTTGTCTTTCAAAACAATAAACTACAAAACACTATCATAAGATTTTTAATGGCAAAATACTCAGGTTTTTGAAGTAAATTTAAATGTGCTTCTCATTGTATTATATTATGTTGTATTGTATTATAGTACATTATATTGTATTATATTATATCATGTTATATATCACAGCATATTGGTGCTCATGGAAAGATGCTGGTATCAGGCATAAATTAAGTAAGTTGTATTATATAATTAAATCGTAAGCTTACAAGAGTCACTAGGAAATAAAGGGGTTCATACTCGTCTTGTTCAGATTAGTACAGTCATGTTACTCCTGTAGCATCGAGTATGTTTTCATAAGTTGGAAATTACAGGGACGGAAATGAAAAGCATCCTTGGGAAGCATGTTATAGCGTTACTCAAAGTGGCTTGACTCATTTCCTCAATGGGACACCGAGATAGAAAATAAAAGTCCAAAAGAAAGTGTACAACCTCTGAATGACATGTTAGTTAGATCAACTTCATTACTGGTTGTCTTCACAGAGAGGAGGTTTCTTCAATATTTTCCGTTAGAAATCTTTTTAGGGATTTTAACCAACAAAGCCAAGGACTAGAATAAAGAGTGTTGCAGTGTTCAGTTCTATCCCTAAGGCACAGTTGAAACCTTTATTAGGGACATACACACACCTGGAAAACGATTTCTTTTTGTATATAATCTATTCTGTCTTATGGGGAGAAAGACACTACTGTCCAGGAGATGTTCACACTGCCTTCCTCACTATGTTCTTCGTTGAACAAAGAGAGTAATTGACATCAAACTTAACGTGAGCTGCTTACATAAAACGTCTTGATGTCCTGCTTTCTACTTATGTTTCTAGACAAATCAGTAAAAACTCTTACCTAGAAAAACAGACTGCTTACTTCAAATTAGATGCTCTGATTTCAAAGACAACGTGCCAGTGAGAAGAGAGATTGGCTGTATTTGGTCACATTTACCAAACCTTTTCAGAATCCAAACTTCTCACTTAAGAGCTAAGGGAATTTTAAGGTATAGGTTCCTCTTCCCTTCAGGCAAAATATAACTTTCTGGATTTAAGAGGCTTATTAAAGGTCTCACAAGATTTCCTCAACATCAAACGACTCTTCTAAAATGACATTTTCAGATCTAAAGCAAATGAATCCCACACTTATGGATTAAATTTACCTGGAAATATATGAAGGCTAAAATTAACTACTGAGTTCAAAATAGTTGTAGTCATTGATGATGCCAAAACAATGGGAGGGTTGCCTAGAATTCATTTTAAGATAAAATACTTTTTAAAAACTGTCAGAATATATACAATTTAATTATTGTGTATTATCTTCCTTCCATATTGCCCATTACCACTCATTTAATTGCTTGTCGCCTATAACTGAGAATATATTTATTAAATGCTTCTGGAGTTTTAAAGCAGCCGCTGCTATTTGTTAGCATATATTTGAAACAAATGATATACCTGAACGATGATATTAACCACCATGAGAGCGCTCTCAATACTTAAAAATAACCTGGCCTTCATTAGCACAGTCTTTAGAATTTTCACTACCAAATCCTGAATTTTAAGTTCCAAAGCCAACTGGATTATCTGTTAAATGTATATTTAGCATTGTGTTTATAACTCATTAAAAGGCTGAAAAAGCGGTTTACTTAAATGCTGCGCTTTAGAGAACAACGCAGCGAAATACAAGATTCCTGGTGGCTTTCAGACAGAAGACTAAAGAAAACAAAAGCCCATATAGAAAATTACCTGTTCTTATTCAAGGCCGGGTTCCTGCTTGTTTTTCCTACCTTTCAGCAACTGATTCTCAATAGGTATCCAAAGACATCTAGAACAATTACTTACCGTGTTTCAGTACCTAGTTATTTGGAAAGAAATCACCATCAGTCGAGCAGGCTGGCCCCCAGAAGCTCTGTGAGATTGAACTAAGAGACTGCAGAGGCTGTGAATTTTCAGGGAGAAGCCCACCCACACTAGCGTCTGAGTAAGGCTTAGTAAAAGGTGTTCGGCAGTCTCCAATCTTTCCTAAGAGAACAGTTCAATCAGACTGATCACGGTATCATAGGTTTGGGTAGGGCCTGGTGAACTTAGGTAGCCAAGGGCTGGTCCACTAATATGAACAAAATGTACTTAGAGACCATTTCATACATGAAAGCAGCGGTCCTCAAACACCAGCTTGCATCAGAGTCCCTTGGAGGGCTGGTTCTCGGTGGAACCCCAGCAGTTGATGTTGCCCGGCCCAGAGCCCACACTTTGAGAACCGCTACAGTAATGATTCAGTGTTAACTCAAGACTCCCAAGACTCTATAACAAATCAGAAAATCATTCAAAAGATTCCCGTTTAGAAAGTTAATGCTGGTAGCTCACAACAAGCCGTCAACTCCAAACAAACGGAATTTTTACGATACAAGGCTCAGTCCATCTGACCCCAGAATCAAATGGCTTAAACATTTTTCATTGTTCTAGGTCATCTCAATCTTAATTTTTTACTTACAACATCCCCCTTTATGGTACTTCCCTTTCAAATGCATCTAAGTGTTAGGAAATCAGGTCCTTCAGAACTTCTCTTCTCACTGCTACTTTTATCTATCATGTTTATTGAACTTTATCTCTAAATGAGATGTCAGTGGGGTACCTGGGTGGCTCAGTCGGTTAAGCGTCCGACTTTGGCTCAGGTCATGATCTCACAGCTCGTAAGTTCAAGCCCCGCGTCGGGCTCTGTGCCGACAGCTCAGAGCCTGGAGCCTGCTTCGGATTCTGTGTCTCCCTCTCTCTCTCTCTCTCTACCCCTCCTCTGCTCATGCTCTGTCTCTGTCTCAAAAATAAATAAACATTAAAAAAAAATTTTAATGAGATGCCAGTATCTGTTCTCTTTTGCTTGTTTCCTGTACTACCTGTATTTCTGTGTGTGTATGAAACATTCACCAACACACTATCTTATTCCACAAGCACCTTCTTTTGGGGGTTCTCTTTCTGTCTTTCTTGGAACTTAATGCTTGGGTTTGTGAACCACGTAGAAGTCGAGCTGATAATTCACCGTGGGTATTTACAATATCCCAAAGGGTTCCCACTTTCTTCATACAGATAATGCCATTTCTCTACCGTTAACCTTTCTGGCTGGAATAGTTTTTATGTATTATTTTTTTCCTCTAAAATCCTGGCTTCAATTTATTACCTGTATTAAAATGTATAGGGGGGGGAAAAACTACCTCTCATCCTTTATCTATTAGCAGAGACTTCTGGAAAACTCAGCTCTAAATATTTTTAAGGCACTGTGCACACACACAGATACGCATAAATACAACCTCTTTACTGCTTAACACATCTGCTGTATTGAGGAGAGGGAAAAGAAATAAAAACTATTTCCTGCATAAATGCCTTCTCCTTAACTTTTCTTTGAAGCTGCTGGAGACAACAGTGACCATCAAGGTGGTGTTCCTAGCACTGGCCACAGTGGACGCGCTACCCACTCTGACAAAGGTCGTAGCAGGGGTCGCCTCAGAGGTACCAGACAAGGTGACAAAAAATCCTCTTACTGAGGTTCAGAGGGAGCAGAATTCCAGCATATCTGAAAAAAAAATCCCATGCTGAATCCTCATTATTACAGTTAAAGAGAAAGTTTTTTTTCTCTCAGTCTTTCCATATTATTTTAAAACATGCTTTCGAGAGTCTAGAAGAGTACTCACCTGGATGAGGAAAGTAAAAAGTATTGAGAGGACTAGGTTTTAATTAATTTCAATAACCACCGTGGTTAGCACGAGTACTTGATGAAAGCTATAAGTAAAAATAAAAGCTAGCAAATGGGAGCTAAAAGCTGAAAAGGCTTGCCTCAAGGATGGATATAAAGGGAAACGGTTAAGAAATAATAAAATTTACCTGGAGTGTGTCAATAATAGACTGAACTTCATTATTTGTCTTTTTGCTTTTTGGTAATTTAATCTCTGATAATTTTTAAATAGGGTGAGTTCAGAGTAGATGTATATGCCCGTGTGTGTACATGTGTATAAATTTTCTAAGAATTGGCCAGGGCTGGTTCAAAATGGATTCATTACTTTGCCTCTAATATAAAGGTACTATTACTATAAACTTAATTGGAAATGTTTTATAGTAAGTAATATCCTATGCATCCCTGAATTGTAAAAAGAAAATGTTTTAGAGTCCTACTAATTAACATGCCTCTTCTTTGATTACCTTTAAATTAATTATGGTATGCATTTTAAAGAAAATATTTTAAATAAGAAAATTAAACACCCCCCCCAAGTGAGTAATCAACATTAGAATGTAAATTATGTATTTTGATGTGAAAACAAAAGAACAAATATGTCATGATTCTAGCTGTGACACAGTGAGTTAGTGAGACCTATAAGCTCCTTCTTCAGGCTGATAGCATGTTGTGGTCTCAAATCTATTACACTTTTGAATTGATGTGCTATTATCTTTGGACAACTTTCACACCAGGAGGTGATCCCAGCAAGAAAAATGTCTTAAATGAAAAGCTTATAAACAAGATACATTTCACCGCTGTTACCTGAATTAATATGAGCTATTAGTGGTTGTACAAAACGTGGTTTGAGACAGAAACTGTTTTTAACATTTTGCCAAAAAATTCTGCAATATGAATGTGTGAATAATTATACATTTTAGCAACTGCCACTGTATCAATTTGTAATTATAATGAGTACGCAAACATGTTCATGGTAAATACAACATTATATGTTCACTGATCTCCGAAAATTGGGAAGAAAAGTTCTAGAATATTAAGGTGATTTGTGCAAAATGTATTTTAGTGAATTCTTTCATATTTACTTTTAGGTCTTAATTGAGAAACGAATCTAATATAACATAAAAAAACTAATTTAATAGAATATAAAATTTAAGCATAACCACACCTTTCAAAAATATATAGGGTTATTATAATAGGAAGCAAAGATTTTTATTGTGACTTATTTTAACATAGGTATGTCTATAATCAAGCACAAAATCATGTTACAGTTTGGGAGGTTAGGAACTGAACAACAGGTCAAATATGCAGATTTGTTTCTTTTTCTTTCCTTTTTCTCATGATCAAGAAGGCTCCACAGTCTTTGTTTCAAATTTTAGTTATTACAATAGTGCAGCCATACCATCAAAGGCAGAAACCTGTATTAGATATTTTCCTACATGTTTTAAGATTATCAATTATACCTACTGTTGGGAAATGATGTACTAAATATATTAAGATGAAAATGGGAATGAAAAAGAATGCCTTAAAATTCCTATGGGCTATTTGAACAAGATTTCAATTATTAATTCATTTAATTATTGACAGCCGTCTATGCTTAAAAACCTGTTCAGCAAAGTTCTTTCTCTGCAAGTTTGAGAAGGAAGTGTGAGCCAGATAAAGAGGTGAATTTTGATGTTAAGTTTATGACGAATGAAAGAATTTCAGGGTTGTAAGAGATGTTGAAGGTATCTTAGTCAATCAAATATGTGGTAGTGAACATTAAGTAGTAACAAAACAAAACATAAAACAACCATCCCAGAGAGAGGAAAGTGTTTTAAATAAACCTGAGTGAGCACCTATTTACCATGTGCAAAGAAAACACGATCTAATTTTAACTTCACAAAATCCTCACTGCGCGCGTGTGTTATAAAAGCTACTTTTTTTTTTTTTTTTAAGTAGGCTTCACACTCAGCACAGAGTGCAACGTGGGGCTTGAACTCACAACCCTGAGATTAAGATCTGAGCTGAGGGCAAGAGTCGGACGCCTAACTGACCAAGCCACCAAGGCACCTCCTATATTCTTTTCTTTAAATTGAGTACACTGGGCCGTAATTTGCCAAAGTGTATACAGAGGCAAAACCAGGTCTTTTTAGGCCCTAAAACTTATGTTCTTGACCAGTTACATAATAGAGGAGTAGTTTCTATATGAGCTATGTATCTTAACTCGTGTATAAAACACACTCCAATTTAGGGGTGCCTGGGTGGCTCAGTCGGTTAGGCGCCTGACTTTGGCTCCGGTCATGAACGTGCAGTTCACGAGCTCCAGATCTCATTGGGCTCTGTGCTGGCAGCTCAGAGCCTGGAGCCTTCTTCTGATTCTGTGTCTCCTCTCTGCCCCTCTCCTGCTTGTGCGCGCGCGCTCTCTCATAAATAAAAATTTAAAAAAATTAAAAACTCCCTTCAATTTGTATTTATCTCCTGTCTAAAGAATAAGAAAGATACTAAGCTTTAATACCATAATGCGGTGATGATGGTGGAGGTGGCCTTCAGTTCGTTGGTGGGAAAGTCACTAACCTCAGTGACGTATCCTGAGAGAAGAAGTGTTCCCCAAGTAACACTCTCACCTTTCAACTTTTGTGGCTTGTGTGCGATGGGTTAAACACACGATTCTTCATGGTATTTTGAAACGAGTTGTAGAGTGATCCTGAAAATCTTTTTTAACCACATAAAGGTTAGCCAGCTAGCTCATGGCAATGTACCCAAAAGAGTAATAAACCTTCCAAATGAGTTAAACATATAACAAGAAGGGTCCAAATTTGCTGACCGTTTCTGGGATGACAAGTGGCTGTTAGTGTGGCCTGCTACCAAGAGTATATTTTTGGGAAAATTATTAACCTGTCCTTCAAGGTAAAGTAGTATTCAAGAATGAGTAAGAAAGTACCAGTCCTCTAAAGAAACTCTTAGTGCAGACAGGATATTTTTAAAACTCGCATTTGGAAATGTTCCCATCAACATATTATTTTGTTGCCAAGAACAATGACTACCATCTATAACAATTTTTAATTTTCTAAACTGTTGAAAAGTCTGAAAAACATGTATCTTAGTGAGCTTGGTCCTTATTTAAAGATGTAAAAATGGAACAACTTTCTAATTAGTTTGCTAGAACATCAGAGAAAGTAGCCAAATTTCAACAGTTACAGTATGATCCCAGTTGTCTGTGGAATCTAATAAAATTGAACTCATAGAACCAGAGAGAAAAATGGTGGCTGCCAGGGGCTGGGGAGGTGGGGGAATTGAGGAGAGATGTTTGCCAAAGTGTAGGATAAATAAATGTTTTTGTTTATTTTTGAGGGGGGAGAGAGAGAGAGAGAGAGAGAGAGAGAGAGCGAGCCTGGGTAGGAGAGGGTCAGAGAAGGAGACACAGAACCTGAAGCAGGCTCCAGGCTCCGAGCTGTCAGCACCGAGCCCGACGTGGGGGCTTGAACTCACGACGAGACCATGACCTGAGCCAAAGACAGACACTTAACCAACTGAACCATGCAGGTGCCCAAAGTGTAAAACTTTTAGTTATAAGATGAGTAAGTGCTGGTGATCTAATGTGCAGCCAGGTGATTATAGCTAATAATATTGCATTGGATACTTGAAATATGCTAAGAGAATAGACACACGCAAATGTACACGCGTACGCGCGCACACACACACACACACACACACACACACACACAGAGTATGTGAGGTGATGGATAGATTAATCATTTCAAAATGTGTGTGTGTGTGTATGTGTGTGTGTGCGTGTGTAGATAAATTTAATGATCAGGAAGTTCATATAGTTGTTAGGGTCAAAAAAGGTTTAAGGTATGATTAATATTTGATATGTAATTGTCTTATAAATGTATATTTAATAATTTATTAAACAAACAAAACTAAATAATAGATTGAAAGAAAATAAAATTATTTAAAAATGTTATTTATTTCGGGACATCTGGGTGGCTCAGTCATTAAGCAACCGATTCTTGATTTCCACTCAGGTTATGATCTTGCAGTTTGTGAGTTCTAGCCCCACATCACGCTCTGAACTGACAGTATAGAGCCTGCTTGAAATTCCCTCTCTCTCTCTCTTCCCCTCTCTCTGTCCCTTCCCTGCTCTCGCTGTCTCTCAAAATAAATTAACTTTAAAATATTATTTATGGGGTGCCTGGGTGGCTCAGTCGGTTGAGTGTCTGACTTCAGTTCAGGTCATGATCTCACAGTTCATGAGTTCGAGCCTGGAGTTGGGCTCTGTGCTGACATCTCAGAGCCTGGAGTCTGCTTCAGATTCTGTGTCTCCCTTTCTCTCTGTCCCTCCCCTGCGTGCGCGTTCTCTCTCTCTCTCTCTCTCTCTCAAAAATAAATAAACATTTAAAAAACTAAAATAAAATGTTACTTATTTAATTTCATCCTTTCAATGTTTAGTTTTATACATGTATGATAACATGCCTAAGATTAGTACATTGCTAGTTCTGCATAATTAATGATGTGATAAATACATGTATTTTGGGTTGAGTGCTTTTATTTTCTTTCATATGTAATTTATAAAAAAATTTGGAGACACTACGAGAAGAAAAATAAATTTAGAATTTGGGATCTAGTTGAGAGACACCCCGCTAATTAGTCATGTGACCTTGGGCCGATTACTAAATCTCAATGGGCTTTAAAAGAAGGCAAGATAAGGTTAACTGCAAGATTAACTCCAATTGTGAAATCTGTTCTGGAATAGAGTCCATCTTTCTCAAAAGCAGTCAGAACTTCTCCGCGTCTTCTATAACCACCTTGAGTTTTTCAAACTGGTACATGGTAAGACTTTCATAAATACGGGCTGAGTGAGTGAATGCATCCAGGACTCAGTTCATGAAACACCACTGCCCTACCGCTATCTCAGATCATGTCTTCCCCATTGGTTCACCGTTACTTTTTCCAAAAGCAAGTTCTGTCTTTGAAAATTTACTTCATAGTTTAATTCCTGTAGGAAGTCACCCCAATTAAATAGGGACTACACTGATCACTCTCATGATCAAAAAATACCTATCTCCAAAGGTGAAAAGGCTATGTCATTGTTCACAAACTTTATCAACATGTCCATTCTTGTTAGCTGTCACTGCCTTTCCTTCACCAAGCCTTTACTGCCTTTGTAGTTGTCACTTACCTGTGTAAATATGGAATCAATTACTTTTCTCTTCAGTGGGGAGTGTAAGAAAATAAAAAGCAAAGAAGCTGAAGTTCCAGGTACTTTGCAATGACATTTCAATGAATCCTTCTAAAATCTTTGAGAAGTCCATCAAAACCCATTTTATGACAAAATAAATAAGATAAAAATATATGAGTAATCTGCCCAAGGTGACACAGCTAATTGGATGTTAAGATTTTAACACAGATTTGTCTGTCCCCAAACCCACGCTTTTTCCCACTGCTCCGTGACCAGGAAGGAGCACTATGACATCAGTGCAGGATGTGACTGGGGCACGATGATTTCTGGTGGTAGTATTTTAAGTGGTTCAGATGCTACGAAATCATAAAGAGGTTCATGGCAGAATCAGAGGGGTTATCAACAGAAGTTATTAAGCTTAGCTGGTTAACTGCATGCCCAAGAATGTAATCTTGTGGGCTCCAAGGAAAGGGTTCTAAGAATGGTATAACAGGAAACAGACTTGGGACGCCTGAGGGGTTCAGTTGGTTAACCGTCTGGCTTCGGATCAGGTCATGATCTCACAGTCTGTAAGTTCGAGCCCCGCGTCGGGCTCTGTGCTGACAGCTCAGAGCCTGGAGCCTGCTTCGGATTCTGTGTCTCCCTCTCTCTCTGCCCCTCCCCCGATCACACTCTGTTTCCTCTCTCTCAAAAGTAGATAAACATTAAAAAAAATGGGAAAGAGAAAAGAAAACAGACTTTATCCCAGGTCTGACGGAAGAAATAGAGAAGACAAAAACTATGTCAAGGGAAAAATGAAGAGACACTAGAAACAATAAGCAATTCTCTTTTGAGAGGGTGCTTATTAACTGGTGATAAAACCAGAGGATGAAACTTGAGAGCACCACACAGCTTCAAAACTGGACAGAAATGAATTCTAGGAAAAAGATAGAAGCTCTATGTAATAGTGATGTCAGGCTGAGATAAAACACACACGTGCATACACAGAGCATGCACACACACACAAGGATCAACCCATTTTCACAGACAATATTAGTGAAGGTAGAAGGATTTAAAAACCTCACAAAACAGTGGCTGAAAAACGGGAAGTGACTTGCCTCAAAGTGAATAGGTCAGATTCAGAGAAAGATAAGAATTAAATCCCAGTCATTAGCTATGACCAGAGTAACGGCGTGCGTGACCTTCTACTTTGATCCTGTTCGGAGAAGGGGCTAGAAATGTGTTAGAAGTAATTAAGAATTCATTTTCCTAGGTACTATGGAAATGAAGGTTATCATGTATGAATATTTTATACAGATTGCTGGTTATCCAAAACCAAACATTATCAGAGGGTACAGTAATTGCAATTTGTGGGAAATTATGCTTTCAGAAAATCACTTAAGGCCTATAGCAAATAATTAATGCATACTTTCTTGGTGTTTTAATTGCTATTATAAAGAAACTGGTTCACCTCAATTAAACAAAATAACATGCCTACTCTCTTGTACAGTATCTTCATCATGCTCGAAAGACACCTAAAGCTTTAAATACCTTAAGTAAGACTGAGGTCTAACTTCTGACACATGTGGAGACAATGCTTCCATCAAGGATTTTACTGATTCATTCCAAACATTTACTACTTTAGGTTCATTAAATGTCTCAAGAATATGAAGAGTTGCCTTTCATCATAATTTAAAGATTTTTTTTTTCTTTCCAGGAACAAAATTAACAGCCTTGGGGTTCCTACCTGCAAAAATTCACCCACTTATGGGGCGCCTGGGTGGCTCAGTCAGTTAAGCGTCCAACTTCGGCTCAGGTCATGATCTCTAGGCCTGTGAGTTCAAGCTCCAAATCGGGCTCTGTGCTGACAGCTCAGAGCCTGGAGCCTGCTTCGGATTCTGTCTCCTTCTATCTCTGCCCCTCCCCCACTTGTGCTCTGTCTCTCAAAAATCAATAAATGTAAAAAAAAATTAAAAAAAATTCACCCACATTTTGTTGAATGACACGAATAATGAAAAAAAAAAAAAAAGCAAGAGATTTTATTCTGATAAAATTATGACTGTAAGCTTGACCCAACTACCACATGAAGATAAAGTAGACATACCTGTTCCAGTTAAGATAAATACTTTTCTTATCCGTTGGAGAGAGGAGAGCTACTTGGTGATAAATGATATTCGTTCAAGTGTTAACTAATTAGGTTAATTTATCCCATGCAGTGCTTGCTATTATTATCATTATTTGGTCATATTTTAACAACATTTATGGAGTACCTATCATTTGCCAGGTACTTTACTTACATTATTTCATTTAAAAGTCACAACACCCTTTTTAGCAAGTATTATTATGGCATGGGCAATTGACCTGTAAGGTTTAAATAATTTGTTGATGATTATATAGATCATTTAAATGAAGGATCTGGGATTAAAAACCCAGTCTGACTGCAAAGCAGTCAGTCGTGATGCTAAACTGTGTTTGTATCTGGGTTTATGGATACATTTGGACAAGACGGACAGATTGGATGACATCCCCTATCCTATCTGCGAACAGATATATTCTTAATTTGCTTTTCTCTTTGAGTCCTGCATCTTTTGAAAATGTTTGTGCAAAAGTCCTGACCCGTGACACCAGGGTCCCAACACTTGCATCCTGCTGATGGGGCTCCACCTGATCTTAGGGCTGATAAAGACATGACTGAGAAATTGAAGGAGGAGGAGCTGACACTCCCCGCTTCCCCCCACCCCCCCATCTCCCACCTGTGGGGTTTAGCCGGAGTGTTCCCGCTCTCACACAGCGAGGCTTCAAGGCAGAGTATGATGAAGCTGTTTGAGACGTTTTCTGCCCACCTCCCATCAAGTGATGAATGGATAAAGAAATTGTGGTTTATATACACAATGGAATACTACTTGGCAAAGAGAAGGAATGAAATCTGGCCTTTTGTAGCAACGTGGATGGAACTGGAGAGTATGATGCTAAGTGAAATAAATCATACAGAGAAAGACAGATACCATGTGTTTTCACTCTTAATGTGGATCCTGAGACACTTAACAGAAGACCATGGGGGAGGGGAAGGAGAAAAAAGTTAGAGAGGCAGGGAGGCAAACCATAAGAGACTCTTAAAAACTGAGAACAAACTGAGGGTTGATGGGGGGTGGGAGGGACGGAAGGGTGGGTGATGGGTATTGAGGAGGGCACCTGTTGAGATGAGCACTGGGTGTTGTATGGAAACCAACTGGACAATAAATTTCATTAAAAAAAAAAAGAAGAAGAGGAAGAGAAAAAGCCTGCCGTTGTAAATGTTGGAGCCCCTCTCCTGCCCGGTCTCCTTGGATCCTCTGGTATGCTCTGCTCAAAAATGACGGAGCCTTCATACTCAATGCCAGGTTTTTGCTACAGATTAGATCTTTGGTAAAACCATTCTGAGCCCAAAAAAATGATGTTTAAAAATAAAACTACTAGGTTTTATTCAGGAATATATATCAATATTGACTTCTGGGAATGACCTTCACCTTACAGCTACTGTCAACTCACAGCCTACTTTTCCATCTTGATTATTGGCATGACGTGTGGTAGCCAAGCAAGTCGAGGTGGCAGCATTATAATTAGTTAATAATCATCACATTTAAACAATCATGCTTTTGCTTTCACTTATCTTAGTAAATCGACTCCTAGTTCATGCTTTATTTTCGAATGAGGTCTCTATTTCTGTATAGAAGAAAGAAGAGTTTTGGAAACCAAATTGTAACGCTGCTGGAGACACAGTAGTTCATTGTGTATTTTTTTTAAGAGAGAGAGCAAACATGTGAGCTGGGGAGAGGGTCAGGGGGGAGAGAGAGAGAATCTTTTGTTTTTTAAATGTTTATTTATTTTTGAGAGAGAGAGAGAGAGAGAGAGAGAGAGAGAGAGTGGGGGAGGGGCAGGGAAAGAGGGAGACACAGAATCCGAAGCAGGCTCCAGGCTCCGAGCTGTCAGCACAGAGCCCGATGTGGGGCTCGAACTCATGGACTGCGAGATCACGACCTGAGCCGAGGTCGGATGCCCAACCGACCGAGTCACCCAAGCACCCCTACATTCGAACTTCTTGGACAAAATCTCAGTCAATACAATGGCTTCAATACACACTCCCTCTTTTCATCTTGATATTGTGAGAAGAGAACAAAAACAAATATTTGACGTATTATTTTAAGAGCTACACACCTGAAGGAAAACAGAAGGTGTGAAGGGGCTGACAAAGGGTTAACGATCTGCTAGAAGTTGGTGTAGAAACCAGAAAAGTTCAAGTTGAGAGTCAACCAATGGCTGCTCCAACCACTAGCTGTTTTTCCACCACCTCTCTCATTTGGTCTCTTTTTCTTATCTGAGCTATAAGAGAATATGGGCTCACAAGCAACTTTACTCTTGGGAACACAATTTCGTCGGTAACAGTAGGTCCCTCTGTGTCCAGGGCAGTCTCAGTTTACGCCTGTAAAATTTCTAGTGCAATTGCTCTTAAAAACCTTTCACTCTCAAACTGTCTGCTTTGATGATAAATTGTATGGTCACCACGGAGCTTAGACACTGAATTAGGACAAGAGCGTTCGCAACTTCCCTCCTCTCACCGAGACAAGTTTTTACGCCCCAAATTGAAATGAGCCTTCCATACAAACATCACCTGGCAAATCCTTTTACATCATACCTCCTTCTTCCTACTACTCTGAGAAACACACGCACGTCCCCTTTATGGGCCTTTTAAGAAACAGTGTAAGTTGGGGCACCTGGGTGGGTCATATCCGCTGAGCGTCCAACTCTCGGTATCGGCTCAGGTCAGGATCTCGGGTTTTGTGAGCCCTGCGTCGGGCTCTGTACTGACAGCGTGGAGCCTGCTTGGGATTCTCTCTTTCCCCCGCCCACCCTGGTCCCTTCCCCGCTTGCACTGTCTCCCTCTCTCAAAATAAATAGATAAACATAAAAACAAAAGAGAGACTGTAAGTTAGCAAAGGTGAAACCTTTCGAGAGATCTAGAATCCAGCTGACTTTTACTATTCACTAGGATATAATTTTAGATGAGTTTATTGGCTTTTTTGTTGTTGTTGTTGTTTGTTCATTTTTAGCAAACAGAGACGGTGAGGCCCTCAACCAAAGGTTAAGAATTTCTTAGCCTAGGCCCAGATCCAATGTTGAGTAACCCTAGCTTCTTCATTTTTGTGTCTCTTTCAATGGGCTGTGATGGTTTCCTTTTCCCCCCAGGTGCCCGTGGGTGACCCCAGACTACCTTTAACAAAAGGATATGGTATCAGTCCATAATCTTAAGTCAGAGGATTACCCTCCCAGGAATATTTTACTTAACGCTGTATCCGTAATTATGGAGGATCGAACTACTTACCATCTTGCTAAAGGTAGCGGGTCACAAGCCCGCAGGTGATGGTACCATTTTTCACCTGGGAAAGCTTTCCCTGGTAGGATAAGGCCACCACGTGTAGACCGCTGCCTGGATTTCTAATAGGAAAGGCTGACTGATACCTGACGCTTGTATGAGTGTCTCGCCTTTCCCTAGAACCATTCACAGTGAGGGCGCCTGGGTGGCGCAGTCGGTTAAGCGTCCGACTTCAGCCAGGTCACGATCTCGCGGTCCGTGAGTTCGAGCCCCGCGTCAGGCTCTGGGCCGATGGCTCGGAGCCTGGAGCCTGTTTCCGATTCTGTGTCTCCCTCTCTCTCTCTGACCCTCCCCCGTTCATGCTCTGTCTCTCTCTGTCCCCCCAAAAAAAAAAAAAAAAGTTGAAAAAAAAAGAAAAAAAAAAAGAACCATTCACATTGAGGATAAAAGGGGGGAAGAAAGGGAGAATATCTTAATTTAGTAAGTAATACTTCCGCTTAGGTATTTTTTAAGAAACTGTAGCAGCTGATCTCACATTACAGCAGCCCGGGACATTTAAATATTTAAATAAAAAGTGCAATAATAAAGAGGTAATTTAATAGGCAATTTCATACATTAATAATTAGCAAAGCATTAGTGAACTACAAGGTAAAGAGCTATGGAAACATAACTAATGAACTATCAATGCCAAAGTAGACTTCATAGTAAAACAAGACTTTAATAAATCTTTTATTAAATGGCTACAAATGAACCATTTTGTTAACGTCTAATAGGTAACTACTAAGCTACTTAATTCACATATATAAATGAAGACCTTGCAGGCAATTAACTTCACAATTGCTGAAGGTCAGGGCTCCCGATGCGAGTTACCGTACTACACCTTTAAGGGCTGCTGCTGTACTGGGTCAAGTCCTAGCCTTTCCTCCTCGGCTCTACAATGTGTTAGCAGCCATTATCATGCGCTGAGGCAGCTGAAGTATAAAATAAACAAGGCATGAGCGATACACTAGCAAATGCCCAGAACTGAATCCTACAAAGTGTAAGAAATAGTGAGTGCAAAGAAAAGGAATCCTGAAGGAAAACTCTAAGCGAGGATGGGTATTTACGCATGGGCGCTGACTGCTTTTTACTGGAGAGGAGGAGAAACTAAGGAAATGCTGATAAATTGCAAACGCTTGTCTGGGTCTGGATGTGACTCTAGGAGATCTGAAACTCACTAGAGATTATAGACCAGAACCGCTCTATTTACTGAGGAGGAACGTACAGTACACAATAATATCGATTGTCTCCAGCAGCAGCAAATGTTAAATTCATTAGAGAAAGGAAATAAGCATTGTTATGGAAGCAAGAAACTGCTGGTAAAAAAAAAATGCTTTTTAATAAATCAGTACAGAAGCTGCATGGAAACAGGACAAGGTGGAGAATCTCTGATGTCTTCTCCACCAACTCATATGGACTAAGTCTACAAATTACGGAGAGTTTCATGGGTTATTACATGCCAATTTGCAAGCGGTAATTATCAATGCATGCTGGCAGGAGAAAGGGGGAGGAGACAAAACAGATTCTTACACACCCATAACTGAATTTCATGCTCTGTAACTGACATCCTTTAAACGACAGTTCCAGAAAAGTGAGAATCCGTAAAATGAGTATACGTGTAAACAGAAGTAATTGGCAAAGACGAAACTGTGCTCCAGATTAAAAACGAGTCAATGGCAGACCCACGTCTGGATGAAGTTGTTAATGTAGCTGAAACTGAACCTGAGAATCATACTCAATGGGGAACCTTAACTAAGAAAGGAAAAATCAATGACAGATAAGACTGGTTCTTCACCTCAAGAGCTCCAACCAAGTGAGACTATTAAAGAAACCACAGCAGGTCAGGACAGTGTGAGATTTTCACATCGCTGCTTAGGTTGATACACTGCGTCTGTGCAAAGCTGAAATACCATTTTCTTTTGATTAGCAATCTTATAAGATGTGGACCTCTGCAAATGAGAAGGTGACAAAACTGGACAACAGACTGAAATTTTTTTCAGCATGATATACGATGCTTTGATTCATTACTCTATATATTTCTATGTTAGTGAGATGCTATCAACTGGCAGATTTTCTTCCTGTGTCAATTCACAAAAACTGTATAATGTAATGCTGTTTGATGGGTCACTCATGGCATTGCTTTGAAATGGAATTTCAAACGGTATTGCTTTGAGATCATCCTGAGAGTGATTTTTTTAGATGGTCTGAATATGGGAGAAATCAGCTACGATGGGTTGTCCTCTAAACAGCTACTTTCTTTCCTAACTTCCCACCAAAAAGGAACAAACTCATTAGTACATACGAGGAATAATAAGAATGCACCTTATCTTTCCCCCAAATTATTCTGAATATCTTCACGAGAAGACTTGGCTTCAAAGAATCCCAACTCTCCTACTGGCACAGTTTTTGAGGCTTCTGTGCCACACGACATCCCTAACACTAAACACGTTTCTGCTGACTTAACTTGACACATTTCATACATATTTGTCAAAACAATTATTGTTAACTACAATGCAATTATCCATATTCAATTTGATGACTCAACTGGAAAATTACTTTTTTCCTAATAAAATTTTTCCAAATGACAACAGTGAATCAGTGTTGATTAGTTGTTCAGTGCGTGCTAATTAATTACACGGGGTAAATTTAGTTCTGTGCTAATAACCGCAGGGGGAAAAAATTTTGTAGACACGACTCTTGTTACAAGTGAAGAAATTTCCTTCCTGCCTACTTCTTCTGTACTTTCTCTTTCTAATCTATCCCGGACGAGTGTTCAATAATACAAAATAAACAATAAAAGCCAACTACTCTTGCCTGACGCTACAGGTGAAAAGACCGGAGTTCTTTGGAACCTTGGTCCTAGGTCAAGAGTAAAGGAAAAGAAAAAGATTTGTACTGTTAACGTGAGGACCTCCGGATAGCTCATTCTCATAGCAGACTTGGTTTAGATCATGCATTTAATGGCCAAAAAAAAAAAAAAATCCCAATTTATTCACTATGAAACCTATTTCTTTATCCAGAAGCTAATTTAAATGCTGACATTAGCCAGGGGCTCTATGGGGCAAGGCATTTTGGGGGGATATTCCCCCCCAAAGGACTCCAGACCCCCGTTTTCTGGCTTTCGTGTGGTGATGATTCTTTCTCTCTGAGCCTGATGGAAGTTTACGGCAGCAAAGAAATAAATACTGATAGGAATGTCAGGGGAACTTTGTCACAAAGCTGTCAATAGGAGGCCAGTGAGGTAGGACGCCGTATTCTCTTGTGTAAATACACGGTGTAAAGAACACAGGGCCTGGCCAAAGAAGGGACAAATTTTTGTGCCCGGAGATATTTACAAAGTCAACGGATTAATTCAAAACAGCTCTTCCTGATCTATGCTTTTGTAGGAGTGGTTTGCTACCTGTGGGCCAACCTGTGTTAAGTAATAATTTCAGAACCTCACTGAACACCTGTACGTGTGCAGAGGAAGGGCACTCAGCTGGAGACGCCTCTGGAAGACAAGATGGTGAAGCCTGTAGGCCATCGTACAGAAAGGGGGCAAAATTATTTCAGGAGTTAGAGGTATCAGTTCATTGTAAGGAAAAATCTTACCGTCGAATATTACTGTCTAAGAACGAATGGGATGTCTTGGGCAGTCATGCTGGAAGGAACTGTAGACAATAGGTCCTATCCTCTTTCTGTTGCAAGAGACTAAAATATCCTTAACAGATGCTCATCTGACTATTACACCTAGGAATCCACTATGGTTTTATGATGTAACGGACACGACGTAGCCTGTAAAAGTAGGGACGTCTAGAACTAAGTATATGCTACACATGTTCACTGCATCACCCTCCATACAGAATTGAGAGTCACCTTTTACATCTCTGACTTTTTCCTGACATGCCTGCTAACGTGTAAATAAGAAAGAAAAAAAAAAACCCGCAGTAAGGAGGAGTTTTACCGAGGCCATTTACTCTTGTCTCTGACACAATGTGTGAAAAGGACAGGAAAGTTCACGGGCCCAGCGACTAAAAAATGGCTGGTAACCTGGCCCTGCTCCCACACAGCACAGAGGTATGCTAACTTTTTTTTAGCAAGAAAAGGGTTAGACTAGTTTACCTGTAAATGTTCAATGTTAAAACAACACAGTCTGTTGACTACTCTAGAATATCGATGCATGCAGATACGCTGTGCGGCCCTAACGATCAGATAATCTGCGAGTCTCCCATAGAGGAGTTACCTGCTTTCCAGTGGTACATTACTGCCAAGGACCCAGCTGTCCTGCAGCTGGACGGACTCGGGTGTGGTTTGCAGCTCGGCGGGCAAAGCAGCCGGCGGGGCCGGACTCTGGTTCCTTCTATTGGTCAGGGAGTTTCTGTTGAGAGAAGTGATGGACGGATGGTGCTGTGCGGGGTGCTGCTTATGGGGTGGTGGCAGAGGCGGAAGGGTGGGCTGGCCTTGGTTGTTTGCAGGTTGCTCTGAAAAAAAGAAAAGGAAACTCATTCTATATATGAGTACATGTACATATGTGTGTGTGTGTGTGTGTGTGTGTGTGTACATACACATCTACACACACCACCAATGTCTTGGGGATCCACTACAGATGAATTAGAATTAAAATCTGCATTTAAACCCATATCCTAATCAATTTGCATATTATTCTATTAAGCGGGTGTTCAGTGACATTCTCTAAGAGCGAGTTTACCCTTGATACACGGAGTACTAATTAATATACAACAGATGGTAAAATTGGTTTTGGTTTTAATTTGTTTCAGATTTTTTTTCATCTGGTTTTATTAACACCTACAGAAAACAGCGTCTGACAGCTCCCCTAATGTGCCTTTAGACTTCAGCTTTTTTTAACAAACCGACCCTGAAATTAAATGGGTAATTTCGGTTGAACACAAAGGTTTTCGAAATGCATATAATCCCTATAATTATTTAATGGAGGTTTTTTTTAAGCTTTATTTAACTGCAATAAATTATTACAAGCTAGCTGCTAAACAGCAGTAGACTAGTTTAGTGCATTTCAAATAAGCCAGACCTGCCTTATGATCCACTAAAAGACGCTAAGTATTCTTTAGCAGAAGGTCACTCTGTGAAGCAGATGTTGTTTCATGGATATTTAACAGACTGAATCACATCTGATTACAACGTCAGAAGACTCATATACTTAATGACCGTTACATCCATTAGAACACACACAGAACAGATTTGCCAATTTCACAGTACGCCGTATAACTACATCTTGGAGTAAGTCGTAGGTGACCAGGGCGACTCATGCCATTGTGTCACTGGTACAAATATTTTGCTCTCAACCACAATCATAAGGGATCCAGCAACTTCAAACTATAAACACAACGGTAGGTTGTGACCAAAGAAACATTCCCTAAAACTAGGAAGTCGTAAGGTAAAATTGACAAACCAACGTAACACGAGACTGACTTTTCAATCTCATTACCTGCCTTCGGACATGCTAGAATTCACAAATACTACATTTTAACAAACAGACAGAGGACTCCTTAATTTAATGCTAACCTTATTATGGTTCCATACATGTAAGATGTCAATTTTTGACTAAATGCAGTTCAAAGTGCAATATAATTTTAAAGTGATGTATTAAATCATGCTATTAATATAAATGCACCTATTAAAGAAGAATAGGAAACACAGGGACTATCTTTCATCTGCAGTGTGAACGCCAGCAGAAATTGTTATGCCAAATAGAGTCTAACACTGTAATTGTGAATGCATAAAATGAATTCTTGATATGTAATAGCTTGAATATATCTTATACCCTCTTTACAGGGTATAAGAATTAAAATAACTCCTCCCATCGCATATAATATCTGTAAATACTGCATATTTCTAATGGCCTCTAACAATCCATATAATACCATTTAACAACTAATAATTTCTTACTCTTGAAATGAAGGAGAGAGAAAACCCCTGAATATATGAAACAAGGTTCTTTCTTGCACGTTCTCCGTTCCCAAGGATCCCCATCCTAGAAATTACAGAAATCTTGCTTGGTCCATTGTTTTGATGCTCATGAAAAATTAAGATTATCTATATCTCAGTTAAATTGAAAGTACTCCTGGAGGAGGGGCACCTGGGTGGCTCAGTCAATTGAGCAACTGACTCTTGATTTCAGCTCAGGTCATGATCCCAGAGTCATGGGATTGAGCCCCGTGTCGGGTTCCATGCTAAGCGCTGAGCAAAGAGCCTACTTAAGATTCTCGCTCTGTCTTTCTCTCCTTCTGCTCCTCTTCCCTGCTCTCTCTCTCTCTCTCAAATTAAAAGAAAAGAAATTACTCTTGGAGGAAATGCGAAGGCTAAACTAACACATATAGTTTTAATTGTGATAGGAAAAAAGAAACAGTTTAAAATTCAAAGATTTATTATTCAGGTATCATATAGTTAATTAGCTTTGTCTTCCGCAGCATTAGGGCATATGATTAGAATCTCTACAGATGTCTTTAAGGAGCATTTCAAAAGCTGCTTTTATAACTATAACTATTGTTATATATATATATATATATATATATATATATATATTTAACAACAATATAT
>NC_064811.1:187274771-187413524 GCF_023721935.1 Panthera uncia
ATATATATATATATATATATATATATATATATTTAACAACAATATATAACAATATATAACAATATATAATAGCATATATATATTTAACAACAAGCCAAGGGCCTTAACTAGGTTGGTATCAGTACAATGGAAACAAAGAAAAGAGGAAACATTTCAAAGGGAAACATATTAAGATTATGTCTAAAAAGAAGTATAGGGATGTGTCAAATGACTCCATATTTTTAAGCATGGCTCCATGGAAGAATGGAATTATACGACACATATGATATACAAATTATATATTGGATATTATGCTAATTAGAGGAGAGAGCAGTGTATATAGCAGTCAATTCCAAATTTAATTTCTAACTCTGCCAGGCATCATCATAGTGAGCCTCAGTTTTCTCATGTGTGATGTGGGGAAATAATATTGTCCCACCTAGGTATTTAATGATTCAGCGAAATGCACTCATTCATTCATTAATTCACCCACTTAGCCATTCATCCCACAAACATTTATCAAGCCTCTATGTTCCAAAGATATGCTAAGCCAATAACAAGTGAAAGTACTGGGTAATGGTAAAGCATCATGGATATTAAAATTGTTGTTGAAAATTACATGATTTTAAGATATGCTATCATTATCATGTATTTAAATATGTTGAATTTAAGATTCTTAAACGGTGAGACAAAACTTCCATTTCAGGCTTCAAAAATAACGAGTACTACTCTGGCTTTCTCTACGTTCATGCATTCACTTGGCAAGTATTTATCGGGAATTTACAATGAACAAGACATCACGCAAAGCTCCATGGCCCTTTCAATGGCCTACCCAGGTTATTTCAGCCAAGTGTGTTCTGTCTGCTGGGACCTCTTTTGATCTGACTACATAATCATGAGGCCCGCCTATAAAACAAATCCAGGTCATGAAAGCCGGACTCAATCTAAAATCTGGTGCAAGAGAATAAATGCAGAGCCTGAGTGAGATGGGATGGATGAACAGACATTTACGATTCTGCGGAAGCCCGCAGAGAGGGGCCAAATCCGAGGATTCACGTGGAGGGGAATACCACCTCTAGAGATTTGGGCTTACAGGTTGTAAGAAGCAGCTGAAGTATGAATCTATACCGACTTATTCAAGACAGAACAAATTTATAAAGTATAACAGGATAAAGTAAAATTTAACATAGCCGGAAAGGAAGAGAGAATAAAAGAAAATCAAGTAGGAGAGATAAGATAAAGCCAGACCTAAAGCTAGTGGACAAAACGCCTGCCGTATAGTTCTGTACATTTTCAGAGAAGGATACAAATCTGGCTCTCAATTATTTATCTAGTTGCTCACACAAAAAGGGAAACGTGATCACTTCCATGATTTGGAGTGTTTTTAAGACCGCAGAGTTTGTTTAAGGAAAGCATAACTATTACTGAAAACAGAGAAAATATTCTTTTTAAGCACTCACAGGAAGAAAAACTGAATATCCATAGAAAATTTTATGACCTGGGTTCAAAATCGACACAAATGAAATAACAGGGTCTAGATTTGGAGACGAGCACTTAGAGTCTAACACAAGGGGTCAGATCCACTAGAACAACCACAACGTCAACTGCAGCGTTTGCTTTAAGCTGATCCATTGATACAGGCTTTGCACTCACTTGAGACAGTTTTGGACAGAACGACTCTGGAGTTCTAGAAGGGACAATAGGACCTCCCAGAGGGAGGTCCTGAGACATAGGTCTCAACATGTCATTTTCCTTCTTGGAAACTCCAAATGGCTTCCTAGTATCTGTAAAACATCAAACTAACTCTAAAGGTGTATGTCCTAGGGTTGTCTGGGTGGCTCAGTTGGTTAAGCGTCCAACTTTGGGTCAAGTCATGATCTTGCAGCCCGTGAGTTCGAGCCCCACATCGGGCTCTGTGCTGACAGCTCAGAGCCTGGAGCCTGCTGTGGATTCTGTGTCCCCCCCTCTCTATCTACCTCTCCCCCGTTCATACTCTGCCCTGCTCTGTCTCTCAGAAATAAATAAATGTGAAAAAAAATTAAAAAAATAAAGGTGTATGTCCTATTTCTTCAGTTAGTCCTCAAAATATTTTTGCAAATGTTTCCCCCATGAACCCTCCTCATGTATCTTCTCTGAGTCTTATATTATCTGTGCCTTTTCACAGCTTGTTTCCAAATCCCCTCTCTATTATAATTAATTTTATAGGTCTCGTGTCTCCTGTTAAGACTCTCTATGGGCAGGATTCACATTGAATTCACCTTGGAACCCGCATGGGGCCCAAGGACCACAGGGGGATGGACGTGTGGTCAACAAATATTTATTCACTCAAGTACATACCTGTTGAATGAATAATCATTCATTCAACTTGTGAAGAATTCAATGAAGAGAATGTCTAAGTGGTAAAAAGCTGAGCCTGCCCATCGTGTCTTTAACTGCAAGGTAATTTGCAACCTGCCCTATTTCCTTAACTCAATTCTGACATCCTGAAAGGCAGGGACTCTAACTTAAATTTCTTTGGACTTTTCAATATCTTCACTCAGTCTTGTACTTCAAAGGCTCCTAGAAATGTGCAGACTGGCGACAATTACGCAATCAGACCACTTTGGGGGCTCATCTCCTAAGGGCAGGGAGCCATGTTATCCACTCCAGACATCGGGTTTTAGGAATATTTCTTTGGAACCATAGCAGAGGCTGCAATATTCAAAATCTATCTTGTAAGGTGTGAAAATAATGGCAAGATTACATAAAAGTACACACAAATATAGAAAAAATAACATGTAAGATCTGAAACAATCTATAAAATGTATGTTTTTTCAGCTAACCATAGTTATGTCTTCCTTGTATCTTAAAGCTTTTGATTAGAAATGTTCCAAATTACGTATTTTAGGAAAGGCATAGGTTATTTTTTCAAAATATTCTTCCCGGTTTAAAAAAATAAAATCTTTTGCATTATGCTTACTGAAATTATGTATGATACCCAAAGAGTGCCTTTACTCATTTTAGTCCTTCTTTCTGCCTGACGTTTTTCAAGTTCCTATTGCTCGTGTAACTTCAGGATAGCCTAGAAGCTGCCTGTTTTTATTTGATAAACACAACTTACAGCAGATAATTTATCAGTAACAAATATTAGATAGATCCAACTTTGGTCATTTTGCTCAGCCCTTTGTCACCAAAGAATTTAGCCCAAGAGTGTCATTTCAGGCCGCCCCATTAAACCCATTAACATGGGGTAACGACTTGGATCATGGCATACACTGAATAAGGTATGTTGACAACCCGCGAAAGTGTTAGGAGCCACGGAAGAGATCTGATTACGGGACAGATTCCAGTTTAAGTAACTTACAAAACCCCAATTACAAGCAAATGTACGATATATTATTTGTGCTCTGCAGAGGGAAGAGAGTAAAGTTTTAATAACTTTTCCTAAATAGCAACTATGCTATTGATTGGTGAGGTGAAAGGTACCATAGAGACAAATAACGATAATACGGATTTTTCTTTTGCAGTGGGATATTTTCTTGAATAAGTTATGTATCTGTCTCTCTGAGCTTCATGTATTTTATAGTGCTTAAAGAATCTAAAAGATACAGTGCCTGACATACCATAAGTGTTAAATAGTAACTTATTAATGCCAGAAAAGAAAGAACTCTCTTTAGGGAAGAACATTATGAGGGAAAACAGTACAGCTGACCCTTGAACAACGCAAAGGTTAGAGGCACTGAGCCCCTGTGCAGTAAAAAAAAGCTGAGTATAACTTTTGACTCTCCAAAAAAACTTAACTACAAATAGCCCACTGTTGACCAGAAGTCTTACCAATAACATAAACAGTTGATTGATAGACTGCATTCTTACAATAAAGTAAGTTAGAAAAAAGAAAATACTAAGAAAATCATAAGGAAGAGAAAATACATTTACAATCCTGTATTTATGGAAAGAAATCTGTGTAGAAACGGACCCATGTTGTCCAAGGACCAGTTGCAACTGGGAAGCCTCGTCACTAATCAATACCGCTATCACAAGGCACAAGGACATACAATCAAGTGCGTCTGAACAGGAAGACTTTCTCCCTTCACGGGTACCAAAACAAGAATCTGAAATGTCGCAGGAATCAGAAAGCAACTACTGTCTGGCCGGAAGAGGGAATTTTAACCTCACAGTCATGAAGTCAGCCTGTCTCTTCTTCCCGTGTAGTATGACCACAGAAGCAAGTCAAGAATTTTCAAAAGGGGGGAGAGGAAGACACCTGTTTTTTTAAAACATACCTGGGCATGTTTACTGGTTCAATTTTTTTTTTTTTTTTTTTAATTAAAAGCAGCTCCCAGACTGCTGTGTGCAGTTCAGTCCCAGTTTTTCGCTGCTTTACAGCCTTGGGCTATGGTCTTTGGGGAACACTGTGGAAATGAACTCTGAAACAGGAAAGCTGGGGGATTAAAATATCTTTGTGTGCATGCGTGTCTGCGTGTGTGTGTGTGTGTGCGTGCGCGCGCGCACCCCTGTTCGCGTGGGAGGGACCGAAAGGTAAGTGTCAGGTGAGAGGCGAAGAGGAAGCTGAAGAGGTGTCCCCAAAGTCACCCCGACCACTCTGTCCCACACACCTTCCTTCACAAGCCTGTCCTCTTCCTTCCCTGGACCTCAGCTGTGGGGCGGCCCAGGTCCCTAGAGGAGAAGTACCCTGCTTCACAAGGGGGACAGAATCGAAGGGTGACAGCTGTGTTGTATGAAAACAATTGGTTGCAATGTGAATAAAATCCGCTAACAAAAGACAAATGGGGGTGGGAGGGAAGGAGAGGAGGAAGGAGGGCGGAGAGAGAGGCACACACCAAGGAACAAACACAATTTTAACTTTACTGAACCCAGAGAAGTGCCGTTAGGCAAGACACATCCTGGACATTCATTTGCCTATGGCTTGTGTACTCCTGGACGCTACGGGCAGCAGGCTGAATAAACAAATAAACTCTGCTTCTGGTCCCCTGACAGTTTATAATATGATCCACATACCGTGTTGAGCTACACAAACATTTAGAAGGAGCCAAACCCATTTACTGATGCTTAGCAAAGATGGGGCTGAAACCCTTCTTTCTAGATCGTAAAAAGTGTTCCTTCTCACTTCACTCCCTGGTTAACATCCCTAACTTTCTCCCACCGGTTACAAATGAAACCTGAGTTTTCTTCGAAACCGACCTCTTTGTTGTTGTTTGTTTTAATGTTTATTTATTTATTTTTGAGAGAGGGGGGAAAGAGAGAGAGAGAGAGAGGGCACAAGCAGGGGAGGGGCAGAGAGAGAGGGGGACGCAGAATCCGAAGCGGGCTCCAGGCTCTGAGCTGTCAGCACAGAGCCTGACGCGGGGCTCGAACTCACAGACCGCGAGATCATGACCTGAGCCGAAGTCGGATGCTTAACCGACTGAGCCACCCAAGTGCCCCTTTCCCTTGATTTTCTAATGGTAAATGTAGGTAACAACACCTCCTTCATCTGGCTACATTTCAAGAGCTACTAGGAAGGGCGCATAATATAAATTCAAAACATCTTATGACACTGAAATTAGTAAATTATACAATGAAAATGTCTCTTCTGCCCAGAAAAATCTCATATACATTACAGACATTGAGTTGCCTTTATTTTCCTCTGAGGAAAAAAAAAATGGAAGCACCAAGACTTTTCCTTATAAATGGGGAATATCTGAGTTGAGGAAATACGTCTTTTTTTGTCAGACCACACCTCAGTAGAGCTCACTGTAGAGCAAAAATATTTAGACATTCAGGGTGACTTCCAATTTCTCTCCTTTCCCTCCAACAATGCTGTATTAATAAGATACCCACCTAAACTACTATAGTGGAAACTGGAAATGAAAGGCCTCATCTCACTCAGAAAATTACTTCACATAAACTTACTCTTCTGGCTCAAGTCTTTGAAAGTGCACTGCTCAATGATGGACCCCTGCAAGCCTTTGGTTAAAATATGGCACCATGTAAACATTTTCACCACAAGTCATCTGTCACTTAAACATTTCATACAGCTGCATGCAAATCAAAGAAGAATTTAAAATGTGTTTTAGAAACCATACACATAAATAATATTGTGCTTACCACCTTCATCACCAGATGACTGATCACCAGATAATTTATATAAAGACATCTGAGTATGAAAAACTTAGAGATAAATGAGAAGACACAAAAGAAAGACTTGTACTGACTACAGGGTATAATTTCAGTGAGCACAGGTGAACTGATTTACTACTATGCTTAGTGAGAATTTGGTTTAGTTTCCTTGGGGTCAAACCTTGAAATGAGGATTAAAAGAAAGACTTAAAGGCTTTATTTATCTATTTATTTTTTTAAAGTTTACTTATTTTGAGGGAGAGAGATTCCCAAGTAGGATCCGTGCTCAGCCAGGGCTCAGTCTCACATATAGTGAGATCGCGACCTGAGCCGAAATCAGGAGTCAGATGCTTAACCAACTGAGCCACCCAGGTGCCCCAAAACTTAAAGACTTTAAATCTTTGCATTCTTTTTTCTGTGAGAGTTCACTGTACTTTCTACTTCAAACCATGTGACCACCCAGATCACCTGCCTACTCCCTTGCCATAAAATGCTAGAAGTGCTGGGTAAAATATATTAAATACCTTTTGGATTGATGCACTCAGCATACTTACTGAGTGTCTAACAGTTACACAGACTCTGTTCCAGGCAGGGAGGATGTAACAGGAAACAAAAGAGCCAAGAGTCAGCCTACCAGTGGAACTTTTACTTTAGGTTAATATAACTGAATTGGAAGAAAGAAGTGGCCAGGAACCAAGGGGAGAGAAAAATTGCTGACAGCATGTGAGATGACCTGGTAGCTTCTATGCGGAGAACTGCCTGTCTCTGTAACCTTTCTAATGTCCAAAGAAGAAACAAAACATAATACACCAGTTGTTACTGAGACCCCTACATATATGAGGCTTGACCCTTGAAATACTATACCCTCAGTCCAAGAGTAGACTTAAAACATCTCACTGCAAATGGAACAGTAAGGAAACTTGCTGTGTTGTCTTGAGTCCTACATGGGAAAGAAACCAACTCCTGAAATTTTTAACCACTAGCCTGGGCTTCTTTGGGGTTGGCATAGGAGATTCAGACTTATACTCTCAATGTAGTTTGGGAACTTCCAGCCAAAAAGTTAATATTAAAATTGATCCTGGATCTGCAATGCTCCTCCCTGGGGTAGCTTGCAGAAACAAATGCGAAACTTCTTTAAAGAATACGCTCTCAACCCAAGTCACAAAGGATTTCCATAAACAAAATACAGCTTTCAGTAAATTAACAGACTAAAGTCACAAAGTTTAAATGGGAACAATCTACCTTGCGCCAAATTCTACAGACAAAACAGCAGAACTGCTCTCCCCCAAAACTTCAGATAATATAATCATTTACTAAAACTTCAGTATGTTTAGGATGTTAAAGACTTGAAAGAAATGAAAACCATTAAGAATAAGACAGTATAAAAATGCAGTTAAAAAAAGTAGAATGTGTATAAATAAGAAAAATGCAGCCACTGAAATCAGAAACTTATTCTATGGTTTAAACAGTATATTAGATACCACTATAGAGAGTACCAGTGAATTGGAAAAGAGATTTGGGGAAATCACTCCGATGTCATCAGAGAAATCAAGAGTGCTTAAACATGAAAGAGTAGTTCTAAGACAAAAAAAGATAGGATAACAGAGCTCAGTATACATCCAGACAGAGTTGCAGAGCCAACAACTGAGCTTTCTTTAGAGTTGCTTAAACAGCTTTCTCCAAAGTTCCTAATATCATGCTTATGGCATATAGAACATGAACGTACTGATCTCTTTTTCATTTCATATGAATTATCTCTGCTATTCTCTTTTTTGTTATTGGATAAAAGCTTTTGGCAGGGGTGATATTTTATTTCAAAGGTGACTTCTCCTAAATTGTAGTAACTTCTCTTTGAGGAGAACTCAGACTTCAATGGTTGCTGCTCAAGAGTATGTAGCTAATCTAAAATGTCAAACACCCTAACTTATTTCAGTGGATGGAAACAAATGTAATGGCTACGTTCTGCTTGTGAAATAACTCGGTGTTTAGTATACTTAACCCTAGTAATGCCGCAGATTTATCCTCCATGAAATTCTTAGTTTTGCACAATCATTTCTTATAGAAACATACATAAAACATACCTATTACACATGCATAGAAAACTGGATAAAAATACCTTTAAAATGCCTCAGTATATGTTTCAGGATATTCTTCCACCCATTTTAAAGTACTTTACCTGAGAGAGTAAGCAAAAAGGGAAGAAGTTGTCCTAGTCTTGACAATAAAGAATTGTTGACATATGATCAATCAAAACTTCTTTTCTCTCTCATTACCTAATGATCATTTGATTTTAGTGCAATTAAATTTTATTGACTTTCAATGGAGTACATGACATGATATAATAAAGCACATATTTGTAATACGGATAAGGATAGGCTAGGAGGCAACTAAATGCTATTATACATAACAAATGGCTTTAAAGAATAAGAAAAGCAAATGGAATATTCGAAATGACGTGAATTTGCTATGCTTTTCAGTTATCACAGAGGAGATGTCTTGTATAGAAGAAGATGTCTTGTATAAAAGGAAACAGAAAGTATAGGGTTTAGTTCTGGCTTTAACTAAACCACATATAAATCAATTAACTTCTGGGGCTCAGTTTTTCTTCTCTGTAAATAAATGCTGTGGGGAGCAAGGTGGGTTCAGACAATGAATTCTGAAGTTTTTTAGCTTTATAATTCTTTTGGGTACAACATGATATTTTCTTGAAACATTAAATTATGTTATAAATATTCAAAATTTAAGGTAATTAAAAGCCCCATATTATCTTAAATTATACATATAAAGCATTTAAGGAACATACAATAAAAAATTACTTTATTTCAACTGTAAGTATTATGAAAACTCCACGACATTAATTCATGCCACAAATACCGTACCATATTATCTTGTTATAAATGTTAAAAATAATATTTTTATTCTAAAATAAACCATGCTGTACTCCATATGTTGTAAACTAGCAACATCTTAAGGAACATATAGTCAAAATCATTTTGTATCAAACTTAAATTTACTTCAGATTTTACTATTAAAATTTTTTGTGTAAACAATTAATTAAAAAAAGCCAGCATGAAACTTTCAAGCCTAAAAGAAAACTAACGAATCTCTTAAAAGTTATGGGTTACAATACATTTTAAAAATTAAGAACTGGGGCGTATGGGTGGCTCCGTCAGTTACGCGTCCGACTTCGGCTCAGGTCAAGATCTCATGGTTCGTGATTTCAAGCCCTGCGACGGGCTCTGTGCCGACAGCTCAGAGCCTGGAGCCTGCTTCGAATTCTATGTCTCCCTCTCTCTCTGCCCCTGCACTGCTTGCACTCTGTCTCTGTCTCTCAAAACGTGAATTAGCATTAAAACATTTTTTTTAATTAAAAATCACTTTTAGGGAAAAGAGATTTTTACTTCATCCAAACCTTTTTCTGATTTTTATTTTTTAAATATTTCAGCAAACACAGGAAAAATAAGTGATCAGAAAACACACAGAAAGTATCCAACAACACTGCTGATCTCATTTCCCCCCAAATACTAACTTTGCCATTGACATTTTCCCTAGCATATTATTTGATTTCATATTTGTTATCTGCAATTTATTGAGTCCAGATTGTCTATAAAGGTCTTAATTTTGAAACAGAATAAAATCTTTGACGTTTCCTTCCAGTCACGTGATGGCCTCTAGGTAGGGAAGCGTGTTACCACAGACACTAAATATCATGGAGATGCAAAAAACCTAACAGAACCCGCTGTATCCTTCCCATTCTTGGCGTGATCAATGAGAGCGATTTCTTAAGTGGAAACCATGCAATGATGCTCTTTGATTAAAAGGGAAACAGTCACAGTCTAAGCTGACACTTGCTTCCTTGCTGAATGCCCTCCTAGGTCAATAATTTTGGGATAACATTTGGTGTGTACGTAACATAAAAGCCCCTTACCAGTATGTATTTTTTCTGCTGCTTTAATGACTTTGCAGTGAAAAGAACTGCAAAGTACTATAGAAATATGAGTTACTGTTGTTTAGGAGATTAATGATCTGGATTTTCTGAGGCTTTGTTGTGACTTTTAAAGTAGTAGTAAGCATGATTTGTTGAAGCTGGAAGGCTGGGGCTTTTCTACAGGATGCTAACTGCCACTAGAAACCTTCCTCTCAAAATAGAGGTTCGGAAGAAAGCAGGTGACGAAGATATCCTTTCGCAGATCATCTGATCTTTTCTTTCACGAGCCCACGAGCATTTTCACGGCCAGGTATTAACATTTTCCATCGAAGAGATAAGTGGATTTACAATGCAGAAGAGTAACGATCTGGTAGAGGAGGCCGCTCAGGCTGCCATGATAAAACAGAATGGGGGACTTAAACAGTAGAAATTAATGTTCCCACAGTTCTGGAAGCTTGGAGTCCTAGATCAAGGTGCAGCAGAATCAGTTTCTGGTGAGGGTTTCTTCCTGGCTTGCGGGTGGCTGCCTTGCCCGTGTCCCCACTTAGCTCCTGGAGAGAGCAAGCTAGCTCACTGGCATTTCGTCTTACAACAGCAATCCTGTGGAACCAAGGCCTCACCCTTACGATCCCAAGTAACCTTAATTACTACTTTAGAGTTCCCATCGCCAGATGAAGTCACATGGGGGGGGGGTTGGGGCTTCAACATATGAACTTGGGGAGAAACACACATTCAGTCTGTAACACGTGGGTGCAAGCTCCCTCTCTAAAATTTAGTAACTGTGTAACCTGAGCAAATCAATTTCATATTCTAAACTCTCCAATGCCTCATCTGTACAACGGGGTTAATAATCACTCCTATACAGGGAATTAAAAGAGATAATGTATATTTTAGAGTATTTTTATAAACTGTGAAGTATTAATATATATACGTGTACTTTTTTTGGCTAAAGAAAATGTTTATATGTGAGCATGTCCGTAAGATAATTTAATATTTTTAAAAAATTTTTAAAAATATTTTATTTTATTTTATTTTTGAGACAGTGAAAGCAGGGGAGGGGCAGAGGGCGGGGGGCAGAGGATCTGAAGAGGCCTCTGCGCTAGAGTCCAACGCGGGGCTCACACTCACAAACTGTGAGATAGCGACCTGGGCTGAAGTCGAATGCTCAACCGACTGAGCCACCCAGGTGCCCCAATAACTTCTTAATTTCTTTCTACAAGGTTTTTATCTATTTTTAAGTGTTTTTATTTATTTTGAGAGCAAGAAAGCATGAGCAGGAGAGGGGCAGAGAGAAAAAGAGAGAGAGAATCCTGAGCAGGCTCCATGATGTAAGTGCACAGCCCAATGCGGGCTTGATGTCCTAAACCGTGAGATCATGATCTAAGCTTAGATCAAGAGTCAGACCGACTGAGCCACCCAGGTGCACAAGAAAGTCTTTAAAAACATTCCATTTTCATTTATAAGGGCAAATATATACCTAAAAATAGTTTTAAAAGGATCTCTTAATATCACTTAGAGTGTTTACACAGGATAATGCATCACTAGCATAAAAGGTGGAAAGAGTGTACATTATTACAGAGATAATTCCACGTGTGTGGCTAAAGTGTGCTTCCATCTTATATAATGAACTCATACCTGGAGGCACTAATTTGTACTCTTTGCATTTAAAGCAACGTACTAGAAACCATGCTCTCACTGAAACATGGGAAAACGTAAAAGTGAATGAAACAACTTGGCTTTCTATGGCATTGACTTTGAAAATCTGATTAAGACAGATGTCTTTAGCTGATCGTTCTTCAATGTCACGTTGTCATACTTCCCATCAGCAAGATGTTTTAAAGGCGTTCGATTAATATTGCATGCCAGAACTGAAATTACATCCTTTGTCGTTCGGTTCCTAATGGCGCAAGTGATATCTATCAAGTAGTGTTTTATGAAGCGTGCGTGATTTTTATTGCAGGCTGTTTTCACAAATCTTCTTCAGGTTTTGGAAAGACTGCTTAGGGTTTACAATAAATAGGCCCTTCTGCTGAAAATCAGGATGATTCTTTTAAAACTGAGGTGAAGTCTGGATTAGTAGAATTTACTTATCAATAAAAAAATCCTCTACCGGAATCTGTTGTATTCCCATGTGCATGGTCTTGAATATATCTGCTTTGCCTGAATATTTTACTAAATCGTTTGTTATACACAAAATACGTGCCAAGCACACATCACTCACAAAACCTTCATCGGTGTGCACGTGCATTATCTTCGAGTAAGGAAAGCATGTGGGATGTGGATGCAGTTTAGACTATTTTACACTCACTGGGTTTGTGCTACAGAAGTATGTATTTTATTTTCTAAATATAATCACTAATTTATTTTTTTAACTTCATTTATTTTGAGAGAGAGAATGTATGCATGTGACTGGGGGAGGGGCAGAGAGGGAGAGAAGGAATCTCAAGCAGGCTCCATGCTGTCCGCACAGAGCCCGACAGGGGGCTCGATCCCACGAACTGTGAGATCACGACCTGAGTTGAAATCAAGAGTTGGACACTCCAAGACTGAGGCCCCCAGACGCCCCAATTACCAATTTATTTTTAAGACAAATTAGTGTCTTGACATTAAATTCCAAAATTTCTGAAACTCGATATCAAACATGTCATTTTCATTTATTAAAGACCCAAAATCATAATATAATCTTCCATATATATAAGTTAGGACATTACAAGTGAAAAAAAGAAATTTTTGTATTTGATATACACGTGTATATATATATGTATGTATATGTATGTGCATACATATACACACATATACGTATGTATACACATATGTGTATGTGTATATGTGTATATATGTATACACACATATGTATACATATGTGTACATGTATATATGTATGTGTATGTATATGTATATACACATATGTATGCATATGTATATGTATATATGTATGTATACACGTGTGTACATGTGTGTATGTATATATATGTGTATATATATGTATACATATACACAAGATACCATATATATTGCTCTGAACATACATATATATATGCATATGTATATATGCATATACACATATGTATACATATGTATATGTATATGTATACACATGTGTATGTGTACATGTGTGTGTATATATGTGTATATATATGTATACATACACACACGATACCATATATATATTGCTCTGAACATAAACCAACATATGTAAACTCCTGACTCTATCTTTAATATATTCTATTCTTTCATCCTCGGTTATCTTTATAAAATTAGGGGGGATAGATTATGATTTCTAATATCTTTTCCCAGTTAAAAAAAATTCCACAATTCTCTAGCGTTTTTTACGTGTGTGTGTGTGTGTGTGTGTGTACGTGTATGTGTCTGTGTGTACGTGCACATACACACAGTTTAAAGCTTTGGATGCTAACTTCTAAGTATCCCATGCTATTACACGTTATTTTGGATTTTATAAAATATAAATGTACTCAAGAGTTTGGGCATCTGCGTGCCTGGTCTCTTTCTCTTCCTCTGCTGTGTAGCTATGGTGGCCGTGAAGACCCTGAGTCCCAAGGCCGAGGTGCCCAAGCCCAGGTGGCCCAAGGGCTGCAGGATGCTCTGAGGACCAACTCGGGGCCTAAGGGCACCATGAAAATTCGTGCTTCTGGAGACATCAAGTTTACTAAGTACAGCAACGTGCTGCTTTGTAAAATGCAAATTCAACACCCAACAGCCTCCTTACGAGCCAAAGTAGCCCAAGATGACATGACTGGTGAGTGAGCCACCCCCAGCGTCCTCATCGTTGGAGCACTGGCCAAACAGGTGGATCTCTGCATTTCTGAAGTTCTTTGTACCAGAATAACAACAGTCAGATTTGAATCTGCAAAGGAAAAGGTACTTCCGTTCTGGAACAAGTCAAAGTGAGCAAAGAGATGGACAGGGTAACACAGAGCGTTGGCCAGAATATCTCCACATACTAAAGCTCACGCTGAATGTGCTACTGTCCTAAGAGGCTGTGGCGGACTCCATCTGGGCCGTTACAAAACAAGATGAACCTACTGACTTCTTCATGGTTGAGGTTAAGGAGATGAAGCGTAAATCTGAAACCAATACAAGCTTAATCAGAGGTCTGGTTTTGGACCAAAGGGCCTGGCATCCTGATGTGAAAAAAAAGACGGTTCATAATCCTCATATGTGCAATGTGTCATAAGATTGTCAAAAAAAAAAAAAAAATAAGCGAATTCTTGTCTTTCACAAGAATGCAGAGGAGAGACAGAAAGTAGTAAAAGCGGAAAGAAAATTCTTTGAAGATGTAATTTAAAAAATGATAGAGCTGAAAAAGAAAGTCTGTGCGGACTCAGAGAAAAGATCTGTTGTTATTTAATCGAGGGAATGGACTGTTTTCCTTAGATGCTCTTGCAAAAGAAGGCATAGCAGCTCTGTGCAGAGCTAAAGGGAGAACTGTGGAAAGGTTGATTCTTGCCTGTGGGAGGGTAGCTTTACATTCTTTGGATGACCCAAATCCTGATTGTTTGGGACATGCTGGTCTTGTCTACGAGGATACACTGGGAGAAGAGAAGTTCACCTTCATTGAGAAATGTTAACAATATTGGTCAAAGGACCAAATAAGCACACACTTACTCAAGTCAAGGATACAGTAAGAGATGGCTTGAGGGCTGTTGAAAATTCTATGGCTGATGGTTGTGTCATCCGGGGACTGGTGCAGGGGTGGTGGCAATGGCAGAAGCCAGATCATAAGCCTGGTATAAAGGGGAAGCCCAACCTGGTGTTCAAGCATTTGCTAACGTGCTGCTCATGATTGCCATGGTTCTTGCCCAGAGCTCTGGTTTTGACTTTCCAGTGAATTAAAATTCAAGCTAGAGCAGAGCGTTCAGAATCTGGTGAACTTGTAGGTGTGGACTTGAACACAGGTGGGCCAGTGGTGGCAACAGACGCTGGCCCAGGGGATAACTATAGTGTGAAGAAACAGCTTCTTCACTCCTGCACTGTGACAGCCACCAATGTTCTCCAGGTTGATGAGACCAAAGGAACTGCAATATCTTCTCCAGGAGGTTGAACCGAAGCTTTTCCCCTGTATCATCTGAACCATGAAGACGCAATGATCTTAAGAACGGAGCTACGGAATTTTTGTCCCAACTTCAAATGATTTGCAAAGGAATTTCCCCTATGAAGGGGAGAATGCTGGCATCCACCCAAATTCTTAAGTTCTGGAATTATAATTGCAGCATTTTTTAAACTGCACTGCAGTATACACACATAAAACAGGCCATTTTTACCAATGATCATGATGTTTGCTTTAGCTTCTCTGATCCAAAAAGTGCATGTTAGAAAAGCACGTGTGATCTACCTTGTTATTCAATATTCCTTCAAAAACAAAGCAAAAACATCTACTCAAGATAAAACAATTGATCAAAGACATTATAAAGGCAAATAGCAAAGGGTTTATTCTGGGATGTGTCTCCCTTGGGCTGTATCTCCATAGTTGATGTGAGATAAAGTTGGCTCTATCTCTCCCGAGTTAGCTGCGGTCTTTAGGGATCTCACAGACACGTGGCTTTTGCCAACTATACGTCTGTTACAAAGGAGAATAAAAATATTAACATTAAGATCGACAGTCTTATCCAGTGTTGCCCTGCACATTCATCTTGTTTGGATAATTGCACATTTAAAATTAGAGTCTACTTATCTGGTTCTAGACATTAGGGAATAATGCGCATGGAAAAGGGTTTTCAGATTCTAATTCCCCATGGCAGATCACTGCAATTCTCATTAATTCTATAAGGAAGAACTTGCCTCTCCTTCAATGTTTACTTGAATTTTTTCTGCTGTATGTGGTTCACTGAAGGAATGGCAATAGTTCACTTTAAAAACATTCTCTCCATTAGCAAGAATCGATTTTCTAAAGCATTCCAACACGTCCATATCCAGTCTATAACAAGTCCTTTAACCCCTAATGCTCAAAAAAAACCTGTGTGCTTAAAAGATAATGCTTACTGCAAGAAACAAGAAAAAAAGAAAAAGAAAAAAAGGAAGAAAAAGGAACTACATATTTTTCTATTTTATTTATTTATTTGTTTATTTATTTATAGCTAGCCATGAGTAAATTACTTTACCCAGTAATTCTAGAAAGGAGTCACTACACATCTAAAAGGGAGTTTCTAAAAATCTAGAATCTATAAAATGTAACTTTATACATCCTAAATGCAAAAGTGGGAGGCACCATGGGAGGGAGAAATCTATGGAGGAAATTTACACTCATTAAAGTTTATTAAATTCATTAGGCTATGTACTCAACATACATTATTTTATTTAATTCCACAGCCATTTATAATCTGTCACTACTTATTCCTATTTCATAAGCAAGGAAAGAAAGTTCTGAGAAATCAACAAGTCTGGCAATGGTCACAGAATAGGACTCCAACGCTTTTCATACTAATTTATACAGGAATAATTATTTTTGTCAGTTTTGATTTAGACATTTGTCAAGAAGAAAATGGAGATGAAAGGTCAGCTTTAAGATTGTACTGCAGACTCTGGAAACATTGGCCTTAAACAACACATTATAGCAGATGTACTTAACAGATATACACAGAACATTCCATCCAAAAACTGCAGAATGCACACTGTTCTCAGTGCATATGGGACATCTCCAAGATAGATCACAGGCTAGGTTATAAACCAAGTCTTAATAAGTTCAAGAAGACTGAAACCCTATCAAGTTTCTTCCTTAACCGTAATGGTACAAAACCAGAAATCAGTTACAAGAAGAAAACTGGGAAACCCTGAAAAATGTAAAAATTAAATAGTATGTTGCTGAACAACCAATAGGTCAATGAAGAAATCAAATAAGAAATGAACAAATACCTAGAAACAAATGGAAACAGAAATATGATATACCAAAATTTGGGGGTTCTTAAGAGGGAAGATCATAGTAATACAGGCTTACCTCAAAAAAAACAATCTCAAGCAATCTAACTTTACGTATAACAGAGCTACAAAAGAACAAACAAAGCCCAAAGTCAATAGAAAAGAGGAAATAATAAAGATCAATGAAACTAAAACCTGGTTCTTTGAAAAGATAAAACTGACAAACCATTAGATCAACCAAGAAAAAAAAAAGAGAGAGGGTTCTAATTAACAAAGTCAGAAATTAAAGAGAAGTTACTAATAACACCGTTGAATTAGAAATGATCATACGAGACTACTCTGAATAACTAGACACCAACAAACTGGACAAACTAGAAGAAATGAATGAATTCTTAAAAAACATACAGGGGCGCCTGGGTGGCTCAGCTGGTTAAGTGTCTGACTTCGGCTCAGGTCATGATCTCATGGTTTGTGAGTTCGAGCCCCACATTGGGCTCTGGGCTGACAGTTCAGAGCCTGGAACCTGCTTCAGATTCTGTGTCTCCCACTCTCTCTGCTCCTCCCCTGCTCACACTCTGTCTCTCTCTCTCAAAAGTAAAATAAAAAAAAAAAAAAGTTAAAAAAAAAACATACAACAATCTTCTGAGCCGTGAAGAAATAAAAAATTTGATTAACGTTAAAAGGCTGAAATCGGTAATCAAATACCTCCTGACAAACAAAAAGTTCAGGACCAGATGGCTTCACCAGTAAATTCTACCAAACATTCAAAGACGATTTAAAATCTATCCTTCTAAATTCTTCCAAAATATTGAAGAAGAGGGAACACTTCCAAATTCATTTTATGAGGCCAGTGTCACCCTGATATCAAAGCCAGACAAGAAAGCCACAAAAATGGAAAATTATAGGCCAATATCATTGATGAACACAGATGGAAAATTCTCAACAAAGTATTAGCAAACTTAATTCAATAATACATTAAAAGGATGATACGCCATGATCAAGTGGAATTTATTCCAGGAATGCAAGTTGGTTCAACATTATATCCATAAAGCAATCAACATGATATAGCACATTAATAAAGTGAGGACTAAAAATTCATATGGTCATCTCAGTAGATGCAGGAAAAAAATGTGATGAAATTTGACATCCATTTATGATAAAAAATTCTTAACCAAGTGGGTATAAAGGGAATATACCTCAACATTATACAGGCCACAGATGATAAATCCACAGTTGATACCATACTCAATGGTAAAAAGCTGAAAGCTCTCCCTCTAAGACCAGGAAATAGATAAGGAGGCCCACTTTTGTCATTTTTATTCAACATAGTATTGGGATTCCTAGCCATAGCAACTAGGCAAGAAAAAGAAATAAAAGGCATCCAAATTGGAAAGGCAATAGTAAAACCATCACCTTTTGCAGATAACATGATACTATATACAGAAAATCCTTAAGACCCCACCAAAAAAATATTAGAATAAACGAATTCAGTCAAGTAGCAGGATTCAAAATCAACATCCAGGAATCTGTAGCATATATATATATATACATATATATATATATATATATATATGTATACATATATATATATATATATAATTAATAATGTATTATCAGAAAGAGAAATAAAAAATTCCATTTATAATTGCAACAAAAGGAATAAAATACTTAGGAATGAATTTAACCAAGGAGGTGAAAGATCTGTACGTTGAAAATGATAAGACACTGATGAAAGAAACTGAAGACATAAATAAATGAAAAGATCCTATGCTCATCACTGAAAGAATATTGTTTTTTTTTTTTAATGTTTATTTATTTTTCAGGAAGAGAGACAAAGAGTGTGATCAGGGGAGGGGCAAAGAGACAGGGAGACACAGAATCGGAAGCAGGCTCCAGGCTCTGAGCTGTCAGCACAGAGTCGGACACGGGGCTCAAACTCACGGATTGTAAGATCATGATCTGAGCTGAAGTCGGATGCTTAACCGACTGAGCCACCCAGGCGCCCCTGGAAGAATATTGTTAAAATGTCCATACTACCCAAGGTAATCTACGGATTCAGTGCAATCCCCATCAAAATTCTAATGGAATTTCTCACAGAACCAGAAGAAATAATTCTAAAATTTTTATGGAAACATAAAAGATCCTGAATAGCCAAAGCAATCTTGAGGGAGAAGAACAAAACTGGAGGTATTATGCTCCCCGATTTCAAACTATACCTTGAAGCTATGGTATTATTATAAAAACAGACAGGTAGATCAGGGGGACACAACTGAATTAAACCTACACATATATGGACAATTAATTTATGGCAAAGGAGCCAAGAACACACAATGGAGAAAGGACAGTCTCTTCAATAATGGTGTTGAAAAAAATGGACAGCCACATGCCAAAGAATGAAAATGGACCACTATCTTATACCATACACAAAAATTAATTCAAATGGATTAAATACTTATGAGAACTAAAACCACAGAATTCCTAAAATACTCAACATTGGTCTTAGCAATATTTTGTGGATGTGACCCCAAAGGCAAGGGAAACAAAAGCAAAATAATAAATAAATGGGATTACATCAAAATAAAAAGCTTCTCCACAATGAAAGGAGTCATGATCAAAATGAAAAGGCAATCTACTGAATGGGAGATTCTTGCAAATCACATATCTGACAAGGGATTGATATCCAAAATACACACAAAATTCATACCAATTAACAACAACAAATCAACCTCATTGAAAGATGGACAGAGGAAATAGACATTCTCCCAAAGAAGACGTACTCAAGCGTTAGCAAGGATCGAGAGAAAAAGGAACCCTCGTACACTGTTGGTGGGAATGCAAACCGCTGCAGACCCTATGGAAAATGATACAGGGGGCCCTCAAAACATTAGCAACAGAACTACCATACGACCTAGCAATTTCACTTCTGGGTATTTATCTGAAGAATACAAATACGCTGATTTAAAAAGATATACATACCCCTATGCGTTCACTGCAGCATTATTTACAATAGCCAAGAAATAGAAACTACCTAAACATCCATCAATGGATTATATATTATTATTATATTAGAATATAATATATTATTATTAATTAGTAGTATTGTAATTAATAGTATTGTTTTATTATAATAAAATTATCATGGTATATATTAACATAATATATTAATTAGCAACATTTTGTGGATGTGACTCCAAAGGCAAGGGAAACAAAAGCAAAACTAAATAAACGGGATTACATCAAACTAAAAAGCTTCTCCACAATGAAAGGAATCATGATCAAAATGAAAAGGCAATCTACTGAGTGGGAGATTCTTGCAAATCATCTATCTGACAAGGGATTAATATCCAAAATATACACAAAATTCATACCAACAACAATCAACCTTATAATATTAAATTATTATAAATTATGTTAGTTACCATTATAATATATCAATAATTATATAAATTATAATTTATAATGATTTATTATAACAATATATTATAATACTTTTATTATAATAATATAACAATACTATATTATTATTATTATATTATGTATATTATACATAATATACACAAGCAGGGGAGGGACAGAAATAGACACACACAGAATCGGAAGCAGGCTCCAGGCTCCAAGCTGTTAGCACAGAACCTAAAGCAGGGATCGAACTCACAATATACATAAAACATATGTATTGTAAATAGAATACCACTCAGCCATAAAAGAGAATGAACTCTTACCATTTGCAACAACATGGATGGGACTTCAAGGGATTATGCTAAGTGAAGTAAGTCAGATGGAGAAAGACAAACACAGTATGATTTCACTTGTATGTGAAATCTAAAAAATTACAAATGAACAAACAAAACAAAAACTTGTACACTGGTGGTCACAGTTGGGGAAGGGGGAAAAGGGTGACGGGGAAGGGGGAAAAGGGTGACTGGAAAGGGGGAAGGTGATCCACTCTAGTGGTGGGTGATAACTAGACTTTTAGTGGCAATCAGTTTGTAGTGGATCTAGACGTCAAATTAGAATACTGAACCCCTGAAACTTCTGTAATGTTATATAGCAATTTTACGCCCCCTGTAAATAGTACTGCAGAAATTTAGTTTTAACTTTTTAGAAATTCAACTTAAAAATTTTTTTTAAATGTTTATTTATTTTTGAGAGAGAGACAGAGAGAGACAGAGCACGAGTTGGGGAAGGACAGAGAGAGAGAGATACAGAATCCGAAGCAGGCTCCAGGCTCTGAGCTGTCGGCCCAGAGCCCATCGTGGGTCTCAAACTCACCAACTGTGAGATCATGACCCGAGCCAAAGTCAGATGCTCAACTGACTGAGCCACAAATTCAATGAGAATTTAAGAAATGATTGCTTTATTTTGAGTCTGTGGTCACAGTGGCATCTCATTAAGACCAGTGTGGAGACCACAACCCAGCAGTGATAGCAAAAGCATTGTCTGATTACAGGGAAACTATACAACATTTTTAAAAAATATTTTTTTTTAACATTTTCTATTTTTAGAGGCAGAGCACAAGCAGGGGAGGGACAGAAAGAGACACACACAGAATCGGAAGCAGGCTCCAGGCTCCAAGCTGTCAGCACAGAACCTAAAGCAGGGATCGAACTCACAAACCATGAGTTCATGACCCGAGCCGAAGTCAGACGCTTAACCCACTGAGCCACCCAGGGGCCCTGAAACTACACAGCATGTTAAATGAGGAACACAGATAAAAAAAATAATGTGGACATTATCTTCCAGTTTTATAAAGACAACATTTTTTAGTGTGTAGGCAGTATTTTGTCTCATTTTGAAATTTTCTGAAGCCAGTTCATCTCTTTCTCATGGTAAGAAACCAAAATGTATTAGGTTACAAAATTTTTCTAAAAGTAATCGTTCAAAAAACAAAAGAAAACAAAAACAAACAAGGTCCGAGACAGAATTCCTTTTTTTCTTGTCCTTACAATACATCTCGGGGTTGGCACGTTATTCTACAAACTCACAATAGTTGCTAATGTAAGCATAAAATATTTTTCCTAACGTGCTTAAGGGATTACCAGAGTTATCAAATCAAACAGTACTACAAAGCACAATCCCATAGGCTCATATTTGATTATCACCACAATTTACAGCCAAATATTTGAGACAGCATTATTAAAAGTTAATGGCCTTCTGGTTTATAAAGAACTGTTAACTCTTTAACTTCTCCCATCCAAGTACTAACCAGGCCCGACCCTGCTTAGCTTCTGAGATCAGACGAGATCGGGCACGTTCAGGGTAGTATGGCCGGAGACTTAACTCTTTAACTTCTGACCTTCATTATATTACTTCCATGTTTACATTTTAGTGAGGACATCAAAATAGGGTCAAGTTCATATGTGACAGTCAAAACAAAATAATATCTGCTTCCCTTATAATTTCTTGCTTCTTACCTATCATGTGAAAACACAGGATAACTCTAATTTTTTTAATCGTATGCATGTAATAAAAACAGAGTACGAGAATAGGATAAAAGTCCAATTTACGTGATCACGTTCAAGAACTGTCTTTTTGGCATGATAGCCCAATTAGAGGGCTCACACCTTACATACATCATTTGACTTAAAAAAAGTTCACCGGAATCAACGGACAAAGACACGTGACATCAAACGCTTCCTCAAGCAAATCGGAAGGTACTATAACAAAGAATACTGATTAACTTTCAAACGACGAAGATCACGGAACCCAAGCGAGAGGTAACACATCACTGTACAAAAACGAAAAGTGACCTCAGAAACACTCTTAAAATTCAAAAATGCACCACACGTAATCAGCATTCAAAGCGAGATCACCGGGTTTAAGCAGTAAGCACGTTGCCGTGGCACTGAGTGACAAAGCGGGTAAGTGTGACGATGAGGCTATGATGTCTGACATGCCTTCATTCATGGTTGCTGCTCACAAAGACCAGCGTTAATGAAAGTGCTTTCTGATTTCAAGGCAGGTCAGAAATTTGAAGATTTATAACGGGGTGCGGCGAATGGAGCTGTCAAAAAGGGAAGTGACACTCACAATGAAATGGTCACATAATGATCTAGTTTTCATCCTAATTGGGAAAAAAAGAAAAAAAAAATCTTTGTGAAGAACCTGGCAAATGTTGTTGGGAAAAGAGGCTCACAACAAAAGAGGAAGGGAAAGGAAAAAAAAAAAAGTGCTTGCAGGGGTTATTGCTTCAAAGAATTACAGAAGAGGTCAGAGATGATGTGGTGCCCAAGGAGACAGTGAATTTAGTAGATAGAGTACCTTCCTTTAAGGGCTTTATTCCCCTTTCATTTAGAATATAGAAAGGAGTCAGAACAAGACAAAAGACGAGGAAAGAACCAAACTTCCAAAATAGCATTACACTACATTATTAATAGTGTCATATTAAGAGAAATGACGGCTCTCAAAAGAGTACTTTTGTCTCTACTTACTTTAATTAAACTCCCTAGGCTTTAAAGCAAATTTGGAACTTTCTTTTAAACAGAAAAAAAAAAACCATCACGACTGATTAAGATTTGATTTCTGTCCTCTAATGGTCCTCAAGCACAGTTATATCCTATTCAAAGCAATAGAAACAGCGGCGGCAAAAACAAACCTCATCAAGCAATTTTCTCAAGACGGCGAAGATTTCAGCCTCTGCCCCTCTCCCTTTCTCACAGATAAATTAGTTCCTACTGTGCCAACTTCCTTCTAGCAGGCACCGATCCATTACATTGAAACGATCCATTACATTGAAACATTACAACAAAACTATACTAGTATGAGTGTTTCCATTAACTTTCTCTATACCAGATTACCAGAACAAGTTTGCTTCAAAATAAACCGATGAGATTTAAAAAAAAAAAATCAGGGTCAAGTATGAGCTCTGAAAATGAACACAGATAGCACATCTCTATTGCGCGGATACAATTTTAAAAATCCATTCTGGCCAACGTAATGTCATGATTCTTGACCTAACACACCTTAAAGGAATCATATTTCTTGTCTTCTCCATGTGCATTGCCAATCTGCGCAAAACGGAAGTCATCCCCTTTCGTGCATATACCCTGCCCAACCCATCGTTTCCTTCTCAACCATTTCACTTCTCCACTGAAGTCACCATTTTCTACTTGAAAGTTTGACGATTTTTTTTGGCTTTTACCCTCTTTGATCGTTTGTATTTAATCATCAACGAGTTTGCTGTTAGCTGATTAAAACCATACCTTGATTATGTGTCCTCCACTTGATTCCCATTACCCTTATCATCCCTCCCTCTCTCATTTATTAAATAAAAACCCTCGTCTGCTGACTAAGTATAAACCCTGCAAAAAAGTGTATGCTGACATTTTTGTCTATTGACTCTCTCCGTGCCGGTCTATCCCGCTTACAATAGACAACTTCGTTTTCATAAGTGTATTCTTCTTGAAGCAACAATGGTTCATTGCTGCCAAATCACAAGTGCAAATTTTATTTCCCCAATAACGTTCCAGTACTTTGAGAGATGGACACAGAAGACAGGTTGATTGGACTGAAGGAGCTTATGCTGTTTTTGGAGGCAAGTGCCAAAAAATAATTTAAAAAAACCAACCCAAACTATAGGGGGAAAACACATATGGAAGCCTTTGCTCTGTGCTGGGGTTAGTTAACCTTAGGTAAACCGAAGGGAGAAGCAAAGATATAAGCAAGTCAAATCGGCCATGAGAAAGAACACCTGGAGGTGAGCGGCAACACTGGTTTGGAAAATAAGTGAAGAACAAAGTGAGACCAACTGATGACTTTAAAATCCAAGCAGGAGAATTTTTACTTGATATGGTAAGGCCATGCAGAGGTTCCTTGGAAGACATTTATTACGAGGAAAGAAGTCGAAGGATGATTAACCCCGGGGACTTGCCTAGGGTCTAAGGACCTTGTGACAGCATTTGGCTGAAGTGATGACTGTCTTTGTAAGTGTGGGGGCTGAACAGACTCATGTTACTTATTTGCCTGATAAACACAGCTATTAGTGTTTAAAGCAGATTATACTCCTCAAATTTATATATATTTTCTTCCAGATTCCTCGTATGTTCTATGTCGTTAATGTAGTGGATCCACTTGATCATGACTCCATCGCTATTTCTGAAATTAACTATTACAGTTTCCTATGTAACCTACTGAAGGCTTAAAAATTCCTTGTAGATATTCATTCCTTCATTATAGCAATCCTCCAGAACGGGGGGGGGGGGGGGGGGGGGTCTTCATTTAAATGCTTAATATCTTTAGAAATGCCTCCCGGGCTGATATTCCATCCAATTCCAACGAGTAAGACACAAATTACCTCCTTCATTTATTTATTGATCGCTTCATTCAATAATTCATACAAAGACATATACATTGAATGCCTCCAGTATTTCAGGTACCTGCCAGGTACTAGTGATTCAATGTTCGGTTAAACAGATAGTTTCCTGCCCTTTGGCAGCTCCCACTGTGTCTGACTCCAAAGCTTTTTTCCTACCCTGCCCTCCCACTCTTGGGTATAAACATACAAAGAGATTAAACACTATCCGGTAAATTATCGAAGAGATGAAATACGCTCATTTCTGAAAGAGTCACACGAGGCTTTTCTGATAAAACAATGCGGGAGTTATCCCGAGGCATGCATCTTTCGGGCAGGAGAGCAGACAGAGGAGATTCCAGGACAACTGGGAAAGAAGTAAAAGCAAGAAGACGACGTGATGTGCAGAAAAGCAGTTCACGTTGGCTAGGGCGTGATGGGTGGGGGAGGCGCTGGGAGAGGGCAGGCGGAAGGCAAATGACTTAGGAGATGAAGTCGGAAACATAGGACGGAGAAAGATTCTGATGAGCCTTGCCTTGTGTACGGGTTACAGAATTCACAGACATATTGTACCGGCACCAGGAAGGTGCTTGAATGGTTTGAAGCAAATGAATGACAAGGTCTGAGATGCATTTTATGAAGATCACTTTGGCACCAGCATGGGGGATGGATGTGGGGTGAGTGAGTGAGTGTGTGTGTGTGTGTGTGTGTGTGTGTGTTATGTTTGCACGAGTGGTGAGGGATGAAGGTTAGTAGATATTTGTTCACACTATTGCACGGAGTCCATAAACACAAGCCCATGACGTGGATAAAGATGTGGGGCCACATTTAAAAGATAATTAAGAGGTAGAATAAACTGATTACCTTAGCAACAGATTAAATGCAGGGTAGGCTAAAAGAGAGAGATGTGCATGGGATTTTCAAAATACTTTCAGAAATATCTTTCATCTTTCGGGGCGCCTGGGTGGCTCGGTCGGATAAGCATCTGACCATTGCCTTCGGCTCAGGTCATGATCTCACGGTTCCTGGGTTTGAGCCCTGCTTTGCTTTGGGCTGAGTTGACGACAGAGAGCCTGCTTGGGATTCTGTCTCTCCCTCTCTCTCTGCTCCTCCTCCCCCACTTTTGTGCTCTCTCTCTCTCTCTCTCAAGATAAACTTAAAAAAATTATCTCTCATCTTTTAAAATTACTTAAAATCACACAATCTCATCACGTTAACCCTATTTTGCTCTCCCTCCTCTCATCATTCTGGAAAAATCTAACCAGAATGGGTTTATATTTCTGCTAAACTGTGGGTGTTACAATTTTTTCCTCACCAGTGCACTGTAGTATTTATATTGCCTCTTATTTGAAATTGCAAAGTCTGTCTTTGTAACCCTCCATGGTGTTGAGGAAAACATAATACACAAGTCTCTGTAAACCAAATTCTTTTCTTTTTTCTCCCACATTCAAGGTGCTTTTCCACACAAGCCACTCACATCAAAAACAGACAAAGAGGCAGAAGGAAAAAGAATCATGGGAAGGAAGCAAATGGAATCAATGGACACTGAACCTGATTTCTGAAAATGATGCTCATCACTGGGGTTGTAAGTAAGGCAATCTGACAGTAAATTATATTAAAAAAATAAAATGATGCTCATGATGTGGCAGGGTGGAGAGAAAGAAAAAGGTAACAAAAAATCTATGGAATAAATGTCAAAATCTTGGATAGTGGATTTTTTTGGAAATTGGCTGAAACATAAGCCCGAGTTCACTCTTATTTTAAGTTGGATTCTGCTTACGGTAACGCTTTATTGCACCCTGAAAGTGAAAGGAATTGAACACAGCCTAGACTGTTGCAGACGGTGCCCAAACCTCGGACATAATGGATAATAACAAAGGAAAGCACAGAAAAGTGGCTATTTTTACACGGAGACTCTTACTGCTTAACTGATTACTACTCACATGTGTAGATGAGGATTTGAGGATAGAAATTCCATGTCATATCTAACTTTAATATAGTGCTCTGTCTAAAAAGGATTTCTTGCTTTTCTAAGTCCAACAACTTTAACTCATTTTGATTTCCCAAAATACAGAAACATGGTCCCCAAGAAGTGCTTTATAGAATATTTAAAATAAACCTAAGTGTACATGTGCATGTATACTTTATGTATAAATGTTTATGCAAATGAAGACAATCATGAAGACAGAGATAAGTCGCAAAGTAAAGCATTATAAACCTATAATTTGCTTTTGTTACCATTTTGGAAGGGAGTAGGATATAGAATATTAAAAGTGCCTGTCTCTTTAAATTTTTATTTATTTTTAAAATTTTTAATGTTTATTTACTTTTGAGAGAGAGAGCGCGCGTGCGCATGAGCGGGGGAGGGGCAGAGAGCAAGAGAAAGACACAAAATCCAAAGCAGGCTCCAGGCTCCGAGCTGTCAGCACAGAGCCTGACACGGGGCTTGAACTCACGAACCATGAGATCATGACCCAAGCTGAAGTCGGACGCTTGACCGACTGAGCCACACAGGTGCCCCTGTTAACCAGTGTTTTTAACTGAAACATTTGAGACAATTGTAGATTTATATGCAATTTTAAGAAATAATACAGAGAGGTATGCGGACACTCTGCTTGGTTCCCCTCAACGGGAACTTGCAAAACTTACACCAGGATATTCACATTGATACAATGTACCCTTCTTATTCAGATTTCCTCAATTTTACTTGAAGTCCTGGGTGTGTGTTAGTGGCGGGGGGGGGGGGGGGGGGGGGGGGGGGTAAGTGTGTGTGTGTGTGTGTGTGTGTGTGTTTTTACTACAATTTTACTACATGTCTGTGGTGACCAGTTTTAAACATAAGTTTGTTAATTGCTTCTTCGATAATTAGAACCTTTTGTTTATAAGAGCCTTTGTTTATAAGATAAAAATTGCAGTTGTAAAACCAAAAATTGTAGTTCGTGTTATCTTGAAGTTTAACAGAAGTTGGTGGGATAATCTGTAAAGATAGCCAGATTTAAGGCCTATCCGTAAAGTTATTTTAGAAAAAGGAAACATATGCTCTATATCTATGAGCAGAATAAATTGTTTTACCATCTGCAAATGCATTGTGAAGATTTTCCTTTTTGAAATAAGTTTTATTGAGAAGTTTGTACCTTATTACCACCCAATCTTGTGGGCATGACAGGTGCCGGGTGGGGGGGGGGGGGCACGGTGTGGAATTTGCAGGGCAGTGGCCGGGAAGAGAAAATTGGAACAAAAACGTAATCAAATTTAGGTGCATTAATTGGTTATTTGTCAATTACAACTAAAGCTTTATCTACACATATCATTTGAAATTATTATCAAGAAGGCAAAAATAATAGATTTTACTCTGTGTTTTTATTTGAGTTCAAGTATACAAAAGATAGCACCTGTGAATGGCTCAATGAAATTCTTTAACATTTTAAATAATTCTTGGTACAGTAGCTCAGAAAAATTCCTTCGCTTAAAGATGTCTCCTTCACTTCTAAAGCAAGGAACTTTCAGAAGTTTTTTAAGTACAATTTAGAAGAGAGGGCAATAAATAAATTCATGAAGTAATGCATACCAAATGAAAACAATCCGTAAGTTAAACCCTTCTTAGGAGTATCCTTTCTGGAATACCGTGAAGGAGAAATTAATGAGTAGATAAATAAGAAATAATAAAGCTGTGGTAAATTGCAGTTCTTATAAGAGTAGAAATCTGCATGTTATTGGAATCAATTTGATATGATCAGTCATTTTTTTAAAGTTTATTTATTTATTTATTTATTTTGAGAGAGAGAGAGAGAGAGAGAGAGAGAGAGAGAGAGAGAGAGTGAGTCCCACGCAGGCCTCATGTCGTCAGTGCCAAGCCCGACATGGGGCTCGATCCCATGAATCGTGAGATCATGACCTGAGCCAAGATCAAGAGTTAGACACTTAACCGACTGAGCCACTCAGGGGCCCCTTGACTGGTCACTTTTAAAAGATTAAAAAAAGGCATAGGAAAGAACACAAATGTCTAGCCTCACATAGCAAACCTAAATTTCTAAGTTGATGGGACTTTGGATACATGGTGAGAAAGGCAGAAGGCAGCATGTCCAAGAACTAAGTTTTTGTGAATTAAAATATTTTTCTGTGCTTCAAGTGAAAAACACTTTGAGCTAAAGGCCTTTAAGAATTAATTTAAGTTGTTGGTATGGTATTATAGCTAATTATTTTTATTTATTTATTTATTTTTTATTTATTTTTTTTTGAAAATTTTTTTTAACGTTTTTTATTTATTTTTGAGACAGAGAGAGACAGAGCATGAACAGGAGAGGGGCAGAGAGAGAGAGGGAGACACAGAACTGGAAGCAGGCTCCAGGCTCTGAGCCATCAGCCCAGAGCCCGATGCGGGGCTCGAACTCACGGACCCTGAAATCGTGACCTGAGCCGAAGTCGGATGTTCAACCGACTGAGCCACCCAGGCGCCCCAATTATTTTTATTCCTGAACAACGAACTATGTGTTTCCTGCTATATAAAAATAAGTAGTAATAAATTATGACACACGTAAAAGAACCTCTGCGTAAGTACACCCTTTTCAATGATGCGCGTTCCTTAGTACTAAATAAAACATTTTAACACTTGCGAAGATCTAGAAGCAAACTTTGAATAAACTTTTTTTTAAATATGGAATCACACAAAAAATCCAATTCGAATACAAAGCTTCAGTACTTCCTTTTCCTCTATCGGTTTCTCTATAGACCATCTCAAATCCTTGAGAAAATCTTTAGAAACGTCAACAGATTCGCTGCTTGGAAGTCATCGATATCTGTGGCATTCATTCCATCCGGGAAACGAGGCTGAAACACAAACACGCTGGAGTTTCAATATTCCTTTTCGTTTCTATTATATCCCTGTTTCTTCTTCTTAATATTCGTGATGGTGTATACAAAACTGCATCATCGCGTTCCTGTGATGCTTTCCCGAAAACAGAATTCAGAGGCTTGATTCCCATGTCAAAAACTCCCTTAAATGTCTATTCAGAGGAACACGCCTGAAAACTTATCATAATACTCTGCAGAAATTTCCTCAGGGCGCCTGGGTGGCTCAGTCGGTTAAGCATCCAGCTCTTGGTTTCAGCTCAGGTCATGATCTCATGGTTCACGGGCCTGGGCCCCGCGTCGGGCTTTGCGCGGACACTGCGAGCCTGTTTGGGTTCTCTCTCTCCCTCTCTCGTTGCCCCTCTCCTATTCGCGCTTGTACACTCTCTCTCTCAGATAAATAAACCTTAAAAAAAGCAATTTCTTCAAAATTAACATTTTAAATTGACTTCATAAATTTGTGTTGTCAGGATCTGAAACACATGTAGCTCCCGTGTATCTGCACACGCTATTGGCTAGATTCCAGAAAGTCTTATTATTCACGCGAGTTCATCTACTCAAATCTCAACAATACGGACACACAAAAACTATGCACTGTCTTTGGGATCTGGTCAACTTTGGTTTGAACCTCTGCGTCTCATTTTTCTAAGGCAGAAAATGTGGATTAACAGCCGGTACCCTGGAGGTCCAAGGAGAATGAAACTCAACGAGACAGTATCTGTCACAGCGTGTGATTGAGAGCGGATGATCAATAAATAATAGCTTTTTAATTACTGCTTGACCCAAGCAGCATCAGCAAAGCCATGCTCTAGAATCGAGGTGAACCATATGAAGCCCTCGTCGCCTCCCTCTCATTCCCTCAGGCCCATGCTAGGTCTGTGACCTTAACAGGTATTATTAATGTGTGTGGCACTCTTGGCCCCCAGTGAGGCCCTAAAAGTTTCTCAAAACCCTGAATCAGGAAGTTACCAGCAGTGTTTGAGTTAGCACGTGAACGTGACCCTCATTATCAAACCTAGGGACAACAATTTCTAGTGTCTTTTAAAGCCACTAAAAGAAGCCTCGTCAATTTGGATACCTTTTGGGTTTTCTAACTAGCTCTTGAGACACCAGTTTGGTTAAATTTAGGAAGAGTCACAGGTCACTGAGAATAGGTACACCCACCTGGAAGGATGGAGGCTCCTCAGTGCTGACTCTGTCACACAGTCAGTCCTATTGTTGGAATTATTCAAGGCTACTGAGTTTCTGAAGGTACTACTAATGAAATGCAAACCCATGCCCAAGATTACCAGACAGTGCTGTGCTAAGTAGCTCAGGGCACTGACGTATTCCGTTGCTATCCTTGGCATTTATTTTTCTTTTCTTTATTTTTTAATGTTTATTTATTTCTGAGACAGAGAGAGACAGAGCATGAGTGGGGGAGGGGCAGAGAGCGAGGGAGACACAGAATCCGAAGCAGGCTCCAGGCTCCGAGCTCCGAGCTGTCAGCACAGAGCCCGACGCGGGGCTCGAACCCACAAACCGTGAGATCACGGCCTGAGCTGAAGTCGGTCGCCCAACCGACTGAGCCACCCAGGCGCCCCTATCCTTGGCATTTAACTACATCCTCCTCCAGGGGTGCCTGGGTGGCTCAGTCTGTTAGGCGTCCGACTCTTGATTTCAGCTCAGGTCATGATCTCACAGTCTGTAAGATCGAGCCCCGTGTCAGACCCTGCACTGACAGCGTGGAACCTGCTCGAGATCCTCCCTCTCCCTCTCTCTCTGCCCCTGTTGCTCTCTCTCAAAATGAATACATAAACATTTAAAATAAAGAAATAAATACATGCTCCGCCAGATCGACAGCTACTTATGTGTGCCTGGAAAGGCTGATTTGATAGATAAGCATCTGTCTTTACAACAATGTTCTCATTTTAAGACCAATCTTTAGTTTGTGGTTGTACAGAAAATATGCTGTTGTGTGCAAATTTACCACTCACTTCATAGTCAGTCCAAAGTCTTTGTTTTAAAGCAGTTTATACCGATGTTAATTGCTATGTGCCAACGCTCTTTGGTTTCTCTTTCGTAGCAGTTTATAATTACATTACGTTGCTTGAAAATCTGTAGTCTTGTGTATTAGTTATATACTTGGAGGGGGGAAATATGCATCTTTTTTTTTTTCAATGTTCATTTACTTTGAGGGGTGGAGGAGGGGCAGAGAGAGAGAGATACGGAATCCGAAGCAGGCTCCAGGCCCTGAGCTCTCAGCACAGAGCCCAAAACGGAGCTCGAACTCACGAGCCACGAGATCATGACCCGAGCTGAAGTCGGACACTTAACCGATTGAGCCACCCAGGTGCCTCGAAATATGCATTCTTAAAATGCTCACACCGTTGGTTTCTTATATACTCTACAGTGGAAATGTATATTGTCTAAAACATAGGCCATATTACCAAAGTGTATCACCAGGAAAAACTAACCAAAATAACTATAGTTAACTGGTCTTTTTCCTGTCCTTCAATTTTTGAAAGACAAAGAAACAGAGAGGAAATAAAGTACAATTTATCAATACTAAAAACTAGTATTTTATTTATTAATAAATAAATTTATTTATTATATTTATTTATTATTTATTTATTATATTATATTTATAATATTATATTTATTATATTATTTATATTACATTATAAATAATGTATTTATTAATTATCAATACTAAAAACTAAAAATTTATCAATACTAAAAACAGACTAGGGCCTGTTTTTATGATAATAACAGATTCATCTTCGTAGCATGTGCCTTTACGCCTCTAAGACAGTAATCAAGTTATTATTTATTGAGTGTTTACTATAGGCATCGTCCTTCACAGGTGTTTGGAACTGTCCGTATACAATGGTACAGATTTTGTCATCTTGCACTTAGTTAACAATCATCTGCCCAAATGGTTCTTGCCATTTCCGAGGACTGTATTCCGGGTTAGTCCGTCCGTTCGTACAGTAAACTCTAATGATCGGTACCCGGCATTGTTGCAGTAGGATTGAGAATGAACACATCTATCACTACGTACAGAAGCCAACCTATCATTTGCTTCCCAAATTTTGAAATAATTTAGAACCACTACCGGGGTGGGTTCAAATCCTAGCTCTATCACGTCCAGCTGACTGATCCTTGGGTAAGTTAACCTTTCTGGGTCTTAATTTCTTCCCTGTGTGCAGATGTTAAAATGATTAAATATATGACAAGGGCTTGGAACTCAACATGTGACATTATTCTCCTTCTTCCTAAACTTAGAACTCTGATTCTTTTTTGCCCTTGTGTTTCCCCTAATGTTAAATATGGTATTCCATCCCAGCCAATATTATCCAAGTTAGAAATCTTAGAGCAATCTCTGATTTATCCCACTCCATTACCCAGGCCCTGCCAAATTCAATCACTAACCAAGCCAGTCAACTCTGTCCGAAGAAATATCTCTTGAATTTCACTGCTTCTCTTTTTCCCTACCGCCATGGTCCTGGGCCAGACATTCATCATCATTTGCTTCGATTATGGAAATAGTTTAACATCTCTCCATGCCTCAAGGCCAGCTCTGTCCAGAAGAAATATAATGTGAGCTATATATATATAATTTTAGATTTTCTATTAGTTAAAGAAAGCAAAAGGAAGCAAGTGGAGTTAATTTTAATAATACATCCTGCTTAACCCAATACAGCCTACGTGCACCTTCTCTACCGGGTAGAATTCAACTCACTCGTTGAGGCAGAGTCAAACCTCACCTCACTGACAGGATTTCCAGAAAGATACGAACACCCTTGACTCCCAACTATCCCCCTGCCTTCCTAACTAGCATTTGCCTAAATTATTCACCTCCAGTCACTGACTTGTGCCCCAACAGCCCAGTTGTACTGTCTGCTACAGCACCTCACTCCCTTCTGCTTATTAATACTTGTGTTTCCTCCTGTCGACTTCCTGCCACATTCCTTAAAGTAGCTGCGCAAGCATTTTTTAACCCCCCAAATCGAATCACTCTTGCACCAAGCTCAGGAAACGACTCTGGTATCTTACTTTCTAAGATTGGAGCCATGGTAGTTTTCTACCTTCCTCCTTCCTATTCGTCTCAGAATCTCACGATATGTGTTCGTACTTTTTATTATGTTGTTGATGAGGTAGAAATAACATACAATAAAGTGCACAGGTCTTAAGTGTTTGGTTCAACGAGTCTGGTGATAGTGCACATCCATCGACAGCCACCACCCAAAACAAGATGGTAAACGTTGCCTTCACCCAGAAACTTCCCTTCTGCCCTCTTTTTCAGATAATTCCCTTCCTCCTCCCCGTCCCCCACCCCACTCCACGGAACCCCTCTCTAAGATCTGTCATCATCTGTATATTTTGTGTGCGTTCTTAGGTTTCATATATATTCATGTAATTGGAATCCTACAGCATGTTCTTTTTCATGCCTGGCTTCTTTCGCTTAACATGTTTTTGAGATGCCTTCATCATGCTGTGAAAGCAGTGGTTTGTTCTTTTGTGTGCGTGTTTTTTAATTTTTTAATGTTTGTTTTTGAGAGACTGACAGAGCGCAAGCAGGGGAGGGACACAGAGAGAGGGAGACACAGAATCCAAGGCAGGCGCCAGGCTCCGAGCTGTCAGCACAGAGCCGGACGTGAGACTCGAACGCGCGAACCGTGAGATCATGACCTGAGTCGAAGTCAGATGCTCAACCGACTGAGCCACCCACGTGCCCCATTTTTATTGTCTAATGGTACTCCGTTGTATGACCACACCGCAATCTGGTCTCCTTTTGAGGGACACCAGGCGTACTTCAGTTTTAGTTTACGATGAACGAGGCTGCTATAAACATTTTTGTACGATTCTTTTTAAATGTATGTTTTCATATCTTTTTTGGTCAATATCTAAGACTGCAATTACTGGGTCACAGAGTAGATTTTTAACCTACAAAACAGCTGTCACACAGTTCTCTACAGTATTTGCACCATACACGATCCTTGAAGGCGGTGTGTGCGAGCTCCCGCTGCTTTACGGGCGTCCTGATGTTTGGCGCCCTTAGTCTCTGTGACTGCGGTGCCGTGACACTACTCAGACTTTCTTGATCTTCTGAAGCCCCTCCCCAGCGGGACAGACAGCCCCACTCCTCCTGGCTCCACTTCTCCTCTTACCCTAAGCTTCTCCAGCCTCCTTTTGGACACCCCATCGCGAGTTATTCCCTCCCTTCTTCAGCTTCTGGTGTTCCTCTTCCCTGGATCCTGACTTTCCCACGTGCTGTGTTGAGCTTAAAAGACGGAGGGGGCCAGGGCCGAATCCAGGCGGTCCGTTGTGGGCCGCGGCTGCCGTAATCCAGGTCGGACACGGTGGTGGCCCACAGGAGTGTGAAAGCGGGAGAAGCCGCAGCAGGTGGGAAATCCTGACCGGATTCTGAAGGCAGAGCTGACGGGATTTGCCAGTGAACGAGATGCGCAGCTACTCCCATAACCGCATCTGTGGCGATTACTGTTCCAAAGCTCTGCTGCTAACTGCTCAGCCTCAACAGGATAAGGGTCAATTCACGGCTTTCTCTGAAAACCAATTCTCCAACCTTACTGGCTCTTTTGATGTCATTCATTCTCTCAATTATTTATTTGTTTATTTGTTTATTTATTTATTTATTTATTTATTTAAAGTTTGTTTATTCCGAGAGGGAGAGCGTCGCAGGGGCAGAGGGAGGGTGGGAGAGAGAGAGAATCCCAAGCAGGCTCCGCGCCCTCAGCGCGGAGCCCGACATGGGCCTTGAACTCACTGAACTGTGAGATCATGACCTGGGCCGAAACCAAGAGTCAGACGCTTCATCGACTGAGCCACCTGGGCGCCCGCTCAATACCTATTTTTTTTTTTTAACGTTTATTTATTTTTGAGACAGAGAGAGACAGAGCGAGACAGAGCATGAACGGGGGAGGGTCAGAGAGAGGGAGACACAGAATCCGAAACAGGCTCCAGGCTCTGAGCTGTCAGCACAGAGCCCGACGCGGGGCTCGAACCCACGGACCGCGAGATCACGACCTGAGCCGAAGTCGGACGCCCAACCGACTGAGCCACCTCAATACCTATTTTTAAGGGCTTACTGGGTATGTGCCAGGCCCCGTTCCAGGCATTTGGGTTATTTCTGTGGACAAAACAAGAGTAAATCTTTTTTTGAGGATTCTTTTGAGGGGAGACCGTAAGTAATAAACACAAATACAAAGCAAAGTACACGGTAACACAGTAGGCAACTGGTGCTTTGGAAAAACAGAAGTAGGATGGTGTGAGGGGCAAAGGCTGCTGTTCTGAACAGCAAGGGCAGGGGAAGCCTCATTGAGCAAAGACTGAAGGAAGGAGATGAGAGGGCTACACAGGAGGAAATCTGGTTGAAGAGCGTTCCAGGAAAGGGCTAAATGGTACAAAGGCACGCCTGGTATGTTCCAGGAACAGGAGAAAGGTCCACATGTCTAGGGTGGTCCAGCATGGCGGGGAGAGGAGTGAGACGGGAGGTTCCGAGATGACAGGAGCCAGATGACAAGGGACCTTGTAAGCCATCACGAAAGCGAGCTTTTGCTCTGTGTGAAAGGGGGAGCCAGTGGATAGTCTTGAGATTAGTGACATAACCTAAATTACACGTTGAAAGAATCTCCCTGGCCACTGTGTTGACAACAGATGGCAAACGGGTGTCAAGGGTGAAGGCAGAAGAAAGACCAGAGAGGAAACTTGTGCATAAATCCAGATGCGAGATGTTGCTGGCTAAGGCTAGCATGTTAGCAGCAGAGAGGAAAGGAAATTGTTGGCTTCTGAGCATATTTTGCCAACAGAGCCAACCTACTCAAATTTTAACATACAAGTCGTTCCATCACAAAAAAAGTTAAATCTTTAAAAGCAACCGCCATGTTGAATGTCACTGCCTAAATTTGGTTTCAAGGGCTTAGACTAGACTGTGTCTCTTATATTTAGCTCTTTATTTAAAAGTTATTATTATTTTATTTCCCTTTCCATGCATTCTTTGTAGTACAAAGTAGTAACACTGCTCCATTTCATTCATACATCTTTAGCGAGAAAAAGCTTTCATCACAGTAAGAAGCCTACGGTCTTTCTAAGTCTTAAAATATGTCACCAGATATCCCAATAAATTTAATCTTGAAAGTAGTGAGACACTATAGAAAAGAAACGTGCCCAGGTAAGCAGTTTATTGTACATCTGCTATAAAGGGATTTTGAAAAATTTTTGACATCCACTATTTGAGAAAATAACTTCAGGTCCAAAATTTGTTCATTGTGCAGACATGAGAGCATATCCCAAGCAGAGTATATCTTTGTAAATCTATATCGACACCAGTCCACAGGCTCCCGACAAAGGGAGAGCGACCTTTCATGCCAAATGCAAGAGCTCACGGGCCAGCTACACCGTTTGCCAATTTGACACAGTACATTTTGCTCTGGGAGAAAGAAACAATACATGTAACACCAGCATGATAACTCAGAATTGTGAGCTTTTTGGAAGTAGTCAAGAATTGATTTTCATATTCAGTCATTCATACAGCGTTCCCTACGGAAGGGTCAAAGTTCTACGCGTTGGGCTAGCTTTTTGTTCATTCCCTGAGCCATGTGTTGTATCTGGAGAAGATTTTATCCCATGGTTACAACAAGTCATGAAACCAACAACCATGAAGAAACCTTCAACGTAATTAAAGCCTTTGATTAGGATGCACAGCTCATGGCGAATATGTCTCTGGCAACACAACCGAATCATGTCACAGACAGAAAAAAATCTGTTCGCTTGTCTGAATTTGTTTTTCACGGGCTCTAAATATCATACGGACATTAAAACATCTTTGACTCCGCGATGTAAGTGACAAAAGCAAACACGTACTGAGGTCAAGAAAAAGCAGCCCTGGGGTATCCTAGCCCCCATCCAAGTAACACGTAATTGGTAGCAGAGGTTATTCTCAGAGGCATGATGAAATCAGAGAAGGACACCCTGTCTGACCTTTTACAGAACATTTCAGAAGCAAAACAATCACACGAGGAATGCTTTCAATAACAATGGTGTACCAAGTAAATGAGTTCCTTTGATCGGAGTGGTGGAACGGGGTAACTGAATCCTCCGCAAGCTATTGAAATATGCAATAATTAAGGGGCCCTTCAAGTTTACTTCAACAGCTGGTCTTAAGCTGAAAAAGAAGATAGGGTTTCAATCTTCAATGCTAATGACTATTTAACAGATGTGAAAATCCCACTTTGTGGGATGTGAGATGTGAAAATCTCCCGTCCTTCTTAAAGAATGCCAGGAAGAAGTTTCGGTTCAAGCAAAATACTCTAGATGTCTAATCCATTTACGTATGCGAGCAGGAAATGTGTTTTCTGAGTATCTTATCTGGATGCATACAGGGGCACTATAGAAAAAAGACACTGGCATTTAAGGCGGAAAGTTTAAAACTGTCCCCATAAATGACAGTGGGTGGGAGGGGGTGGGGATTTCGAGGGTGATAATAATTTAAAATCATTTCTGGGGATATCCGCCTCCATGTGTTTCTTTAGGAAATTCTATTGTTGAACTGACGACATAGGCTGTAACACTACCTCGTAGTCTTGGAGAGGGCTTGAAGGCGCTGTTTCTGGAGAACTGTAAGAAATTCACCTGCGGAAGAGTCTTGCTGGCCTGTGATCACTGGGTATGGCTAGGATTAAAAGTCCATATCACGTAGCTTGATGTTTCTATCTTCACAGCCCATACACCCATACCAAGACAAGAATTAGCTGATTTCTTACTTTCCCAGCTCTTTTGGTTTTATTATCTTGGAGGTTAAAAAAAAAAAAAAAGTCTAGACAGTAGGATAAATAAGCAAAAGTAAGTGGTAATCAAGACTATGATTTCACCAGGAATATCTCTTATAATTTAGTTCCTATTCCTTTAGGATGTGCGCTTTATAAAATTGTGCAGCACGGTGTCTTGACTAATGATATAACTGCACAGATTAATAAAACTGTGCCGCTTCATTCCGGTGATGGCCTAATTATATAGGAGTACCGAGGAAAATGGGAACTTTTCACACACGGTGGGTAAGAACTCAAACCGAATGGGCCACGTTTCCAATAGAGATAAGTCAGACTGTACATACTCTTCCGAGATATTTATACTCTCGTGCTGGAATGCGCTGCCCCGAAACAACAGATACAAAAGCGAAAGGGGGAATAAACGTGTGGATTTGAAAATGGATTTAAAAATTATCCTGGCAGAGAAGTATCTGACATTTCTGCGGAGCTAAAAGAAGAAACAGATGTTCTACCGTCGCAGGAGTTCCTACGCATCACCTACCAGATGGAGGGAACGTACTGGTGGTTTCCTTTACAGGTTACAAAACCGGAACCAAAGCAGTACGGTAATTTGACAGGGCATTTTAACCATTTATCATTAACCCACGAAACAAGCACGCGGTGCATGGTCCCCACGGGTCAAGAAGTGTGGCGTCTCAGGCAGACAGGAACAAATAAAACAAGGAAGGAACTGGGGATACCTAAGCCGGTGAGCTGAGCCAGGAAGACAGGCGTGCTCGTTCTTGTCTGAAAGACTGTCATTTAAAAGAAAGACTGAACTCATCCCGGGTAGTCGGTAAAGGGACACATTCAGTACAGCAATAAGAAGGGACCTTCCGACACTTTAAGCTGGCCAAAAACAGGACGGCTGCCTCAGAGAGTGGTCAATCCCTTTCCGATGGTTGAAGGAAAGGCTGGAAAATCACGTGCCAGGGATCCTCCAGAAAAGACTCCTGAGGTCCCTTAGGAGCTGCCCGTGAGGCTCTTTCAATTCTCAGGCCCTTATGATTCTATGACCTAAGCAACGTTTTAGTAAGAGCAGCCGGTGTGAAGAACGTATCAGAGCAGGAAAGTACGGCAGCAGGGACGGATACGGCCGTAGTAGAAACACGAAACCACGAAGACCAGAACGAAGGAGATGCCTCTGGGAATGCAGGATGGACACAGCTATTTCAATGGAAAAAATCAATCAGAAAAGTCACTTTGGAAATGCTTTCTAATCAATAAGGACTTAGAGAAACACGATGCATTAAGACATTTTTAACGGCTTCTCTCCCAGCACATGGTCTGCACGCTGAGGGTACTCATTACACGTTTGCCTCTCTTTCTTTTTACTTGTCCAAGATTAAAGAGGTTTATAATTTGTGTGGATGACTTTGCTTCTGCATCTGTTAAGACGGGGATAACAGGAACTGCCCTGGGGCGCCTGGAGGGGCTCAACTGGTTCAGTTTCCGACTCTTGATTTCGGCTCAGGTCATGATCTCACGGTTCCTGAGATTGAGCTCTGTGTTGGGCTCTGTGCTGACCGTGTGGAGCCTGCTTGGGATTCTCTCTCTCTCTCTCTCTCTCTCTCTCTCTCTCTCTCTCTCTCTCCCCCTCTCTCTCTGTCCCTCCCCTGCTCCCTTTCTCTCTCTCTCAAAATAAATAAATATTAAAAAAATAATAGGAACTGCCCAGGCTAGATCATGGCATTGTAAAAAGGATCAACTGATACGCAACTTATGGAAGCGGTTAACTTTTTATTCAAAAGGGATGCTTACTATTTTTAAACATTACAAAGCAAAAAATGAAAGCATTCCCTTCCCCTCTCGGATCCTAAATTCTGAAGATAACCAGTTGTACCACAGTAGTATTTTGAGAAATTAATCCAAATTCCCTACCATCACCCACCACTGTCTTTTCCCCTTGTATCTTTCTCCATAGTCAGTGAATACGGTATGTCGGAAAAAAAGCTGTTAAAGCAGAGTACATAGAAACACATTCTTAATCTTTAAGTTTCGAAAGATGAGGCCTGTGCAAGAAACAAAAAGGTTCTAGAAGAATTCTTGGATATTCAGAGACCATTTTTCCAGCACCAAACCCCTTACACCCCCAGAGTCTTTGACTAAGACTGTGTAACCGAAGGAGAAGAAACTTTGTCACACGGGGCAGACATACATTTTCTATGAATCAAAAGGGTCATGGAAACTACTGAGAGAGGGTCAGAAATTTTATTTTATTATTATTATTATTTTTTTTTTTCAACGTTTTTTATTTATTTTTGGGACAGAGAGAGACAGAGCATGAACGGGGGAGGGGCAGAGAGAGAGGGAGACACAGAATCGGAAACAGGCTCCAGGCTCTGAGCCATCAGCCCAGAGCCTGACGCGGGGCTCGAACTCACGGACCGCGAGATCGTGACCTGGCTGAAGTCGGACGCTTAACCGACTGCGCCACTCAGGCACCCCTATTTTTATTTCTAAAGTTTATTTACTTGTTTAAGTAATCTCTACACCCAACGTGGGGCTCGAACTCACAAACCCCAAGATCAAGAGTCACATGCTCTTCCAACTGTGTCAGCCGGGTGCTCCAAAGGGTCAGAATTGTTAAAGGTGTAGCGATGAGAACGGACTAATCCCAACGTGAGAACTCCACCCTCATGGCCCCAACCGAACCTAAGTATCTTCCAAAAGCCTCATCTCCAAATACCATTGGCATTGGGTTTAGGGCTTCAAGACACAACCTTCAGGGAAATAATTCAGTCCATAGCACTCACCATAACGTGACCTAAATATCATCGTGCTCCTAAAATGGCATTAGGAAATTGATAAGAAACCTTGATTGGACTATTTCTGTCTGGAGACTTTCTACCCCCTCTGCCTGGGATGGAATCTCAAAATGAAAACTTATTATTTAAAAGAATAAAGACAGTTTCGTTTCTTATGTAGCCCAAGTTTGTCTGCATGCACTGTACACATATATTTTTTTGAAAATGCAATCAATCTTCATATTTAGTTTGACAAATTGTTTTTCTATCCATCCTACAACAGACTATAGGTGTCTTTGCAAGCTAGGGTGTATGTATCTACACACACACACACTTGTTTATATACATTTATATACACAATATATCGTATCTACTTTTTAAAATTCTTTTTTCACAACTGAATAGTTGTTTATTGAATAGTATTATTGCACGGCATGAATTCTCTTTTGGTGGGCATTAAGTTGCTTCTAAAATCTTTCTAGTATTTCTATAATCACTTCTACGACTATTTCTATAGGATTATGTCCAGACAAATAAGATACTGAGTTGATAATTGTAGGCACATAAACAATTTTGGTAGATACTGACAAAACACTTCCTCATTAATTTTATTTTTTCATCGTAAAAGTATCACATGTTCATTATAAAAACTAGGAAGAACAAAACTATAGAAAAATAAAGAAAACTAGAAGAAGGAAACAAAAATCATCTGTAATCCATATACCCAGAGGCAGTCTTGTTTATCTCTTTCCTGTCCTCTTTTCCTTACACAAATATAGTCACCACTGAGATCATACTATAGAGTTTTGTTTTGTTACTTTCCACATATCATCACGTCATAAGCATTTTCCCACGTCATTAAATATTTGGAAGAATTTTTAAAACTGCCATGTACCATGAAGTTATGAGTCAGTTTTGTAAACACTTTTAGGTATCGCTGATGTACTGTAAAATTTGTAATTTTGAAATGTGAACAAATAGATTCGACAATTTTCAAGAAACTGCTAGAATTTTATACCCATCAGCCAATCCAGTCTTAGAACATTTCCATCAATGCTGTTTTGAGCCCATCTCCCGATGTTCCATTTGTTCAATTATTCACGTTAAATCCTCTCTGGCTCTTAAATATGACTACCACTTTCTTCCCACTTGTTAACAGTGACAGCAAAGGCCAGAGGTTACAACCAGGTGGAAATGTCCCTCAGATCAAACCACGCTACAGGACCAGACCTTTGCACATAAAAGGGGAGAGAGATGTGTCCTATCTTATACTGCTTTAAAAAATTAGGATTTTCTGGGGCGCCTGGGTGGCTCAGCTGGTTAAGCACCCGACTCTTGGTTTTGGCTCAGGTCATGATCTCACTGTTTCGTAAGTTTGACCCTCGCGTGGGGCTCTGCACTGACAGGGTAGAGCCTGTTTGGGATTCTCTCTCCCCCTCTCTCGGCCCCTTCCCCACTCAGTGCTGTCTCTGTCTCTCTTATAAATAAATAAACTTTTTTTTTTTAAATTAGCATTTTATACGAAAGGGAGAGACTATCTCTAAAACAGTCTTCTCTGACAAGTTGTACCTCTCTGTCCATTTGTTTTTCCTCTGTAATGCTTTTTTTTTTAATGTTGTATAATATTTTCTTTCCCTCCCTTTTGCACTCAGGCAGGATATGTTCACTTATGATGCCCTATTGCCTTTTTCGCTGGTGGTCCCATCCCAACTGGTGCTGAATGTGCGGTGTTAGCCCTTGGGAACTGGGGAAGCAGCATGAAACAGATGTGATAGTTGTCAGTTTCACTCCTGCTGCTCCCAAGAAGGAAGTCCTTTGTTCAAGAACAGAGCAGGCATGACCACCCACTGATGGCATTAACCAGTAGGAAAGAAGGAGTGAAAACGCCTTTGCTTCCCTTGAAAATCTCTCTTCCCTTGCACAGAGACTGCATTAGCTTCACTCTGTTGCTTCTGCGGGCATTACTAGGAAATCACTGTTTGTAGGCGAAGCAGCAAAGGAAGTCAACTCCAGGGAATAACCCAAGTTTTGAAACATGAAATGCTTGAATCGCCTTCAAATTGAATCCATTCTCGAATGATTAGAGAAGAAATTTTTTAAAAATCTTGTGGAATATGTATTAGTGTATCCACTGCTTTTTATATTTTCCTGTCTTTTAGCTTTCCTTGCGGGTTTGTAACAAATAGAAGTGTGTGGGGCTACATCTGATAGTGTGTGTTTGCATTAAAATACTTTGGAAAATGTAATTCTAATAACTTGCTCTTGTGCACTGCAATGTGGCCAGGATTCAGGGGAGTGTGTGTGTGTGTGTGTGTGTGTGTGCTGTATTGTATTGAGGGGCAGAGTTACCACTGATGTATTGTGTGAGGAATCTCAATTCTTCATTTCTCAAATTAAATGTCAACAAAAGCATGTGCTTTAACGTAAATCTGAATGAAATAAACCTTAAAGTGACCAGTGAAGTGAAAAATATTTTATGGAAAGAATACAGCAAAGCTTGGGCATTAAAAAGATCAACAGAAAATCCTAAAGTTCATTACAGGGTACTTGCAAAAGGTATGCATTTTTCTTCTCCATTTAGGCTATCATATTAGCATTTTCTGACTTTGCTCTAAGAAGGCAATCCTAGGAAGGCAGGTAAATATGTTCAGAGGGACAGAAGTTTGAACTTTAAATAGAACAAAGAACCTTTTGAGTGGTTAGGGGTTAGTGGTTAGTATTTTATTGTAATTAAACAAAAGTAGCGTGATCTGAGTAAGGCCCAAACAAGAAGGAACTCCTTATTTCTATGGCAACAAGGAAAAGTACTCCTGTCAGAGGTTTTAGGGAACTCTTTGCATTACACCCGATTTGACTAATTTAAATAATTCAATCCCGTGTACTGCATTATTCTTGGGAATAATTAATATATACATATAAATTGCTTTTTAAGATACAAGTTAATGCAAGCACCATGAAAACTCTGCACTGGTTTGGCATAGGGAGTCCTGACTTTCAGAAAACAAAACTCAGATGTGAGGAAGAAAACAGAGAATGAAATAGAAAATGCAGAGAGGAATGTTAAAGGATTACCTAACTTGATTGGAGACTCAGTGGTCACAGCTGACACCCTGGGGAATTAGGAAGCCAACTGAATTGCATTAAGTTCCAAGCCTGATCATGCCTTAAATAACCATAAGGGTGGGTGGCGTGGACATTTGGATTATTCTCATACATTATAATTTTGGATATGATACTTTTCTCTAGCGAAACTATCAATTTTACCCTCTTTAGAATTATAATGTCTCCAATAAGAAAACATTAGGCTTTGAAGCTTCTCTGGAAGAAGCATAAAAACAGATTTATATCTAATGACACATCAGGACGAGGGGTCTGAGAGCCGATGCTACGGAAATACGGAATTATTGTTTACATTAGGAGAAATACTTTAATGTGTGCCATTTTGTACCATATTATAATAAGATTAGAACTATTAGCTTTCTCGTTTTGTCGTGCTGATGAGATTAATATCAACTGAACCAAAGAAGTAAAGGCCTCAGAGGCTTTTTATACGTTTATATCCCCAGCCGACTTCCTCTTTCTCAATTGATATACAGTATCTTTTAAGGAGCAACATCGTTCAGCTTTGCCATTTTTATCACCTTCATCTAGAGTGCCTGCTGGCAAATCAGCCGCATGTCAGAAATGGGTGAGCAACATGAAGATATACAAGGGTGAATTTCATGCAGCCTGACGCTCCAATCACGCCTTTGTAGTGTTGGCCACCAAAACACCGTGAGTTCTTAGCTTCCACACCCCGTGTTAAGCATCTCATCTCAGGAGCGATTACAGCTGGAGTCCAGCTGCAAGAACCTGACGGAGATGCTGTGTGAATTCAAAGAAGCAAAACCACAATTCCTCAGGAGTGCTTCGCTTTGTTTCCTTGAGCGTTCGCACTCCGGGACGCACTGACAGGGCAGGGCTATTCCCGTCCCTTCCTCTTCTGCACTCCGAGGGCAGTCCGCTGACAAGGAACCCAGAAACAGGGTTCCCTCAGAGGCCACTGCTAAGCCCTTCCTGAATACATAACAGGAAGTCAGATTGTAGCCATGGGTGAAGACGCGGCAAGGTCAACAGGCAAAACCTACCAAGCCTACCTGCAAGTTCTCTCTGTTTCTAATTACTCTGAAAAAACAAACAGAAAATGGAATCCATCCGACCAAGCCAGAGGTAAACTAGAATGGCAACTTAGCAACTGGCAGGTTAACTGGTGACGGGAGATTCTGATAGTTAAATATATTTACTCAGAAAAAAATAAGTAGATATGTGTGCGGAAGGTTCAGACATCTAGATGAAAATGTTTCTGATGCACAGGAAGCCGTTTTACGCCCAAGCATACCTGAGGGACACAGGTGGTGTCACTGACCCACTGGTGACAGAGCAGCAGCTGGAGGCTGGGGGGGGGGGGCAGGGCGGGGGAGAGCAGAGGCTGGTGTGGGGTGGGGAGAAGAGTGTGTATGCATCTGTCTGCCCTGGGGTGTGATTTGAATCCGCAGGGCCGGAAAAGGGAGACTGTGAAGTTAGAACTCCCTTAATTTTGTGCCTTCTGGCTTCTCTTGGAGTATCAGCGGTTGGAGACGATGGGCAGATTAAACAGAGCAGGGGACAAATCCATCCATAAGGAAAACTAGTAACATGTGGCTTAATAAGGTCTTGGCTTAAAAACTGAGAACTGAGGGATGATGGGGGGTGGGAGGGAGGGGAGGGTGGGTGACAGGCATTGAGGAGGGCACCTGTTGGGATGAGCACTGGGTGTTATATGAAACCAATCTGACAATAAATTTCATATAAAAAAATAAGGTCTTGGCTTAGGGTTCTTTGTGAATGATGGCTCATTTGTTAGTTAAAGTAAGACACTAATCTTTTAGGAAGGGAAATGAGTATTTGAAAATATTGATTAGGACTGAACCCTAGTTTATTCAACAAAATGTGAAAAAAGACATAATTGCAGAATTATTAATTTACTTAGAGACAATAACTTTAATGAAGCTCAGACTGCTTGGTTCACCCAAACAAGTGATTAGAGTTGGCATCAGAACGGCAAATAGGATTCCAGTTAATACATGTGTTGGTCATTTTGCTCTTTTTTGAAATTTGCGAATTTGATCTCATCAGCACAAACAGAACTAATTGATACACAGATAATCACTGGAGATACTGTTGAATGGAAATGAGAAAAATCCTTTCATTTTACAATTATGTGACAATTTATAATTTTAAGGTTCCCCCCCGCCCCCCGCCCAAAAAAAAAAAAAAACCAACGAAAGCAAACACAGAAGCTAGGAATCCTGTAGAAAAGAGATAAAGTCTGGTAACCATATTTAGCAACTCATTCTTCACACACATTCGATGGATGATACAATTTGGCTGTAGGAATGAATCATTCATTCTTGATTAAATTAATACTTGATTCTAGGCTCTCCGAAGGTCCAGTCTTCTTGCCTTTCCTTGCCTATCTCCTGGGGACTTTCTGATGAAGTAAATGTGTACGCAGTTTACCTAGTTCAGCAGAAGTCAGGATATTCAAATGTTTCCCTAGGTCTACCAGTTCCGCCTTTCTCTGCTTATTCGTTACATAATAACACGGATCTGTTGTAGTCGACACTTCATCCCACAGGAGTGGATCACCTCATCTCAGTGAGCCTTGCCATCCCCTGTGCACGCTTAGGAGTCCCCAGATTCATTCCACAAAGTGTTGGCTACAGGGTGGGGGGTGGGAAGGGGAAGGACACACTTGTACCAGCAGGACTTTCAACTTCAACACTTGAAAAGTAAAAACTTCTAGAGCCAGGCCATCATTCTCTAAACATAAAACTTTTAGTGATTCTTTTACAAGAGAAAAACTTAACTTTATTAAATAGGACAATTCATGCTTATGAATCCTAACGACCAAATGATTTCACTAATTACTTTGTTGCATTCAGTTTGGAATAGTTTGCATAGCTGAGTTTCGAATGCAATAAACTGCCTGAACGGTCTGTTTACTCCCGTGCAAGTTACAAGGAGAACTCTCTCCTTAAAGGACTTGTCTCTTTGAAATGCACAAAGTGGCAAAAAGCCAAGGGAAGCTGGTGCTTAAGCAACCAAGACTGAGCAGTGCCTGTGTGCATTTCAATCTCAGCCAACCGAAGTAAATGTTATTGGAGCTTTTGTGCTGTAAAATTGCTGCTTTCATGCCCATTGCATCCGACAATAGGAATACTTGGTCTACTAGGAAGGAGGGCAGTCGTGGTCCTTTGCTGCCAGATTTTTACATTCCTAAGAAGCCGGTGGAGAAGCGGAGTAAAACAGGCTGTTCTGAAGGGGCTAGGGACAATGAGACTGACCTCCGTGATGCATCTGGACAGAGAAAGAGACTACGCAGAAAAAAAAAACTTACTATCATTTTTTGCATTAAATGTTTGTAAAGACATTAATTCGGGAGTGTACTGAATCGGTGAATTAAATTTTTAAATCTGTTTTCAGAAAATATATAAAACTATTAATATTTTGCAAGTAAAAATCAAAATCAATGAAAATATTGTTGAATTTTGAAGGGTAACAATTTAAAATTCGTATCAGGCCATTAATAGCTGCATTTGCGTTCCTGACATACTGAATGTTCCTTGACGTGCTATTTACTAGTATGGTTGTTTAGTTTATATTAATATTTTATTTATTGGATCATTCATTCAGTGCTCATTTACTGAGCACCTACTATGAATCAGGCATGAAATTTCATTTCTAGTGTTGCAGTTTTAAATGTACTGTGAGTCCCCAAATCTATGTTTAAGCCCCAAGCCACAGAGATAATTTTTTTCTTGAAAAATAATGAAAATAATTTTTTAAAAGCATCCAGTACTATACAGCTAGGCAGCTAAATTTTTTTTTCAGAATTATACTAACAGAATGCCTACAACATAAGCGTGATGTTTGAAATAAGTTTTAAATAGCAGTACTGCTAATAGGTGTACAAGAGTCAAACAGTATTTCTTGATTTAAAAAAAAAAAACTAAGCCTGTCAATGGTTACGACACATAGTTAAATGTATATACCTCATATCAAAAGAGAATTGTACTAAACAATACAGAATGATTTGGAATCACTTGTCTCGTTTAGTCATCGACTGACTCTATTAGAATGGTTTGTTATGTTAATTATGGCCTTACTTTGCAAATACCATACATTTTCAGCATGTACTCACGTGGCCGTTAATGTGAGCAACAGAACAAGTTCACTGCTTTTTTTTGGAAGACCCGGGATATTATGGCATTATACGCTTGAGGCATAAACAACAAAGACAACCACGGCAATTCTGCCTCCCTAGTCTCGCTTTTCCTTAACCTTTTAAGCTGTTCACTGCTTTGGCTTTTAGGAAAAGTGAAGAAAAAGAAGACGTGTAAAATCATGACAAAGGAAAAAGGAAAACTTAAAAGGAAAAGGGCAGGAGAAATAGAACTCAAGCTGCAAAAAGACAAATCAGACAAACAGCTCCTGGTCTCCCAAGGACTCAGGATATGATGAAGTGGATTTTGTTGCAGAATTCTTTGGATTATTTTTTCCTCCGTGGCTTTTAGACGGGTCTGCGTTTTAGCTGCCTCTTAATAATCCTATGACCTTGAGCAAGTTATTTAACCTTTCCATGCTACACATTCTTCATCTGTAAAACAGGGTTAATGACGCACCTCCTCAGGGCTATGAAAATTAAATTAAATATCACACACACACACACACACACACACACACGCACTGCCTGCCATACTGGCTTGTTCACAGTAGGCACCCAATAAATGTTGGTTGCCTGTCCCCTTTCCCTGGAACATTCACATTACTGACATGTATGGAAAGTCACCAAAATAAACATGTAGCCACACATATACAATAGTAAGTCTTACGTTTCTCAAATCGATAACGGTTTTTAAATAACTCCTGTTTGAAAAAGAAACATTAAAATTAATCATCATTTTGGGTGTTTAAATGTTAGATTACGAATTAAGCCTGGCTTTCCTAACCAGCCGTCCACTTGTGGAGATTTCTGAATTTTATTTTTTGGCTGCACATCATTTTTTTTTTTTTTTAACCACACATTCTAGACTAGCTCAAATAGAACATGAATGGGTTGCCAAGAGTTGTGCAGATATGTGCACTTAGCATCAACTGTGTAGAGCTATCTGGGACCAATGCTGTCCTTGAGTTTAAATGTTGCTTTTCAAAGCTTTGAGTAGATGTCACTTCTATTGTAGAATCAATTATGCCCTCTCTAGATTCTTTTGGATCATTCTCATATTCTCTTATTACGTGTTAATGGTCCTATATCTTTGGATATAATCATGTCTCCAGTATGTTATACTTTTGGCAAATTACACCCCATCTGGGAGGTGGTCTCCCTGTGGAAGGGATCATTTGTTATTCCGAACCTCCTGATCTGTGAACAGGGTGAAATCATTCTTAGAGAAAAGACATGCAGTTAATGATAGGAAGTGTAGAGGACATTTTTTCTCTAAAAGTGGAGAAGCCCACATTCGTAACTGGGGGGACATAAATGGTCCTGTGTCTCTCATTAAGGAAAAAAAAAAGTAGAAAACTGTAATTCTTGGAAAAAAAAAGAGGAATTACAAAGATAATGTAGTTCAACTAGTTGTTCAACCACACCAAACAATTTTTTTTTTTGCTCTTTGCATGTCAGTGGTTAGATGTGAGGGGGATAGTAATTGCCTCTTGGCCAAAGTCAGGATATGTAATAAAACTGAGCAAATATGTATTTTTCATATATTAGAATAAGAGTACAAACAGCAGTGACACTGTAACTAAGGAATAAAAACTCAAAAGAAAGGATCAATCAAATCAAAGATCAAGAAGAGACTTAAAAATCGCCTAGTCATTAGAAAATCTTTGTTATGTTTAAAACGGTTCTCTACTGTCCCGAAGCACAGAAGAAAAATGGATGGCTTTTTACTCAAGGGTTCCTCACATCCCCTAGGCTAATTTCTTTGTTAGGCACCACAGAGGTACATATATAAGTGTTGAAGATTGGTCATAAGTAACATGATACAGAAGGTTCTTAGGATGAAAAACAGGCTGAGACACCTTCCTAAGCATACTTCTGGATATTGGATGCCAGTGGCCGTAAGGTAAGGGAGTAGACACAAAATTGTTTGTTTGGCAAAGAGGAGCGACTGAGTTAAGAAGTCTCGTGCTTTGTGGGAAGGTGGCACCTGAAGTGAAAGGCCTTAAAATCAGAAGCTTTGAAATAAGTGAAATCACGAAGCGGATGGACTGTAACTCTCCATTTTCTTTGAAGGTTGAGATCCTAACCCAAGTTATCAAGCTGTTAGAATTTGAAACAGGGCTCTTATAAAAGCCGACAGCAAGAACAACTTTCAGCTCTAAATGAGAGGCATTGGCTCTTTGGTACGCATCCTCACGAGGAGTACGCATTCTGAGCACGAAAGGAGAAACCGTTTAAGAATGAACTGTAGGGGCGCCTGGGTGGCGCAGTCGGTTGGGCGGCCGGCTTCAGCTCAGGTCACGATCTCGCGGTCCGTGAGTTCGAGCCCCGCGTCGGGCTCTGGGCCGACGGCTCGGAGCCTGGAGCCTGCTTCCGATTCTGTGTCTCCCTCTCTCTCTCTGCCCCTCCCCCGTTCATGCTCTGTCTCTCTCTGTCCCAAAAATCAATAAAAAACGTTGAAAAAAAAAAAAATTAAAAAATAAAAAAATAAAAAAAAAAAAGAATGAACTGTAATCATTAAAAGGATCAAAATCTTGCCCTCAAGTTTACCCAGAGTAAACGGGTGGCAGTTTTCTTAACGGCTTATTAAGATGATTAAAGTGAAGTCAGATGCATTTCTTACAGCAGGGCTTCCCTTGATGTGACCATTTATTTTTGACACAACATCATGTATGTCCTGGAGCCAAGTGTCTACTTTCTTCCTGGCCAGGCTCTATAATTTTCTGAAGGACTGTGGAGAACTTGGAACATTCTTCTGTAGTGGATCCCTAAATGCAGCCGAGATTCAACTTCAGAGAAGCAACAGGTTTACGATTTGAAAACATCTTTTAAAAAAGTCCGGAGTAGGAGGATCCATATTAAAATAATTCACTTGGTCTTAAGCCTTCCAAGTCTATAATATTATGTAAATCATTTCACAGTTTATTTATTTAAAAAAAATTATTTTTGAAAGTTTATTTTTGAGAGAGAGAGAGAGAGAGAGAGAGAGAGGGAGGGACAGAGCATGAGCGGCTGGGGAGGGGGCGCAGAGAGAGAGGGAGACACAGAATCCGAAGCAGGCCCCAGGCTCTGAGCCGTCAGCACAGAGCCCGACGCGGGGCTCAAACTCACGAGCCGTGAGATCGTGACCTGAGCCGAAGTCGGATGCTCAACCGATGGAGCCACGCAGGCGCCCCTGATTTCACAGTTTAATCCACTTTTTCCTTTTCCCATCCTTGGCCAACACTATACCAGACGGTCATCATCCATTACATCTTCAGAGAACGATTAATACATCTCCCTTTAGCTTTCTCTCCTCTCTACTAAATAATTCAATTCTTGAGGTTTGTTTTCTTTTTTTTTTTTGTCCCTCACTTGAGTCTCATTTTCTACTCCTCTAATTAGCTTCGTGGCCCTCAGAACACTTGTCAAGTTTCAGGATGGTGTGGCAAAACTGAATTTTGACAGTGGTCCAACCAACGCAAAATAAAATGGTTGAAATATTGAACTGCTAGACTGAGAGATCCTTGGGAGTAGAAACCAAGTCTTGTGTACTTCTGCAGTATCTGAAACATAGCAGGTGTTCAATAAAATGAGGAATTAATGGGTTCGCAGTCATTGGAGCTCAAAATGCCACTCGCTACTGGGAAGCAAATCAAGAGTTATCTCTTCGTTGATATATATATATATTTTTAATTTATTTTTGAGACAGAGAGAGACAGAGCATGAGCAGGGGAGGGGCAGAGAGAGAGGGAGACACAGAATCTGAAGCAGGCTCCAGGCTCTGAGCTGTCAGCACAGAGCCTGACACAGGGCTTGAACTCACAGACTGTGAGATCGTGACCTGAGCTGAAGTCGGACGCCCAACCGACTGAGCCACCCAGGCGCCCCTCTTCATTGATATTTTTTTTTAATTTTTTTTTAAATTTATTTTTGAGACAGAGAGAGACAGAGCATGAATGGGGGAGGGTCAGAGATAGAGGGAGACACAGAATCGGAAGCAGGCTCCAGGCTCTGAGCCGTCGGCCCAGAGCCCGACGCGGGGCTCGAACTCACGGACCGCGAGATCGTGACCTGAGCTGAAGTCGGACACTCAACCGACTGAGCCACCCAGGTGCCCCTTCATTGATATTTTTGAGCGACAGTGGGAAAAAGGAAAACTGTTAACACTGGAGGAACCTGCTCCCAAGGTCCAAGCTGATGAACAGTCTTGTCTCTCTCACATGTCACATCTTCATCTAACTTTAGATACAGTGAAAGAGGCCACCTTAGAATACTTCTGCACGATTACTAAATTGTGCTAGTCTGCATAATGGATGGGGGGACCACGTTAACATCAGGTAAATATAACGATATTCTGAGCACATCTTATTCAATTGTATTTACCATCATTAATTTTATTCTTATGTGGTATTATTATTCCTATCTCTTTGTCTATTTTATAAGGGATTCGATGTACTTTATCAGCACTATTTCCGGTCGTCAGTTTGAAAAGTTGTTTCTTCATGCAAATTCACTTAGTTGAGCACGTACTTATACAGTTTATTTGGTTGTCCTAAAACCCCTGCTCTTACGGTTTTCTAAAAACAATTAGTAGCATGAACAGAACATTGTCAGAGTCAGAAAAGTTAGCCCAAGAGCTCTGTTTAAAAGAAGGGGGTAGCTTCATCATCTTCATTTTACTGGCACAGGGAGGGAGGTACAAATATATAGAGAGGCTTAACAGAAACTATTTAACCCAATTCCCAACCGGCTTACTCACTAAAGCACTGTTCAACCCCTGCAGAAGTTAGGATGAGTATTGTCCTTCCCAGTCCCCACCGCTCAGGACCTGTTTTCATCAGTGAACACTTACCCAGTAACTACTCCGTATTAAGCACTATACTAGGTATTGGGGTTACAGAAATAGAAACCTTTTATTTTCACCTCGGATAGTTCACACTAAACAAGGGCAGATTTATAGTAACAGAAGATCTTCCATATATACTTTGTGTTAGAGGTGTTACTAACCTGTCCCTAGTGATGAAAACCCAGCAAATCTGAAATAAACATTTTAGGCAAGTGTCATAGGCTGACAATTAAAGCCAGAATAAGGTCTTACAGAACAGAATCAAGAACAAGTCTACCAGATGCTGAAATTATTAACATCTGTAAAAGATGTTACCACCTGAGAGAAAAAGCACACATTAGAACAGGAAAGAGAATAAGAGAACAGGAGTTATTTCAGGGACTTTGACTCCAGTGTTTAGTTTGCCATCAACAAACAGATCTACAACTAAACCTTTTCATTTATTTTGTGAATCAAAGTACACTCAAAATCTCAAATTCCATATTTTATCCTCATAAGATACTCATAATACTATATGTACAATATACATATATACTATGTTATATATATTCATAATATACTCATATATAATATACTCATAATATACTCATCCACATTCTATACTGATCAACTCATCCACATCCATACATACGACCATATGAATTATTCTAGGAATTGGTGTTCTCTATTGTGAATCCCACATTAATGATTAATGCTGGCTTTCTTAAAATTTTAAAATAATTTTATGGTCATGTTTGATAGTTTTTAAAAGCTACTCCTTATAAAATAAATAGGTATTGGATTTGAGTGGAATTTTTACAAGACCTTTAACTATTTTCACAGACAAGTAGGATTCGGATACATAAGTGTAGTCCCAAAGAAGGATTTCACTTTGATTTCCCACCACCCCAGAAAAAAACCACAGAAACAAATTGTAATTCCTAAACGAAACCGAAATTTCCTACTTTCTTTGCCTAGGAAGAAAAGAGCAGATTTATAATTAGACTGCAAAGCTGCTTCTTCCAGAACCTTCATCTGGCTGTCCTTAATGCCCTAAGGATTTTGGCCATACTTGACAGATAACAAGTATCCTGTGTTTCTTTATAACCATCTGAAAGCCTGATTCTTCTACACAAGAATGCGTGGCATTTTAAAAAGAAAATACCCCTGAAAAGGATCTCAAAGGTGAAGAAAATTAAGCAAAGAGAATACTTCTAAAGCAGGCCCCTCAGTGCACCGTGCATAACCCTGGAAATACCACGCAGACAATGGGCGGACCGCTTCTGTGGGTCTCAGATGCGGGCAAGCCTAACACTTACCTTCCGATCCTCTACAACAACTTACCCAACGCCTAACCCTGATCCGAAAAAGCACTAGAAGCTAAGCACTTAAAGAGTTCTGAAATCCCACAAGAGGAGCCGGAAAACTCAAACGACACACTCCTTCTTAGCCAGAGGGATTTTTATGCTATTACAGACTTCATCTTAGAACAGCCAACTACTCCGCCCATCTCTGATTGGAAAGGAACTAAAAGAAAATGCTTTATTTTTAAAAACACGAGTTTCTAAACCATGACTCTGCCTTTGAACAGAATTAATTCTTTGCAGTGAACTTCTTTGGTCTATAATTACTATGCTGACATTTCACTTGATTGTAACATCCACGTGCACACCCTTCGCATCTCCCTTCCTCCCTCTTTCTGTTTTTGTCTCCGTCTGTCTGTCTGTCTGTCTCTTACACGAACCAGAATGACTCACTGTTCTGAAAGAATTATAATTTTCTGCAATGTCACGGGACACCTAAGAATTACATCTGGGACAGACTTCTTAAGCTTCTATTTTACCTGACCTCCTCTCCTGCCCATTTAAGTAAATTATTGCCGGTTTGGAAAGCAGGAGGGCGAGAAAAATCACAGCGTCTCTGTTCTCTGTTTTGCAAAAGGAAAGGACAGGTCCTTCAGAAAATATTGCAAAGCAACCATGAGAAAAAACTTCTAGCAGCCATGGTGGGGTACAGGGATGGGGCGAGAAGGGGAGACAGACAGCATGGGAACAGAATGAGGATAACTTAAGAGTTACAAGAATTTCAGGCAGTGCTGATGCCTCTTTTTAAAAACAAGGTTGGCAATTGCTAGTGAATGCTGCGTTAAGAAAGATTCCAAGGCTGCCTAGGAAGACTGCCATGATCCACTACGGACATCTTTGATGAGCGTTCGCGATGGGAGGGCTAACGTTTATGCCGCACACTTGTCATCTCTGGAGGAGAATGCTTAAATCAGGGGACTAACCGCAGAATGCCAGCAGGCCCACCTACCCCAGGGATGCCTCCCCAGCAGAGATGCGGAGCCCTGAAGGCTAGCACGCTCCTTTTCACTCCAAAGCGGTAGCAACCTGTGTTGGAGTTGTTAGAGTATGTGTTCTAAATGTGGACATTCCTCAAGTTCCTAAAACTTATGCGTCTACTACGAATACTGCACATCTAAAGGCACCTCCTATTTTCCTGACGCAAGAGAAAAAGCTGGATTTGGGCTGGAGGAACTCTTAATGGTGCGTCACGGTGGGTCTCTTTATCTATTCCAATCAGACGTGAGAAGAAAAAAAAATTTTGACAGAAATGCCAATAAATTGGGTAAAAACAGAAAACTGCTTATGTGGCTACTATAAAGAATTTATTTCTTCTCGGCCCCTTAATATCCACAATGACAAAACATTCCTGTGGTATGCATATAAAGAGATATCGAGTGACAAGTTTAAAGTAAGATTTTGGTTTCTTACGTGATGCGAAAAATAGAGAATTAAGTCAAACTAGGGAAAAGCTGTCGTCTTCTTGCAATGGAATGAAACTCCAAGAGGAAGTGTACCAATCCAAACTACACAGGGCTGGTCATATACTCAGCATTGGCATCAAAATGTCCTGGACGAAATCAGCACTTAGCAACCACCTCTGGTTGTCATGGAGACTGGATAATGGAGGAGGGAAATGTGTATGTTCAATAACTGATGAACCAGAGAAGATGACGCAGAAGGAACTAGGGGAAAAGAACTAAAAACTGAAATATGGGGTAGGATATGATACACGGAAAGTGTAGAGGGTCACCATTTTTTTTGAAGGAATGTTACTCATTAATATACAATAATAATGAATTCACATTCATGATAACATATAAACAGTTTATCAAACGGTTAAAAAGCAAAATGAGAAAAAAGTAACTATAACATACTTCAGAAATAAATTTAGAAAAGATTATAATCTACTTTCCGTTAAGAGCAAACTCAAGAAAACCTAAAATTAGGAGCTCACGGCATACTCTAGACCAAGGAGAGAGAAGTATTTCAAAACAAACATATACATCTGAACGATTCTTCTGCTTTGCCATAATTCTGTTCTGCTAAACAAACAGACAGATGTAAGTAGCTACAGGTCAAGGTCCCTGCTTGTTCATGAAAACTAACCACAGGAGGTAGATCAAGAAATGGGAGAGGAGATATTCATTTTGTAAAAATATGCACATTCAAGATTTAGAAACCTAACACGTAGGATTAATTCAGCAGGAATCAGGCAGATCAGATACTACAAATATAAATGGGTTGCAAACCTACGGCTGAAGACATGAATTCAGATATTTATTAAGATAAGATACGTTTTAAGGCCTACATATTCAGAGTCTAATATGCATGTCCTTTGAGGCGATCTCTGCCAAGTAGAGGAAGGGGCATGCGTAGAACCTGTTCAAAAACAGATCCCTCTTGGACATTCTCTAGATTATCCACATGGAACGCATCCATCTTCTGGATGATCCGTGGACAATGTACATCTCGGGTGGGCTTCCCTGTTCTTTGCACATCTCCAGACTATCTACTATGTCAGTTCCCTAGATAGTGTGGGTTTTCTGAGAATAAAAACGTATTTTAATTAACCGAAGCAAAACATAAATAAGGCAAAATGTTCAATTGGTTCAGGGATTCGACAAATATCTGTAGAACACCCACCATGGTCCTGCCATGGTACCAGGTGCCAGGCGTATGGCAGTGAACAAACAGGCCTGTCCTCTGCCACCAGGAGCCTTCGATTTTTCTGGAAAGAAAAATGCGTAAGGCAGAAGGAAGCAAATAACAAACGAATTGCTTTGAAAAGAAACAAACAGGCCAAAGAAGGAGAGTGAAACGGGAGGGCCCCACTTAAAACAGTGAGGCAAGGGTGCCCATGAATGTGAAGTTGACAGTAAGCGGAGATCGAAACACAAAGGGAAGTCATACCGAGCTAGACAGGCAGAATCTTCCAGGAAGAGGAAACCGAATATGCAGTTGAGGTGTGCGTCTGTTGGCCAGTTTTGAAACCAAAAGGGGGTCAGAGGGCAGGGGTGAAAGGAGAACGAGACAAGAAGGGAGAGAAGGGAAAGACCAGTCTTGTTGGCCACGTGAGGTTCTGAGTAGTACAGAACTGAGAAGTGGCTTTTCATTTAAAAGCTCTTCCGCCTGCTAGAAGCCGCCAAGCCCAGGAGGTGACTGCAACGGTCCAGGGAAAACATTCTGGTGAGTGGCTGGGACCCGAGAGGCTGGGGTGGGGCGGAAGACCGGTTGGTAGATTTGAGATACACGATGGAGGGGCTCCCAACAGTTACTGATAGATGCCCTGTGAAAAGATGTGCATCCATTAATGAATTCTTACAAACCGAAAAGAGGTGCTTCCAGGCAAACCAGAGGCACATCAAATAAACCATTTGTTTTGGCTGCAGTTGTCTTAACATTTTTTCCCTCAATTTTATGTTAATAGGAGAGAATCACAGTTTCCTAATTATAAAACCGGGTGACATCTTAGAAATCACCTCGGCTAGGGGCGCCTGGGTGGCTCAGTCGGTTAAGCGTCCGACTTCGGCTCAGGTCACGATCTCAGGGTTCGTGAGTTCGAGCCTCGCGTCGGGCTCTGTGCTGACGGCTCAGAGCCTGGCCCTGTGTCTCTGCCCCTCCCCTGCTCGCTCTCTGTCTCTCTGTCTCTCAAAAATAAATAAACATTAAAATATATATATATATAATAATAATACAAAAAGAAATCACCTTGGCTAAATAACGACACCGATTTTACGAGAAGCGACACCTTTCCGTTGGGAGATGTGAGCAACTGTAAATCCCTGGGGAGGACGCCGCACGCAGGCTCAGGGGACGTACTGTCACATTCTGCTGTACAAGCGCAGAGTTCCTGATCTACCCCAACTATTGTTCCCGTAAGGATACTGACGGCCAGGAGGTGTTTAGAGATTTGCTCACATCTACCTGGGTAAGAACTAACCCGCTGCTAAGGGAAAGCGATCCCATCTACACCCCCAACTGCAATTATCATCCCTATAACGATCCCTTCGAAATGCGCATCCCCGGCCTTCACACTTCCCTCGAGCTCCTCGGCTAGACGTCTAACTGCCTGCGTGCTGTCTCCAGCTGCCAAATGCCTCAAACTCAACTCTGTTCACAGCAAAACTCATGACGCGCCGAACCTTGTCGGCTTCTGGTATATTCCGTATCAGAAACTGGCCGCATTGTCCGTCCTTTCACGCGCGTCATCCGCGCACGTGTCATCTCGGGTACCTTCTTGTTCCGCGCTCTTCCGTTCGATCTCTGTCGGTATTTTCTCATCAAACATCTTCCGCCTACTTATGTTCATCTTCCCTGCCCCCTCCTTGTAGTCACCGACTGGTTCTTTCACACCATAGTCAAAGCAATAACTCAAAATACTGAGCTGGTCTTAGCCCCAGCGCCTGTTTTCTGGCTAAAGATCCAAATCCCCAGACATAGCTTACCACGGAGCCCTGCTCCCTTAGCTGTGCTCCCACCACACCACCGTCTCTCGGCCTTCTAACGTGTCACACCCCCTCCCGCCACCTGTGCGTACGCTCTCCCCCATACCTGAAATTCCTTCTTCTTGCCCCTCTTCTGCCCCGTTGATGTTCCTGCTCGCCCTTCCAATCTCAGGGTCGGTAACGGTTTCTTAAGTCCTGTCTCAGAAGTGACCTTACATGGAATTCTGTGATCATTGCACTGATAGGCCTTAGAACATTGTAAGCTCCTCAAGGCCCAAGGACCCCTGTCTGGATTTGCTTACTTTTGTATCCTCAGCACTTAGCACAATGCATCGCGCCTCAAGGCGCTCCATAAATACTTGCTGATGGAACTGTTTCATCAAATTCTTCGTGGGTAGACGTTTGGCAAAATAGCTGCCTTTCTGCCCATTACTCCCTACTGTTCTCACCTGCCAAATACAGGATATGCACTTACCTGTCTGACACGTGAACTAAAAAACAGTATGCAGAAGCTGATCCTGGACCAGTTCATTTCCATATTTTAACAGCTGGATGTTGGGCACTACCAGCAATTTTACTCCCGTTCAAAAAGAATAGCCAAAAGCAAGTGGAAAGTGCCCAAGAAGCCTCACGTAATGAAAAACAGTTCAGCCTTTGGGAAGATTACCGCCAATGAATCCCCGGAAACCGTGGTCGGCAAGCACCGACATGAGCCAACAACTCACGAGTACGACAGGCGTACCTCAGCTTGATTTGTGCACGATCAGAGAACATCGTGTTGGGCACTGGGAAACGGAAGAAGACATGAGAGCACAGACACCGCGAAGGGACATAAACAGGTCTATAGACATCCAATACCAAATCAACACGAAGGAGCTAGAAAAGGCTAGGTAATTAAGCACAAGTGGAAAATTTAGAATTCCTAGAGGCAAGGGGATTACGCAGGAACAGCATCACGGAGAAGAAAAGTTTTGAACAAAGGCAAGAAAAAAAAATGGTCTCATGTTGGGGGAGAAAGGAAGGCATTCTGCATGAGGGCGGAAAGGGTTTGAAGGGCAGAGACCAAGAAACAGCAGAAAGCAAAGTGCCTGCGGAAGGGATGGTGAATCAATCCTTCACTTGAGAAGTTGGTACAGGGGCGAAAGGACCATGAAAGCAAAAAGATAAAGTAGCTGGTGCGAACAACAGGTAAAAGGCTTCAATGCAAATAATTAGACAACGGAAGTAGACAAGAGAGAGCTTACGCAGAAGAGAGAGGATCCAGGGATCCTGACATGGTGGGAATTTATACTCTGCAATTACAGATCTTGGTTGCACGGTGAACCGTGTGAGACTGCCCTTCTGAACACGGACTTAAGACACCAGCACGGACACGCTTTGATTTGCGTACGAGTGCCACAGGGGCTGAGAGAATCCAAGGCAGATGAGATGGGGAAGGTCTAGAAATGAAATGAAATATTCTTTTTTCTTTGAGATTAAAAAAAATCTTTTTACGTAATCTCCACGCCCAGTGTGGGGCTGGAACTCACAACCCCGAGATCGAGAGTCACACGCTCTACGGAGTAAGCCAGGCAGGTGTCCTGAATGGAGATATTCCGAAAGAAATGGCGGAATCGGAGCTTGCATGCCACTTCACCCATAGTGTCCTTCCTTGTGGTTCTTACTCCTTCCTAACCGAAGCACACAGTTAACTGTAGGCATGGCTTTTGTTCTTCCGGACCCTCCTTCCCCGTGGCCAGTGTATCGATATTTTGCCAACTGTCAGGCTTTTAGTGAATCATCACTGAATGCGTAAAACATAAACAAGCAGAGGGGAGAAAAAGAGGTTCCTTGACCTACGCCAGAAACGTGGTGGTTGAGACGGGCCCATCTCACGCACAGACAAAATAGCTAATACTTATGTGAGTTAAAACCTAAGCTTTCTGAGCCAAGGAGGGGGCCGTTTTCAGGCGCGTGGGATGAGCAGCAGTGACTTCACAGAAACTTCCACGGTGAGCTCGCGGAGGCGGGCTCCCTGCGAAGGCAGGCAGCCGAAAATAACACGAAATGTGTATGTTGTGCACAGGGTTCTTCAGAGCCGCCAGAGCAGGAAAACATGGGAACCTCACCCCACCTCCCCTAAAGAGAAGCAACAGTCATTTCTGCTTGTTTTCAGCAAGTTGGTGGCATTCGTTTTCTTGGCAGAAGGAAAGGAAAAAAAAAAAAAAAAAAAAGCATACACTCTCCCTGGCAGCCGGGATTTGGTCCTCTGACCCACTTGCGAGCTGCCATCAGCCACGAAGAAACCTTGCTGGAGCTCTCACTGGAACCGCACGGAAGCAACGAGGTTGGGAAGCGTATTGGCAGCTACTTTGCTCGGATGCCCGGCAGAGACATGACGCGTGACACCCCCCCATTCAGCGGTCCTGCGGCCACCCCGACAGAAGAAAGGCTTGAGAAGCCATTTGGATGTTAATTTTCTACCGATGGCTTAGAAACCCCAACCCATTTTTTTTCCCCTGGACAGTGCACCCGTTGACTCCCGTGGCCCCAGCCTAATTACAAGCTACAGACTTGCTCTTGCCAGAAGAAAAGCTTGCTCTAGACAGGGAACAAAGCGGTGATAGTAACGGTAGAAACAACACTAGTTAACCCCCACGGGTCTAAGGTAAATAAAAACACACCGCATTTGCGTGCAGCATTTATCTGCTTATTGGACAGAGCTCCTGGGTTGTGATGAGGTCGACAGGCTATTTTCGAAAAAAGGGATAATAACAGCCAAGTACTTATATGGTGGTCATCGCATGCCAGGCTCTGTTGCAAGCGTTTTACACATACTAACGTATTTTCACTCGTTTAACTGTCACGTTAGTTCCGAGACGTAGGTACTATTATTCTTTTTTTTTTTTTTTAACGTTTATTCATTTTTTGAGAGAGAGAGAGACAGAGCATGAATGGGGGAAGGTCAGAGAGAGAGGGAGGCACAGAATCTGAAACAGGCTCCAGGCTCTGAGCTGTCAGCACAGAGCCCGACGCGGGGCTCGAACTCACGGACCGCGAGATCGTGACCTGAGCCGAAGTCGGCCGCTTACCCGACTGAGCCACCCAGGCGCCCCGGTACTATTATTCTTAACATCTAGTAATACAGAACCTAATTATGGCTCCTAACATAATTATGGATCAGAGGCCGAGCATAAATCTGTGAAGAAATATTTGCTAAAACAAAATAAAACGACCCACAGCAACAAATAACACTGACTTGGGAGACTGTTGAAATCAGGCAAGACTCCGTCCTCGTCCCGTATCCGGGATTAAAGCAGTGTTCTGGCTTTGCTATCTAGAATGTTTGCGAAGAACATGTTAAATGACCAGAAGTTCTTTTTAAAAACAGAAAGACCAGTAAGACCTTCAGGACAAATATCAAAATTCACCCAAACATGTACAGAGGGGAATAGTTGGAAATAATAAGTACCCAGTCCCACTGAGAATTTATTTTCCAGACGAAAAGTAGCAGCTTTTCTATTTGAAACTCTCTAGAGGATCTTCTGAGGCAGGGCTAATAATCTACGGAAAATTTACAACTTGGTTGCTGGTTTCCTACAATACTCCATACTATCGTTTCTATATACACATATTCTGAGGCTAATGGTCCAATTTGAAGAGAAGGGAGTGAGTTACAGAGGGAGAGCAACCCGATCAGTTAATCTGTCAAAGAAGTTTGCTGTAAAACAAAAATCATCCACCGGATTTCAACTTGCCTGAACAAGTAAAAACATGGTTATCCCAGGGGCTGGACAGGAGATGTGGCAAAAAAGATCCATTTTGCTCTCCGGCACATCTCTAAGAATATATCACTGTGAACGGAGTAACTGTCCCCATTTCTATTTTTAGTTAATTCAATTACAACTGGAAAACAGAAGCTGGAGTCGCTTCCCCAAACTACTCCCCAATAACACTCTCCATTGCATTTGGTACAAACCTTGATTTTGTACAACGTTCTATACAGGGCGGTCACGTAACTTGTCATCCGAACAAGAACACTTCTAGGAGATGAGGTTATTCGTAACTGTGCCAAGGCTACGAGTATCAGTAGGTGCTGTCTGGGGAAAACCAGCACGAGCACTTGCTCTATCTGGCCCCATGATGTTTGCACGCCACAGTCCTTCTCCAATACCTCCTGTTTACCTTGAGCTCTGACAGTTCCTTCCCTGCCTCCTATGTAAATAGAACCCATTGTCAATACCGCCCTCACGCAAGGAAAAAAGATTTGAATTGAATACCTGTTCAGCCACTCACTATGTAATCCTGGGGAAGTTATTCAATCTCTCTGTGAATCTGTGTCCTGGAATCCTGTAGACTTGAATTCTATCTCCATCCCTTGTTTTCTCTGCATCCTTGGGTAATTTATTTAATATTTCTAAAAAATAAGTTCCTCAGCCATAACATGAGGGGAATAATGCCACCTCCCGGGTTTGGGGAAAGGACGTATACGAAAATCGTCTCCAGCCACCCACTGGTAACCACACGTGGTAGTATGGACATCATGTTTTCTCTCTCCAACTAGGTTTTAAAACTCAGCCAATTTAAACCACAGTATATCGCTGATCTGATAGCTCCCTATTTTCCTACCCTTGCTTTCTGCTTTGCACAGAACCTCAGCGGCAACAAACAAACTTAATAGTACCTCGAGCCCTCTGCCCCACGTTTCTCAACGTTGTGCCTTGGTATTCTTGTCCTGTGAGGTAGACATACCGATTGTCCTTAGAGGACTCCTCGTCACGCTGGAAGATTCAGCTCACCTTCATTCCCCGCAGAGAATTTTCTCTGACTCCTTCCAAGCTGGGTTGGGTTTCCCTCTCTGACCTTTCTAAATATTCCTGTAATTACAGGAATATTATTACACTTTTATATGTGCAACGGTATTGTAACATGGTGTCCTCATTAATCATCTTCCCAACCAAACTTCAAGTTTTTGGATGCTTTTTGTTCATCGTTGTATTCTTCGAGGACACGGCCCACAGCCGGCCCAGTAAGTATCTACTGAATAAATGACTTTTGTTTCACTCAAAGCACTTAACATGATGTTACACGTGACGACTCGGTAAATACTCAGCGGCTCATAAATTATTCCATGATACATCAATGAAAAGGCAACCTTTTATGTGAAATACACTAGGACCTCAAGAAGTCAAGGATTCTTTCCAGGCAGTGGGAATGATTTTACCAGGTACCTGAAAAAATAGTTGAGTGACAGAGGTCATTTTAAGAACTGACTGCAAGTCCCTACTCGTGAGGAAGTCAGGATCACTCCTGAATAATTAAGAGCTGCATTAGAATTTGTGGTAAAAACACATCCACATGAAGGCCGGTCATGTATACATTACAAAAAGGCAAGATTCCTGCCCGCACAAAGGCGTACCTGCCAGAACTCCAAGAGACCCAATTCTCTCCAGTGCTCAAACACCTAGAAAGACACAGTAATAGGCCTTCCCAGTACTCAGATCATAATCAGGGAATCACTTGTGCCCTCAGAAAATAATGCCCTGCTTGTGCATTGTGTAGGATGCATTTATTATCCCCATCAGATTTATTTTCTGTATCATATAGTGAACACCAATACTTTAAATCCCCTTAGAAGGCTTGTGAGTGAAGTCACCATATTTTCATTGAGCTTATAAGGTCTATGAAAAATAAAAAAAAAAAAACTGCATCTAATATTTCATTTTTAAAGAAAATGACAATTATAGAAAGGGAAACATTTAATATAATGAGACTGATCTGACAGTAAGAAGGCAGTAAACTGCTCAGTCTGTTGGTACATTATTAACTCTTTCTGGTCACTTGGGTAACATTTTGAGTACTGTACTAAAAGAGGTAATTTACTAAATGGTACCCTAATGGCCAGAAAGAGTTAATGTGGTAATCAAAAATGAGCAATTTACTTCTCATCAACTAATCAAGCTCAGTAAAATTTTTATTAAAATGCCTCTGATACTGTTCAACTGAAATTTTAATTGAAAAACTGGAAGCCATTTAGCTGAAAATATGGTAGGATGGATATTACAACCGATTAATCCACGAAAAGTAATGGCGCATCGAACTGAAGAAAGACAATAATAAGACAACAACTATTACTGCGATTATTAGCACGGATACCAATGCCATCACTATCTTCGAATGTATGTTATGTGCCGGTCACTATGACAGGCATTATACAGACCTCACTGAATCCTCAAAATGGTAGGTTTTATTACGAGAAATGGAGGTGGAAAGAGGTAGTAAGTAGCTGAGCCTTAACTAGAAGTCAGTTTTGTCACATATCCCAATCTGTGGTTATTTTATTGTACGCTGGGCTGCCTCCCAATATACAGACACAATTTTCGCCTACTCGCTATCCAAACGACCTGGAATATGCCGGAAACGGTTCATCAGTCAAACGTCCATTCCAGAGAAATTCTGATTTGTCTTCGTGCCAACCGTGCTTCTATTTTTCCTGGGCTTTGTCCTGTGTACAAAACCGTGTGAGCACAGCAGGCGTGGAACATCTATCCCCAGAAAGGCCTGGTCAGGTGCTGGGCCCTGGGCGGGCATCTGGGAACTCAGACTTCAGGAGAGCTCCCAGAATGCCCCGACTGAAGAGAAGGGCTCACTGGGTCGAAACGGTTTCCATGAAGCGTGTGGTTTATACTGAATACCTGCCTTCCCTCTGTGAGTCTGCGATTTGGGTACACGCGAGGCAGAGAGTGCTTCCGTGACGAGCTCCCGGTCAAAGTCCTGAACGCCAGCGAGCCTCTCGTGAGCTTCCCTGGTGAGCACGTGCTCACATGTGCTGTCGTGAACGCATCACTGCAGCAATTTACGTGTGCCCTGCGTACCTGCACTGGGACAGAGTGCCAGGGTGCTTGCGGCTGCCTCCCCGGGACTTCACCCCCAGTGCCTCCTCCCTTTGCTGGTTTTGCTTTGGATCCTTTCACTATTAAGACTCAGCTGTGAGTATGTCTATACACTGAGTCTTGTGCACCCTCAATCTCCACAAGGGATCCATGGGCGAGTCCTGCCAATTCAACCTCCAAAACAGATCCATTTCTCTACGTCTACACTCTAGACCAGTGGTTCTCAATGCAGGGTGGGGGGGTAATTTTGCCCCTTGGGGGACGTTTGACAATGTCTGGAGACATTTTTGGTTGTCATGACTAGGAGAATGGGTAAAGGCCAGGGATGCTTCAAACGCAGGACAATCCCCACAATAAACACCTGGGTGGCCCCGATCATCAATAGTGCCAAGGTTGAAGATCCGTGCTGGAGACCAACGAACACAGACCACGGCTACACTTAATTTGTTTCTGCTTTTCACCGGTTTCTGTGTCTACTTTGCATGCCCTTCGAAACTGCCATCAGTCCTGTCTGGAACAGGACAGAATATAAACACAATTGAAGATTACAAACGGGACAAGTTCAACCCCAATCTGAGTGTTTCTAAAGCTACCTGCTGGAGGGGTGGCGTAGTGAAAAAGCGTAACATGCCTACAGTTCAGAGATAGCTTCAGTGATCCAAAGAAAATAGGAGTCTGTTATCCTAGTTCTTCTGAGTGATAGTTTTGGTCACATGGACAAAAAAAAAAAAAAATTAGAAAAAAAAAAAAGTCACTAATCTGAGATGAGTAACTTTGTGAACAGGGTGAGACCCTGGCCACCTCTGTAACTTTAAAACAGAGGCAAGTTCTCCCTGACCAATCTGAAATGCCCACTCATCTCAAAAAGCGATTTTCCTTTACTGGTCGATATGAGAATATCTTGCTTACATACCAAACTAAACACAGAAAATTAACTTAACACGTAAAACCCTACGGGTACACGGGATAGAGCGAAGACTGAAAACAAATGTTTGTCTCTCACTGCAATCTAATTTAGATCACTGGAATCTGTGCGTATGTCTACTTCTGTGCTTCTCACGCTGTACGTTAATTGTTGACTTGCGATAAACTCTAAGCGCGGGGTCAGCGGTACATTTGGATATATATTCAGGAATCCTTGGCCCATAAATTGGTGAACAAATATTTATTAAATATGTCCTCGGTACTCCCTGGGGCTTCTGAAGCAAATGGAATGCGTTGGGAAAAATTTATATGATTCTAGCACAAAGGGCAGAAGAATGAAATGGGAACCCCAAAAGCTCATCCTGGGTCCACGGCCCTAGACAAACATGAAAAGGGAGAGGCACACAGCAGGGAGAAGAGGCCTGTCTTTTCAAAATATGTGTCCCTGCTATGTCCTCACAAACTCCCAAGTGACAAGAAAGTCTGTGCTCCCTAACAGGAGAAAAACAGGTTGGGCAATTTTTATAGATTCAGAGGCACATGAGACTCCTCCATAAAACACAAAATAATCCTGTGAAGAGTGATATTTAAATTTTGGTTCATTTTGGAGTTCCTTCTCTAGAACACCAACTTTCTAGTGCTAATCTCCTTCCCTCCCAATCTTTTCAAGTTCAATTGCGACACTGACCCCAATATGTCATGTGCCTCCCCCTTCCATGTAAAAACACAAGGAACTAGAATCTACCCTGAAATCACTTCAGAATTTTAGGAATAGAAATTGGCAAGCTCAGGAGCCAAGGTGAGTTTCAGCTACGAGGACAGGAATCACAAAAATCTGTCACTGGGGCGAAACACAGATATCGTGAAACAGCGCACGATCACGCACTAAGTACTTGGGGTACAGAGTATTGTACTTGGGGTGCAGTGCCAGACGGCGACAATCAAAGTAAGATCCACAACCAGACTGGTTCACGGTGTGATGAAATTGGTTTTAGAATTAACACAGAATTTACCGCAACAAACTACTGTTGTAATAAAAGAAACGTTTTGGCATGAATAAATGCGACCCTCATTTGTCCTTACCTTCTGGGTTAAGGTCTTTCCTCTTTAAAGAAGTGGTTCTCTCTTTCTTCCCCCCACTACATAAATAGATCCAAGAAAAAGCTTGGTGTTTTTCCTTCGGAATTCTGTGATTTCGTTCAAGGGTTTACAGCATTTCTAACTTCCTTTATGGGAACAATCCTCGAAGCAGGTCCTGGAGAAACCCTCTGGGCTACAGAGAATATGACACCTGATAGGGACCAGGAGTTTTCAAATCTTGCTAAGTTTTGGCGATTCATTTTCAAGATGAAAATGTAGGAAACGAGGGTTAGAAGAAATCTTGATATATCCTTGGCCTAACTCCTTATATATAAGGTGAAGATATCCAAGCTTAGAGATGTCAAACGACCCACCCCAAGTCACACAGCTGCTCCATTTCCTCTGCGATGTCACGGACTGTGACACCAACCATCCGTTTAATTACATCTTGTATGAGGTAAAATGCTACATCAAATGTACACAGCTGTTGTCTTTTTTTTTTTTTTAACACCAACAGGTAATAGCTCCCCTTAACCCACAAAATTAAATGCCATGTTTTGAATTGGTAACAAAATCACAAGCTTCTCCTCATTTAAAGTCTAATGATACTCCCGAATCACTTTTGATCATCTGTAATTAGGCATAACACACTGTGACAAGCATGTCACAATTTCCTCCTCCACCGGCAAGCAAGTTTCTTTTGACATCAATTAAAAAAACTCTACATTGCCATTTCAGAAAGTTAAAACAAAACAGAAGTATTTTTCAAAACCGAAGGAAATAACTCAGGCGACGTCAAAGACAGGACAAGAGGCGGGTTCCTAACCTTGTATTTCATTATTAAGGACTCTTGACTCCTTTAATTGAAATACCTGCTTTCAAATGTAATATATTATATCTCTAAAGAAAAACAATATAATTATCCAAGTTTCATTTGTCAGAATGGATTATACACACCAGTAGATTTCACATATGATTAGGAGCTCGGGAAAAGTCAAAAGAACTCAAGAAGGAAGAAAGAGGGCTAATTAGTCTCAGGAAGATAAAAGACAAGTTACCACGTCGACCATTTTGCAAACAGTCGTGATTATAAAGTCAGGACTATCCTCAGATAGATCACAGTCTGTAGATGAATCAAATAGAGTCCAACAAGTCAGCACAAGGAATGGAGACTGCCCGTCTGTTAAATGAATAAAGATGTGTTGCCACGTTCAAAGTCAGCAAGTAAAAGAGTTAAGAGCAATGCAGAGCTCTGGACGATTCTTCGTAAATTAGCACAAATCACTCATCCGGATGCTCATTCAATGGACTCACTGTTTGGGGTTGGGGATACAGAGGCGACCATGACAGGCACGGCTCTACCTTCATGGATCTTACCTCCCAGTAGAGGGTGCAGACGCTAAACATAATGATATTCTTCCTTCCCACGATTCCCCTATTGACATCACTTCCTGTAACTAGAATGTTGGGTGTGTCCCCCTCAAGGAAAGGAGAGAGGGGCTGTATGTTCGATTTGGACAAAAGCAAAGTGAAAAGAGAAGGTGAGAGGTGCCAGGTAACTGGACTAAAGGTAGACAGCTACCGAGGGGATCGTAAACCCCAGTGACTAGGGACAGAGATGGTCAGAGGCTGCCTCTTGCACGTGTACAGATGCACCTGGAAGGGGCAATGCGACAGGACAAGGTATGTCGGGCACTGGGAAGGGTGGAGATCAAAAGCCAGATCAATCGTGAGTCATTTCAGGTGTTTCCTGATCGTGTCCTCCCATGTGGCTTCAGCATTTTCCGTATTCCTTAGGAAAAGGTCTTCATTTGTTTGGAAATCCTGCTGGCTTCACCACCCAAGCAAACAGTGCTGTTAACGGACACAGGGTTGAGTGATTTTAGACCTACGACTTCTGCAAGGTGGTGAGGACACAGCGAATTATAAGCAGGAGACTGGCAGGTGTACGACTCGTCCAGGTACAAAAATCCCTCGATGTAACTGCTACGAGGCAGATGTTAGTGGGATGGGTGGACACAAATATACTTCTAGCATACTTCATGGGGGTATCACATTTTTATTCAAACAGATATGCTTTGCTGCACAAGAAACTGATGTTTTGAAAAGCAGAGAATACAAAGGAGAGAAAGCATAGTGTGATGGAAAGTGGTTGCTCTTTGAAGCCAGACGGGCTACGAGTTCTCTGTTTCGGCAGCTATTAGCACGTAACCCCGGACAAATAATCTCACTCACCGCTCCAAGCCTCCACATTCTAATCTGTACAACTGGAGATGATAATGATGCACAGCCAACAGCATGGTTGTAATGATTACCTTCATGTCTGGAACAGGCAGCTACTATGGTTTCCGGTTTTGTTTTCAATTTTCAAATTACATCCTTAATAGGCTACGGAGTCTACTTTGTGAAGGAACCCCCAGGGTCAATTCTTTTGCAAATTTTTGGACCACCAACCACATTTGCTCTTCACTCAAAGGCGGAGTCAACGAGTGGAAAGGAGTTAGGGTCCAGAGGTAATGGAAACTAAACCCATCCACAGTAGTACCTCACCATGCGATTAAGTAAATTATTGAGCCTCTCCTGGGTCTTGGGTTTTGTTTGTTTGCATGTAATTCGATTCCCTCTTGTTTCGGAAGGCTATGACTCTTAAATACTGGTTTGGTTTTCAGCGAGATTTATCAGTGTGGAGTTGTACCGAGTCATTGTAGTGAGTCTAAAGAAACTGAAAGATGTTATTTTGGCTCTCAGTACAAGATTTTAGACATCACCATTTGAAAGGATAACATAGTCAAGTATTTGGGAAAATAATAAGTTGCGTAATTTGACTTTCGCTTCTCTCTTAAGAACGTGTTCTTCCTCTTGTCCGAGTGAGCCGGAGTAACTACTCTCTCTATAACCAACTGAACTGTATGCCATAAAAAGAGGATGATTTCCTCCAAGTCACGAGGGGAGTGAGGGATAACAGAGGTCGTAGGAAGAAAGGATCTGACAGGGACCGCAGGAACACGGCAACTTCTAGATTTCCTAGCTCCTTTTACATCTATGGCAAATTCTTCTCTCTAAACTGGCTCTTGTCCCTAGCAGGTTATGATACATATGAGGAAAGTAACACCCTCTAGAAGAAAGTAACAGAGTAAAATGCCTCATTTCTACTCCCTCCAAATATCCAGTCTGTCTCTGACTTCAAGAATTACTTTTGCATCAGAAAGTAGGGAGTGTTGGCTCAGATCCTACCCCTTCCAAAGAGGTGTGCCATCAATGATAGAAAGAAATAGTTTCAACCACAACCGAAGCCAGTCGTAGGAGACATGAGAAGACACACTGTCACTGACACAAACATTTTCAGCATGTCCCAAATTTTCTCTTGGGGAAGAAAACTTGCCATAATTTGAATACTTCAATCCACAACAACGGATTATATTCAGTTTAAGTTCAGGTGTGATGGCATAGCACAGCAAGGTGGTTATTTTGTCTTCTCAGTAGCCACTCATTTGCCATGAAAATAGGGAACGGGACGTCCCACCCATCATACTGTGTGTAAAGGGACCTTAACTGTTCCCAAGGGTGATAGGGTTGGTTAAGATGATGGAGGACAAAGCAGAAATAATTACTTCCTGGACAGGGTAAAAGCAGAAAGGAAAAATAGTGAGCCTTGATCAGAATTACAGCCTTGAGATGGGAGCACTCCTCCTATGTGTCTAGTCGGGAGTAAAATTGGAAATCTCAATGAAGTCTTATTCAAAATGCATTTATAAGTGGGGTAACAGGGGGGCCTGGGTGGCTCGGCTGGTTAAGCGGCTGACTTCAGCTCAGGTCATGGTCTCGTGATTCACGAGTTCGAGCCTCACGCCTGCTTCAGGTTCTGTGTCTCCCTCTCTCTCTCTCTCTCTCTCTCTCTCTCTCTCTCTGCCCCTCCCCCACTCAAGCTCTGTCTCTGTCTCAAAAATAAATAAAATGTTACAAAACATTTTTTAAAAATGGGATAACAGGCGCAACAAATAGATAATGCAGAATTATTGAAACTTTGTTTTCCCCCATGTGTACCAACTATTCCTAGCCACTGGTTCTTTATAGCTTATGGGAGTTAGAACTTCGTATGAGTCTCTTTTGCAAGTGATTTTTTTTTCTACAGGGTAAGTTAAAAGCTACCCTAACCTTCTGTCTAAGGCACTTTGTGCAAAAAAATTCTTTTGTGAACACAGAAGGACAACCCCAACTCGAATCGACCATGGAAAAGAAAAGATCACATCTTGTCAGACCCTAACTCTTGTGGGTAAGAATTATTTATTAGTCAGTTTCAAAAATAAACTTAAAAAAAAATCCTATGGGAGGAGGAACATCCAGCCTACTCCTGATAGACATTAAAAAGAACAGGGAGTTATTAAAAACGCAAGCGAACGCACTGAAATATGCTGATGTTATTCATTAAATTAAATAGAAGTGACTATTACGCTTCTGATTACAATTCTGTCTTATGTTACCGAGCCCCCATTCACTACCCAACCTGTAGGACTTGGCACTGGCATCTCTCTCTGCTGGAGACTGTAGCCTTCTGCAGCCAACCTGTGGCGACAGTTATCTCTTAATTAAAACTCTACATGCAAATACAGAGGGATTAAAACGTGCTGGTGCAAAAACACACACAAAGCATGATAATTTATAATCCTTATGCAATCTTTTTCATCTAATGCTTTAATACTGACGACAACGATCGGAGTCAGTGGGAAACTTTCCCGGAGGAAAAATCGGCAGAGCCAGTTCTTTACACGTATATATTAAGGGACGCGACAGTATAGATCTCCCTATCTCCCTGTCACTTCTCGGAAGAAGAATGGCGGGTTGCGTTTCCCTGCAAGAGATAACGCTTTGAAATATGTGAAACGTTCTACGGGGTGCATGAGACTTCCCTTCATAACTGATGGCAGTGACCCATTTAACCTTGAATCGTGAGATATATTTTGTAAGTTCTAGATACTTCAAGCACTAATGAACTGTCATTACCTTTCTGATGCAAATCTGAAATAAAAAATGAAAGCCCCCTTTAACAGGCTTCTGTACAGTTATTATTTATGTACAGAAGGAGTACATCACTTTGACATATATTTGAACTTGGAGATTTTCTATTATTCCCTAGAAAGCTAAGAGCAAAAAAATTCTATAAAGCTGCAATAGCAAGGGAATTCACCTGGTTATCAATTACCATTAGAAAAAATAATTAGAACTATGGCCCAGGAGAAAAGGAAAGAGCTGATGTATGAATTTCATGGCACTATAATTATTTTTCTTTTAAGCCATTTTGTTATAAAAATAATACATCGCATCCTCTCTAGAAGACACAAGCCTGTACTAACTTGTCCCAAACTGATTCACAAAGAAGGCAATTCACTTCTAGAGGAAAAAAAAAAAGTTTGTGTTTATTTTGAAGTGTTAACATCTGTGGTGCAATAAAGAGTGGCAACAAACTGTCACGCCGGCTCGTACATTCGGCAGGAATAATTTAATGCACAACTTTGTTGTGTTTGCCTTCTGAATGTAGCTACTCTCAGCTACATTCAGAAATGAATACTCAAACTTAGCAAGATGTATTTTCAAATCAAAGCAACAGGAAATGCCCTGAGGGTAAAGCACCCTACATACACATCTAAGATGTTGTTTATACACCAAAGAACTGTCTGTCCTTGGCTGGAAATGAACATGCTTGTTTCTGCGGTGACGACTGACGGCTTTCTTCATTTTGCTTTCAGATTTTACTCAGTTCTGTACATGACCTCGGAATAAGTGCACGTATTAACAGCCCAAACCAACGATATCCAGATTCCTCTGCCCACCTCTTGAATATATTCCAGAGAAAAAATTATAATCAATCCTATAAACAACTGGTGAACAAATATTCCAAAATTTGTTTCCAAATAAAACTGTTCATAAAAATGTAAAACTTCAGGTCCTGTCGGATTTTCTTTCTGGGTTACATGCTTCCTGTAATGTGATGCACTGGGAGTCATCTTTTAATTTTTCTGGCAAAGGTTTTTTTTCAGGAGAGGCACTGTGGTATTGTAGAAAGAACACAGGGTTTACAGGTAAACGGATTTGGAGCCACGAAGACATGGGATTTGGGTGTCAGCTTCTTTACGTAACAAACGTTAACATCTCAGGCAAACGTTCTAAGCTCATCTGGGGTTTCTCTCTCTGGCCTTGCAGATGTTGCTTGATATATTGGAATAAACTGTAGAGGGACAGAAAAATTATACCTTTACACTAACAGAACAGAAATACACACAAATATTAACAGCAGCTATTTATGGGTAGTGGGAGTTTTGTTTTCTTTTTGGTTTTCCAAATTCTCCTCAGTCTAATAGAAATATAGGTGATCCACACATGTAATTTTAGTTTTGGTAGCCACATTAAGTAAGTGAAAAGAAATAGGTAAGGGGCGCCTGGGTGGCTTAGTCAGTTAAGCATCTGATTCTTGATTTTGGCTTAGGTCATGATCTCAGAGTTGTGAGATCAAGCCCTGCGTCAGGCTCTGTGCTGGGTGTGGACCTTGCCTGAGATTTTCTCTCTCTCTCTCTCTCTCTCTCTCCCTCCCTCCCTCCCTCCAGTCCTCCCTGAAATTCTCTCTTTAAAAAAATAGGTAAAATTGATTGTAATATTACAGTAAACTAATTCCAGTATGTACAAAATAAAACTTCAGCATGGTGTCAGGGCATAAAAATAATTGATGTATTTACTTTTTTTTTTTTTTTTTTTTTTTTTGCACAAAAGCTTCAAAATGCAGCATTTATTTCACACTTAGAGCTCATCTCAATTTGGCCTCGCCACATTTCAGGGTGCTCATTTGCCAGATGTGGCCAGGGGATACCGCACCAAACTGTACCACGGATGGACTGCGGTCCGGAAGCTGGGCAAGTTTCAAACTTGTGCTGAGTCTCAGTTTTCCTCACAAAACATACACTGAGAGTTAAAGAAAACTGCCAGGATAATGCCCAGGACACAACAGGTTTTGTTTGTCTTTGTTTGATTTTGTTTGTCTTTGTTACTGTATTTGTTTCCTACTGCTGGGCAACAATTTGCCACTACATCTTGGCTGTTTGAAGCAACAAATGTATTATCTCACACTTTCTGTGAATCAGGACGGTCCAGGCACGGATTAACTGGGTTTTCTACTGAGGATCTCACCAGGTTGAAATCAACGTGTCAGCCAAGCTGCCATTTTCACGGAGTTCTCAAGGTCCCCTTCCAGGCTCATCAAGGTTGGCCGAATTCAGTTCCTTGCGGCCACAGGGTCGAGGCCCTGAGCCCCTGGAGATCCCCTCTCTCTACGGGAAGTTCACAACACTGCCCTTTGTGTTACCCTTGAGGCCTCCCAGAGAGGATCTGTGCATATATCTTTTGTACGGGTTCTCCTAAAAGGCCAGGCCCACCCTAGACCATCTCTCATTAGATTAATGATTAGTCAACTGATTAGGGACCGTAATTACATCTGCAAAATCCCTTTGGGATATAATGTTATGATGTTTCATCACATTTAAGACCCCACTCACGCTCAGGAGAAGCGGATACAGAATATGCACGGGGGGGGGGCGGTTGGGGGGGATCTTGAATGTCATCTTAGAATTCCATATCACACCGCCACCTTCTAATACACCGGCTGATGTTTCCCGACAATTTGTGTGTTTTCAGTGTACCTGATTCAAATACTATTTCCAAAGATCAGGATTGCTCTCACAAGGCATCTACTCCTGAATCTACTCCTGGATCCTATGCACATTCACAGGACTTCAAGTTTTCAGGGTACTACAGATATTTGCAGCATCCACTTTGAACTGAATGAAGACAGATATTAAGGCTAAACACAAAATGTACAACCAAACTGCCTAAGACATCAGTCTCTTCTCCCAGACCTGCATTATGTTTACTATTGTGTTATGATGAAGCTTGTTTTTTTTTTAATAAATTTTTTTTAACGTTTATTTATTTTTGAGACAGAGAGAGACAGAGCATGAGCGGAGGAGGGGCACAGAGAGAGGGAGACACAGAATCGGAAGCAGGCTCTAGGCTCTGAGCTGTCGACACAGAGCCCGACGCGGGGCTCGCACTCACGGACCGCGAGATCGTGACCTGAGCTGAAGTCGGACGCTTAACCGACTGGGCCACCCAGGTGCCCCTGAAGCTTGTTTTTAAGAAAGACTAACAGAGACACCACAGGAAAGAGGGAGAAGATGCGCTGGGATTTCAATGGCACAGTGAAACTGAGATTTCTCAAACCGATGACACCCTGGAACCTTCTTCCTTCTTGCTACCTTAGGGTTTTGGCAGCTCACAGAAGTTTGTCCAACTCATATTTTAAACATTCTTGGTTGGGTTTGGACCCTTCTTTGCTTCTGGCTGCATGTTAAAGTCGTGAAAGGAAGAGCTTTAAAAATGCAGAGTTTTTACTCCCTTCCCTATTTTCTTTTAAAAACCTAACAATCATTCACCTGCCTCATAGTTTAAGATCCAGCAGGAATTGCTATCTTGGAAATCTCTTTTTTCTGATATAAAATGCACTCAGGGGCGCCTGGGTGGTTCAGTCAGTTAAGCGTCCGACTTTGGCTCAGGTCATGATCTCGCTGTCCGTGGGTTCGAGCCCCGCGTCAGGCTCTGTACTGACAGCTCAGAGCCTGGAGCCTGTTTCAGATTCTGTGTCTCCCTCTCTCTCTTACCCTCCCCTGTTCATGCTCTCTCTCTGTCTGAAAAATAAATAAATGTTAAAAAAAATTAAAAAAAAAAAATAAAATGCACTTAATTCTTCTTACTCCGATGAGGATGAACCAGGGGAAACCCAGGGAAAACACAAACTAGTCACTTCTCGGGTTTTCCCCGGTGATATACATTAATCCTGCACAATATTTTTCATCTGCTTACATACTTTCTGAAAACGCTCACAGAGCCCTGCAAAACTTTTCTATCACTAATACATAACAGGGAAAGAAGAGCCACCTCTTAAAAAATCTCACAGTAACTTTGAAAAAGAACCCCAGTAAAAAACAAAGTCCACTTGACTACTTTGGGGTTTGGCCAGAGGACAGCCAAAACACCCTGGAACTTGCTGTTTTAAGCAAATCTGACAGTGGCAGGATCATCACCATACTCCTACCTTATAGGAAACTTTTTTGAAAAATGTCTTGAAGTATTTCCACACTCGTTATCTCACTGAATAATAATCATAATCCTGTGATGTAGGAATGCGGTTATCTTCAGTCTGGTTTAAAGACGAGACTGGCAAAACAAAACCGAAAAACCCGAAACCCAAAAACAAAAACAAAGACCACAGAGGAGACTGGCTTGCCGGAGGAGACACAGAATTGCAGTTCCTGACTCAGGACCCGGGGCTGTTTCCCACGGATCCCGTTACGTCCCGATTCCACGCGCCCACAACAGATCAGGTGGAGATTTTTAGCCAACTCCACGCTCAGGACCACAGCAGACCGACGGCGTATTTAATTTGTGGCGAAGCGAACAGGACCACGTCAGACTTTGGTATCCACACGCTTTTCCGCCATCAACGTTTTGCTCTAGGAAGACCATGGTGCACACCTTTGAACTGGAGATTCATGCAGGGTGCAGCCCGGTCCCTACACAACTGCTACTTAAAGCTGTGCGTGGAACCACAAAAATGTTTTGTGTGTAACACTAAGCCGTGTATACAGCAGGTTCTACTTAAAACTTTGTAATCAGTACTAGACTCCGACTCTAACACGGGAAAGAAGATCACAAACTCACAGAATTGTAAATAACTTCCAGCAGTAATTTATCATTTCTTCTGGGTGACTGGTTCTAAATCATCCCGTGTATGTATTAATAATACACATTTCAGAAAGCCTACTCAATCTCCATGAAATTTCATTCCTATGCTTAACAAAGCTTATATCCATTAAGCCGTCCAAAATAATTTACATCAAAGAAATTATGCATATAATTATTAATAAAATATGTAATAATGGGCACATATTTACATACATATATACTTGAATATATATTAAATATATACTAATAATATACTAAAGATATTCTTTGATCTTTCTTAATCTGGGCCATAGCTATGATATGATTCTTGTTATTAGTTTTAGGTTGTCCATTTAAAATTTCTTTTTAAATGTTTATTTATTTTTGAGAGACAGAGACAGAGGGTGAGCGGGGAGGGGCAGAGAGAGAGAGAGAGAGAGAGAGAGAGACACAGAATGTGAAGCAGGCTCCAGGCTCTGAGCTGTCAGCACAGAGCCCGACGTGGGGCTCGAACTCACAAGCCGTGAGATCACGACCTGAGCCGAAGTCCGATGCTCAACCGACTGAGCCACCCAGGCGCCCCTAGATTGTCCATTTTTAAGCTAACTAATTGAAATAGTTGCAACCTTATTCTAATTGTTCCTATTATCTTTCCACCTATTATCTTTTTCACCTTGGCCACTTTGATCTATTTCCTCCTAAGCCCTTTACATTCCTTTTTTGAAAATTTCAGCATTTATTTAGTCTCGAACATGCAAACCAGCCCATTCAAGGATTTCACGTGAACCCTGTTTCTGCCCCTCTTAGTTACTGTTGTTCATACATATATTTATCATACATATTTATACCTTTTTCCCTTTCAGACCAAAATCTCTGCAAAAGAAGTCTAACTTCTTTATCTCCCACTGTAACTTATTCTCCCTGAATCACTCCACCGGAATTGTTTTCTCATTTACCAGTGACATCTTATCTTGGGAAAAGCTAATCTTGGGATTCTTCATATTATTTTCTATCATCGGCATTTGCTGCCGTTGCTCCCTCCTTTTCTGGGTGGGGGAAGAGAGCGTGCAAGCCAGTGGGGGGAGAGGAAGAGGGGGGGAGAATCCCAGGCAGGCTCTGCGTGGAGCCCGACGTGGGGCTCGATCTCAGGACCGTGAGATCATGACCTGAGCCAACATCGAGGGTTGGACGCTCAACTGACTGAGCCACATAGGCGCCCCTCACTCCCTCTTTGCTTGGTTTCTTAACTTTACTGATTCTATTATTAAGATTTACTGTTCTTTCCCACTCTCTTTGGCTTCCTCCTCTTCTATTGGCTTTAAAATTTTCAAATGTTTTGTATTCTAGAGAGCCATAATCTGGGAAATTTTCTTGCTCCCCACTTAGGCCCTTAGACAATGTCCCATAGCTTCAACTGACATCAGTATATCTATGACTTCCAAATCTCTCTAAGTTTCTTTTATGCTCCAGACTAGGGTTTTCCAAAGAACGGGCTGTGACATTTTAGTCATTCATGAATTCGCTTTAGTGGCTTACAACACATATTTCAAAATGGAACAAAAAAGATGGCAAAGGCAGCAACTATCAGAGGGCATCACACAAAGAAAGGGGTATTGTTTTGTGAAATATGAAATCACATCTTTATATAGCATCAGATATAAAATGCATTTGTTACTGTGTGTCCTGGGTATAAAAGATTCAGGACACATCTTTACAAATGCCTCCTCGATATGTTTACGTGGATGTCTCTCAAGCACCTAAACTTCCCAAGTTCTAAACCAAATTCATGATCTTTCCCCCTCAAAACCCCTTCTTCTAGGTTCTCACTTTGCATAGTCAATATCATCAAGCTAGAAGTCTGTGAGTAATCATCTCCTCCTTCCATTTCTTTATCCCTCACATGCCATCCCCATCAAGCCCCAAAATCCTCACTCCTAAACTACCTCTCAATCTTCCGCTCGGTTCCCACTTGCACTGCTTTCATTCAGGCCCACAGCATCTCGTTTAAAATAGAGGACTAATAGAGAACTTGAGGTTTAGTAAGGCCAACGGATCAGGGGACTATTATAATTGAAAAGAGAGCTTGTGACTCACAGATCCCAAGAGAATCAGGGATGCCACACCATGTGGGGCCCCAGGGGGAGCACCAGAGTCAGTCAGGAGGCAGAGGGAGTGGAGGGGGGGGCAGACTGTGAGCCAGAGCCTTTACTGTGGTTTCTGCAGGAAGGAACGGGCAAGGCAGGTAAACAAGGCTTATGACTGTCTAGTTTGTGTAATTCTGGCAGGCTCTGGGGCCGTGTCTGGCTGTGTAATATCTGGCCGGGGTAATGAGGGAAGGTGTGTAACTGCCCAGAGTGTGAGAGCCCAAATGAAAAACACCGTCCTGGGCCACATGGCTTACTATCTCTGGGAATTAGCTAACCCTGGGGGAGGGGGAAGCGGTCCCTCCAGGACAGCAAGACCCCAGATGTCAAAGCATCAGAAAACCGAAACTAAAGACATGGTTAATTCGCATTTGTCACCGTCGCCTGAATTATTGCTCTAAGGGTCTAACCTATCTCCCTATTACCAAACTTTCTTACCACAAATTATCCTTCTAAAAGCCAGATCTGATCGTGGATCTATAGAAAACTCTTAAGGAACGCCCCCCCCCCCCAGGACCTACAAAATGAAATCCAAAGGTTTCTTTTTCCCATTCGCGATCCTCAAAGAGCTAGCCCCTAAATTCTTTTCTAGCTTCTTCTCCCATCACACCCTGCAAATCGATGGGGAGGGGGAAAAAAATCCATAATTCTATCACCAACACATCAAATTATTTTCAATTTCCTAGGTATGCTCCCTTCTAATTCTTCACTAAGTGTAAATTTAATTTTTCCATACTTTCAATAAAAACACAGCTCCAATTTTGTGTTTTAGTATAAACCTTCCTGATGCTAATACGGTGTGTGCTATTTACCTTTCTTCATTTATTTTTTACTGAGGTACACGGAACACGACATTATGTTAGCAGCAGGTGCACAAGGTACGGTTTGGTATCTGTATATGTTGTGACATGATGAACAAAGTAAGTCCCACTTAAAGTCCATCACCGCACATAGACATTCGTGTTTGCAGGATGAGAACTTCCAAAATCCACTCTCTCAGCTACTCTCAAACATGCAATACGGTTTTATTAACGGTAACTGCGGTAAGTTATTTACCGTTTTTTCGTGTTTATTTATTTATTTTGAGAGAGCAAGAGAGCACGGGCGGGTGTGGGGGAGGGGCGGAGGGAAAGGGAGAGAGAGAATCCCAGGCAGGCTCCATGCTTTCCCACACAGGGCTTGGGCTCACAAACGGTAAGATCAAGACCGAAATCAAGAGTCGACGCTTAACCATCTGAGCCACCCAGGTCCTCCTTATTTTGCCTCTGAACAGCAGGAAAACTCTGCAGTGAGCAGGTCTCCCACGCTTTACCAAGATACTCCATTACATCCAAAAACTCGGAGTGAAAAGTGAAAGGCTTCTGTGACCCTGTCCCGCCTCGTTTTTCATTTTGCTTCGATTACTCGTAAATAATGCCAAATGCTATGACTGGGCCAACCGGAATAGACGCATTTCTGGCTTTTGACTCAAAATGCCAAAATGCTTCCTGAAAGGACAGCATGTTCTAGTCGGTTAGAAATTAATCGTGTATGTATTAACCTGTCCTGTGCGCCTCAACAGCATCGGACGCTATTTCTATCCTGAAGGAGTGGACGCCACTGTGTTTCTGCAAACTATTAGTCTAGGAGTACTAGACGAATCAACCCTAAGGAGGTTGGATTATTTCATTTTAGATTAGGAAGGTGAGGCTCCTAGCGATTAAATCCCATGCCTGACGGAACACAGGCAGTTCACGGACCAGGTTGCTCGTTATTTCCACATTACTCCCAATATGGTCATATTTTCCGAGTTTTTTTTTCTTTTTATGAAAGTAATACGAAAAAATAAATAAAAGTAATACGTACTCTCTCACATATCAAGGTAATAATCAAATCTTTTAGAAGTCTCAGAAATAATGCCATCATGATGTCATAAAATATTTAAATCTCTTAGTGCTCCGAGTGGGGATATGTGATCATTTCCATAGTAAGGTAACGTGAGCTGCTGTAGGATAAACTCTGAAATATCAGTGATGTAATGTAAGTTTTTCCTTTTATTTTTAATTTTTCTTAGTGTTTATTTTTGAGAGAGAGAGAGAGAGAGAGAGAGAGAGAATGCGAGGAGAGGAGGGGCAGAGAGAGAGAGAGAGAGATGCAGAATCCGAAGCAGGCTCCAGGCTCCGAGCTGTCAGCACAGAGCCCGATGTGGGGCTTGAACTCCCGAGCCGTGATATCACCACCTGAGCGGAAGGCGGACGCTCAACCCACGGAGCCCCCCAGGCGTCCCTTTTTCTTTCTAACAGTAGCCTCATATGGAGCTGAGAGTTCATGGTTTACCTGCCTTCGGTGTTGACGGCTCATCTCTCCGGGTTTGAACCATGTTCACAACGGGAACTTCGTTTTTCTAACAGTTTAGTTTCTTCTCCAAATAATACCTAACTCTTAGATGACTGGGAGGTTTAACGACACAATGCATGTAAAACACTCTAAAAGGACCTGGCACTTTGTAACAAATCAATAAATATTAACTTTTTTTTCTACCCTAATTCTTCAGAGGTCATACGTCAGTATGTCTATGCTCATCATTTCCTTTTTATCTTTTAATGCTGGAGTTAAAAAAAAACTAAACAATTTGAAAGCATGTGTTATTGCTTTCTTATCCACGTGGAAGTGCTACATTCTCAAAGTTTCAGTCCGAATAAAAATCAAAAAACGAAAAAAGAACAATGAGAATAGAAAAAGCAAAAACAGACATAAATAGCTCTTAATCTGTACTGGAGTGCTCTTCAGAAACCTTCAGAAGAAAGCTGAAGTTAAGTGCAGTCTCTATTCATTTTTTTAGTTGAAGCAGAAAGTTCAAGCAATTTTAACAGCTTGAGTATTCTCAACACAATGCTAAGAAATGACCGATTTAATTACTGTTACTCTGCCACGGCTTGACGAAATGTTAGCTCTGCAAAGCACAGTCAGTATAGACTCACATCTAATTCTATTTCAGCATATTTAGGACGGTGCTCTGCACAGTGGGTTGGTTTAAAAGGCTCAAAAATACATTTATTTGTATTAATTTATGGAATAGTTTCGATCTCTCCATAAAGGATGATTTGGTCTAGGACTTCATTGTGTCTGAATTACAACTTAGTAAGTTGGCCTGTTGCTATCATGAATGTGGACAGAAGACAAGACTCGTGAGTCAGAGGCCGAGACATTTATTGTATATGGCCCGGAAAGCAACAGGAGTTTCAATGTGTGTTAGCTCCTCTGGGCCCCAAGTCCATGGGCCCAAATGGATGGTTATGCACACAGCGGGTCTGTTTCACAGTTGAACACTGACCCTGGGGAATGGTTTTATAGCAGCCAGTAAGCAAGCCTGCTCGTGGCCAACACCTCATCCCTCAAGGTTTCTCGCTACAAACAAAACCCTGAGAAACGATCTGGGTGAAGAGCAGACAGAGCCTTACATTTTTAGCACGGCAGCAAAAACGTGCAGGGACGTTCAGGGCCCTTCGAGGATTACCTCTCCTAACAAGAAACCAAGGTGGCTTACAAGTAGACAAGATACGTAAGATTAAAAAATTAAGCTTCTTGCAAAAGAGAAGTATCACAATTAATACTGGAGGGAAAGTTAATACATAGAAACGGTCATCAAAGATTCTCTGCAATTGCTAAAGATAGGCCAGTAACTCAGCCCTGCACCTTGCAGTGGTAAGAACACACAGAGAAATGTCAGTGATTTTTAAGATTCACAATATCAAGAAGTATAATTAAATGCTACATGCATGCTACAAACAACATGGGCAAGATTTGAGAGCACAAAATGATCAGTCAGAACTGGAATAATCAGAACACGTATCAGTCCTTGAGGCTGATCTTTACAGGATAAGGAGGATTTCAAAACTGAGGGTCACAGTGAAAAGTATTTTAGGCAAGTGGCACATGACAGGGTCATACCGTGAAGGCAGCCAGATGAAAGGGTCTGTCCTCAGAGCGAAGAACGTACGTCACGGGAGCTCGAGGGGAGCTAGACCGAGAAAGGCCTGGACTGAAGGAGACATTTAGTACCGATGGAGAAGAAAAAAGGCCACTCTTGTAATTTCCTAAGCAAGACAGTGATTGATAGAGCAGCATTTAAGCTAGGTTAATATGGCCGCTTTATTAGGAAAAAAACACCAAAAAACAAGTGGGGGCTACACTATGATGGTGGTAATGAACTAGAGACTAAAAGATAATCAGGAGAGATAATCTGAAGAAAATGTTATAGGATTTAGTAAAAGCACAACTAAGACCTTCACAGCACACTGTATTTTTGTGTCAAATGTTTATGCCTTCCGGCGTGGGTGCGGAAAGGATCCTCGATCTGAAGTATAAACTATTATATCTATAGCTCTTCAAGGAAAGTATTTCTGTTTCGCTTCCCTCATGGATTTAATTCCAGCCTTGTGTTTATACATGGTACTCGTTCATGGGAAATATTCAGTGTCTTGTGACAACAGTTACCGAAGTGGATTACAGACGTGAAAATAACATCCTATGGAGTATTTTTCTCAAATATCTCGGAAAACAGGAGCGTGATTATTTATGAGGGTAGTTTGTATACTATTACTGGAGCATCCTGGACAATTAATAAAGAAATCTCAATGCTTAGTATATTATGATGACATTCTATTACATATTATAAGGTATTCTGTATTACCGTAGTTTGTATTATAGTATTTTTTTGCTAGGAAAGGCCAAACTGCTTAAAATAGACCTTGGACCTCCCACAAGAATCTATAACTAGAAATTACAAAGGAAAAAAGTGGAACTACGGAGATGGAGATAAACACATACGAGGACAGGGTGACTCTTCCTTGATCTGAGTGTGTGGCTCACGGCCAGCAAAGGTAATTTTCATTAAATTCGGTGCGAGATACGTTTGCTCTGGACTACGGGATGGGTGCTTACATGCTTCACTACAACACAAAGGATCCCCGCCAGATTATCACAGCCATTTTCATCCATGTGCATTAGAGTGAGTATGTTAAATAACTGATAATTCTGTCTAATTGAGTCGCATCACAATTTCCATGTGCATCAGAAGGCAACATTAGGGAATTAACAATAAATAATTATTGACTCCTACTTCATACTGCCACATTTTTACAAGCAAAAGAAAATTTACTAGGCGTTGATGTCTCATTATAGCTGGCATGTAATTTATTTCTCTGTTGGAGCGGAGTTTATCAACTGTTTCTGTCCACGCAGAGAAAATGTTCCCACCTAAGAAACCAATACAAGAACACAGGTAGGAAGCTGGAAAGCTTAATTGAAAGTCTAAGTTAGGCTGTCACTTTGATTCAAAGAAAAGAAGAAAGGCCGGTGTTTCATCCTTTCTGATCCACCGGCACGAAATCTGACTAATTGCGTACGGATTAGTATCACGTCTATCAAGATCCCGTGTCAGAATACACTGCCATACAATATGTTAGAGGAAAAGGATCCCATCATTTCATTTCTTATGATTCAACTATGTGATATATGAAAGTCAACTGGACCGATGAGCTATAAAGAAAGATGAATACTTGATGAGTTTCACGAAGCTTAAATACTAATGATAGTGGTGATTTTTGCAAAAGGGTCGTTCAGCCATGGTTGCCAGCAGGCTGGAGTTCAGAGAGCTATGCCCAATTTAAGAACAGGATAATATCGGCGCTTTCGTTGCCAGATGGGATTTATAGCATTCCAGTCACAGTGAGCGGACTCTTAGAGAAATAGCTATTTGAATGGAAGCCATACGCTACTTTGAAAATCTCAAACAAAAGAAACCATCCCCTGTGAGTATCTGCAACCAAGGTCCATAGGACACCCTACAAATTATTTATAACTGAGAAAATGCAAGTAAGCCCTTCAAAGACCATCAACAACAGCACCAATAACAATGGTGGCTAATGTTTATTGCACATTTACTGAGAGCAAGATATTGTCAAGATTACATATGGTGGTTCATCCTCATAATAATTCAAGGAAGTAAGCAGTATTAGCCCCCATTTTACACAGAGAAAACCGAGATCTCATAAGGTTAAATAAACTGCTTCCGATCACTCAGCTATTTAGCGACAGAACCGGGATTTCAACGCAGGAAATCTGATGCCAGAACCCGCAGAATTAACCACTCAGTTGTCAGGAACCATCCGCTCTGGGGCACAAGGGAGGACAAGTCTCTTTGACCAGACTGGAATTTAAGACAGAGGTCACATGTACGGTGTAGGTATATGAGATCATCAGTGCACAATATACAAGAAAGTAACATAAAGATATGAGTATTAAAGCTGTGTGCGTCCATGGTATATTTCTTTTTCCCACAATCTGCCAGAGGGGAAAGCAGTAACTAACTACACAGGAGACGTTTAAAGAAATGGGTTGGAAGCACTGTGTTTCAAAAGTGAAAATTTCCCAGATACTTGACTAAACGTTTTGCAACGTGTCTCCTTCCTAAAACACAAATTTATAAACTTCCGCTTGCAAAACTTCTGCCATGATATTGGTAATTTACTGCATTCTTCCTTCTATGGAAAAACATTCTCCCTCAGCACCATGCTTCAACAGCTTTCTGGGCAAGACTGAATTAAGACCCAATGCTTACCCACTGATTTATAGAGAAAGCCCAGGCAGTTGTCTATGAAAGACTGACCCCTGACAAATCAAACTGAGGAGATGATTCCGTTCTGAGATACAGAAGTCTGCGGCAACTGATTTTTGAAGACATTTGGCAATGAGTTTCTGGAACCCAGAAAAGGCACAACGGCAAGAGTACTTGGATGAAGAAGAAAACAGAAGACAGCTGAGCTGATCAATTCTCAGAGATCTTAAGACCTCGTGTTATATAATGTTAGATATCCATTTTTAGACATAATGACAGAAGAGAAAAAAAGACGAAAGAAAAATGTTAGCATAATTCTACGGTCTTTACATTTTGAATAAGTCAGTCCTCCTTTATTTCATCTCATTTTCGTGTTTTTTTTTTTTTTTTCCCTTAGTGGTAACCTAAAAACTTAATACGAATGGAGAATAGCTTTTCAATTTCAGATGTTGATTCCAGCGTGTCTCTTAGGACTGTGACCTACTTTAAAGCTCCACTTTTTTGCAATATGCAACCTGACTTCAAAAGAGGGTTTTATGGATCATGAATATGACAGATAAGATTAGATGTTCCATAGTATTTGCCTATGAAGACTAAACACAGATAAACTTAACCAGCCCATTTTCACTACTATCGGGGCAACGAACGCCAGCCATCCAACTAACTGACCGACGACTTCTAAGCACAAACAAGGAAATTCAACAAGATGTCATGGAATTCTTCCATGGAAAGGTTCGGTATCAGGCCCAAACTCACCTCTTTGAACTGTGGTCATCCATGTACTTTAATCTCTTGTGTATGAATCTATTAGTTGATCTAATAAAACCTGCTTTATAAATATACCAGGAGTACACGTACTTATGTTATATCCCAACCAGAACGTAAAATATTGGAAATACTGGAGACCAGGCATTTATCTGACGATCACTTTTCATTTTTGCGCAGCATATAAGAGAGATGTATAAATCCTAACACACACCTGTGCATGCGCGCGCGCACACACACACACACACACACCTTATTGTGTAATTATGTAATTAAAAAGCAGAAAGGTGAGTGCCTCGCTGGCTCAGCTGGAAGACTATGTGACTCTTGATCTCAGGGTCGTGAGTTTGAGCCCCAAGTAGAAATGACTTAAATATATAAAACTTAAAAAAAAAAAAAAAAAAAAAGGAAAGAAGAAAGGAACAGCCTGGTTTTTTGTTTTTTTTTTTAAGCATACCATGTGTCAGGCCAGTGGTTGACTCTTTTGAATCTTTACATCCTTTCCACTCATTATTATTTAGCTCTGTCACTTAGACGTTAATATACCCATTTTATAGATGGGCGCACGTAGCTGAAGGTGAAGACAAGATTAAACTTCAGGGTTTCCAATCCCCAAACATGCACTCTTTCAACCATGCTGTATTATCGCTAAATACTGAAAACACTTCCAATGTAGCAGGAACCTAAAAACAAAAACAACCGAAGGGCCTTAACAGCTCTCAACATGGTTTCATGCATCTACCTTGGGCTACGTGAGCTAATGCTGGCTGCAAGCGATGTGCTCAGTCAGGGTTTTCCCGTGGCTCTGTCCTCCTGAGGACTTCGTCATTTCTGCCCCTTTCTGGACCAGAGCTATGGTATTTATTCTTCAAGAGCGATTATCTTCGGTCCTTTCCATTTCCAACATTCTGGGATTTTACCATGTGAAGCATCATCCTCTGAGTTCTGTTTCATTGTCAACATCTACCTTTCCAGAGAGAAACTTAGTGCTTTGGTTTTATAAGAAGAAACCTGACATCTGTCTCCTCCTACCTTGCTACGTAAGGCATGTTTCAGTAAGCACATGACGACAAGGCCAAAGCAATGATTTATGTGGAGTCAGTGATAATGCCATGAGAAGACGAGAGTAAGGCTTAGAGGATAAAAATAGAAGCAGAAGAGGCAATGAGAGGCACAGAAATAAGAGAAAACAGATTTAAAAAGAACATATAATAATTTAGATATTTACGTAAGTATCTCCCTTTCAAAGTAAGCACTTTGGAATGCTATCAGGCAGTTTGGGGGGCTAGATCACACAATTTGGGGTGTGATACAGATTTTCATCGTTGCAAAGTGGATTTTATTTTTGGAAACAGACACGTTATTTGGAGTACCGAGATGCTAGGGCACGTAGATGTTCGTGTGGAGTTAACCCTGCCAGCTAGAAATGAGAGGCTGATACACAATAACAATACTTTTTAAATGTGGCTTGTAAGCTGACCCTAAAGGTATTTCTACAGGAGGAGTTTCAAAATGTTTTGATCGATATTGATGATATTGATGTAAGTTTACAGCTCCCTAGACAGTCACCAAGTAGGTACTGTGGTGTTGTAACAAGTTGCATCAGTCTCACATACAAATACCGGGAGTAAGATCACCATCACAATATCACTAGACTGAACTGGGAAAGAATACGTAACAGCACGGCATCGAAGCCTCTGTCGTACAGTGGCCCAGGCTGGGGAGATGATAAGCAGCGAGGGCAGAAAACAACGCACGAACGATCTCCTGAAATGCAGTCAAAAGCAATGATGAACAACTGATAGGAAATGATGGTAGCTGACACACAGGCTGGCAGACAGCTGCAAGGAGGGGGTTGCTTTTTGCTTGTATGAGGTGAGAAGCACGCCCAAAATAGCAAATGGGTCCCTGGAAGACAAGTTACAAATGCCCTCTGTGTTCAGTATGAAAATGCTCTTGATCGCACACACACCTGCTCACCCACACCTACCTACACAAGAACTAATTCACTTTCAAGCAAGGGGGCTATGAAGTTGCTCTTTGAAATGAAGGACAAGCCAAGAATCGCCTCTTTGCAGGGGGTGGCCTCTTTGCAGGGGGTGGCCTCTTTGCAGGGGGTGGCCTCACAGCCAGAACGTATCCGGTAATAGCCATTAAGCAATTTATTTGTACTCTAGCATTTAGGGAGAACGTGACTCTGTGTTACCTTTACCTTAAAAAACAAATCCCAATCAAATCTGTAATTGGAGGTTAGTCTATAGGAAGGCTAGAACATCGAATCAAGAGACTTTAGTTAATAAATATTTAAGAAGTCTCCGATTTCTAGCTAAGGATGGCCAAATTTTTTAGGTTTATTTATTTATTTTGAGAGAGAGAGAGAGAGACGCAGAGTGAACGGGGGAGGGGCAGAGAGAGAGGGAAAGAGGGAATCTCCACTCTACCAGCACAGAGTCTGACCTGCGCTCGCAAACCATGAGATCATGACCTCAGGCAAGATCAAGAGCCCGATGCTTAACTGACTGAGCCACTCAGGTGCCCCAGGATGGCCAGTTTGATGAAAAAAGTATGTATCTCCTCCTCCTTTGCAGATCCTTTAAAGTAACAGTGAAGGTATAACTCACAAAGTCAAAGAGAACGGAGCAGATACAATCGTGGATGAGTTATTTCAACAGACTCTTGAACAACGGAAATCAGCCTGAGATCTGGTACAAGATTTGGAAGGACAGAGGAGCTCCAACAGAAGGGGTCTCTAGATATTTTTTTTTAATGTTTACTTTATTTATTTTTGAGAGACAGAGTGAGACAGCATGAGCGGGAGAGGGCAGAGGGGTGGGGGGAGACCCAGAATCTGAAGCAGGCTCCAGGCTCCGAGCTGCCAGCATAGAGCCCGACGCGGGGCTCGAGCTCACGAGCCGTGAGATCATGACCCAACCGGAAGTCGGACGCTCAACCGACTGAGCCACCCAGGCGCCCTCTAGATATTTACAATATTTTTGAGTACTTCCTGTGTGTCAGGCACTGTTTCAGGCCCTGAGTAAAGAGCAATGAAGAAACAGCAAATTTCTACCCTCGTGGAGCTTACAGATATTCCAGCTGGGGAAGACAGTCAACTGGAACAAAAAAAGATATAAATTACATAGTATGTTGGATGGTATGAAGTAAGCGGAGAAAAGTCAGAAAAGGGTAAGAGGAAGTGCAAGAATAATAAAACTTGGGAGGTGGAGTCAGAGAAGGCATCACAGCGATGATGATATTTGAACAAAGACCTGAAGAAAGTGAGGGCATGAGTCACGTTGTAATCTGGGATTAGCAGATTAAATTATTTGTTCACAATTACATCTCCCCTCATGGCCTCATCACATTTCCCTGACAGACTGATTCGGGGCTTGGCTATGTCACCTGCTGTGATCCATGGGATCACTTGCGTGAAGCTTGCCACATCTAAGCAGAAACTTTAAGTGCACTTGCCAAGTTTGGCTCGGCCCGCTCCCCCCCCCACGCCCCCGCCTTGAGTTTTTGCCTTCTACCATAAACCATATACCCCAGACAGATTACCTGGATCTGAAAATAAGATGTGTGGAGCAGAGCCCAGCCAATCCCAGGAGAGCCACTGCCAATCTGTAACCAAGTAATGCAAGTCCTTGATACCTGAGGTTTGTTTGTTGAGACAGTGTAAATGTAGTAAGTGCATTCTAGGCAGAGGAAATAGGAAATGCAAAGGCCCTGAGGCAGGAGCGTGCCTAATCTGTATAAGAAACAGCAAAGGAAGACATGGTACCCCAGGCAGGAGTAGAAATTTATTTTAACGCTGCTCATTATCATTTCCTCTTCCAGGTAAGCTACAAAAGTCAGATTTTGGTCTATTTGTGCCCAGTATGGCGTCTGGCTTAGAGCGGACTAGAAATTTTATAAATATAAAGGGATAAATGAATGAATGAAAAATAACAGCAAAGAGCTAGTGAAATTGGAGAGGAATAAATCAGGGGCAGAGTCTGCCACTGAACTGACTGGGGCAATGAGAAGAAAGTGGATTCAGTCCTCACCACCCTACAGAAGCTCAAGACTGGGAAGTCCCAGGTATGACAGAAGGAGAAGACATCTGGGACAGAACACTGGGGAACAGACTGCAAGTCTACACAGAGAACCAGTCGATTCCCACCTTACCCCATGGAAAGATTCCCAGCAGCCAACCGTATACACTCTCCCAACCTCCACTCTGATCAGGAAGCTAAAGGCATATTCTCTGGAGAAAGAGAGTGGGGAAGACCATGGACATCACACATGACGGTAGGCATAGGACAGACGGGTGTCACAGCTAAAATGGATGCCAGCTCTGAAGAACCGTATGACCAAAAAGCCCCTTTGCCAATCTCTGCAAAGGAACATTGGCAGCTGGGCTGTATACCCTTAGGACAAGAGAGCAGAAGACTCTTTTCAACAGAAATGACCCAGTTTGTTGATAAACTATGCTCACACATGGACATTTGCAAAAAAAAGAAAAAAAAAGTGACTTTTCTCCAATCATAAAACAGTGACGTGTACCAGTAAAAACCTCCAACCCGTGTATCTCACTGGTCAGTTTGGGCCACTGTGTCAAAAATACCATAGACTGAGGGGCTTACACAACAGAAATGTGCTCCTTAGAGTCCTGGAGGACTGAAGTCCAAGATCCAAGTGTCTGATGAGAGCCTACTTCCTGTTTTGCACATGGCTGTGTTCTCACTGTTTTCTCACATGGAGGTGGATGGACAAAGAGATCCCTTGGCTTTTTCTCTTCTCGGGTTTTTATTTATTTTTGAGAGAGAGAAAAAGAGACGGGGAGGGACAGAGAGAGAGAGAGAGAGAGAGAGAGAGAGAGAGAGAGAGACCCAAGCAGGCTCTGTGTTATCAGCATAGACATCCACATGGGGCTTGATCTCATGAATTGTGAGATGACCTGAGCCAAAATAGTCAGCCACTTAACCGACCGAGCCACCCAGGTGTCCCGGATCTTCCTTTTTTTTTTTTTTTTTTTTTTTTAGAAGGGCACTAAACCCCTCATGAGGACTCCACACTCACAACCTTCTCTAACCCTAATTCCCTCCCCAAAGTCTCACCTTCAAATATCATCAGATTGAGGGGGAGGATTTCAACAAATGAATCTGGAGGGGACAGAAACATTCTATGCCTAACACCAGCCCACAGAGCCTTCTGCGTATCTTTAGTACCTCACGACCCATAAGAATAACCGAAGATCACCTAAAAAAATCCTAACATGAACAAAAGAGGTCAAAATAAATGGACAATTCAGGGACAGAAAAAATTAAAATGAACAACCAAACATTTTAACATTCAAAGAATTAAGACAACACTTATATCCAAATACATAACCAGTATGCTATGATAAATAAGCAACATGTATGAAAGAATTCTTAGAAATTAAAAGCATTTTGTCAAAGTCAGAGAAAATTCAATAGAAGGATTAGAAGTAGAGAGAAATCAATTAAATTAAAAGCAAAAGAGATCGCTCTGAGAACGCAGAAGAAAAAATCTGATGGGAAAAATGTGAAAGAAGAGAGAAGAAAACTGGAAAATCAACAAAGGGGGTTTCTACAGCCCCTCAAAAGGAGGACTATGAAGAGAAAATTGAAATTATCAAAGAAATACCCTAAGACAAATCCTCATAACAGAGTCTCCAAATTTAAAGGGCCCATGGAATAACAAACACAATGAATGAAACACACACACACACACACACACAATACTGTAAGCACCACCCATCCTAAAAAGTTACCACCCTAAAAGCTTCTATGGGGTATGGGGTGGGGTTGAACCGATTCTGGTCAAAGAAGAACAAGAATGGTCTTGAAGGTCTCAACAGAAATAGCAGGATGGCAATGCTGTCCCAATTCTGAGAGCAAATACTTTTCAGCTGAAAAGTCTTCACAAGCTATCAAACACATGTGAAGGCAGAGAAAAAGGACATGTTCAGAAATGTACAAATGCAGGAAATTTACTTCCCAATACTGAATCTTAGGACTTTGAGAATATACTCTAGTAAAAGGCAAAAACAAAACAAAAACAAAAACAAAACAACACAAAAAACAACAACAACCAAGAGCCACACAGGAGAATACATATAATCAGAATAGAATCTACGGTTCTCAATTTAGAATCCACAGTTCTAAATTAACACGTACTTAATGACTACATTTAAGTAGTCATATAACTATACTGGAAGAATGGAGAAAAAGTAAGTGAAGAACCACAAGAGAGACGCATCCTCATGTCATAAGATGTGAACAGATAATATCTAAAATGGATAAATTAAGAAATAATGGCATATTATCTAGCAACATGGATCTAATCACCGAACAAACAGCCAAAGTGTTAAGAGCCCCTGCTTCTGGATATGGAAATGATAGATCTTCCAGGGTCATTGAATTTTTAACAATGGACCTAAATTATTTTTATGAAAAAACCATTTATGAAAAAACAAAGAATCTAAAATATAATTCAACTTATTCTCTAAAAGCCCCTCTACTAACGTTACCTTCTAGATATTTATAAGGTCTGGGTAGACCTGTTACTCTAACTACAGTGTCATATAATAAGATAAATTGCAAAGGTTAATTATATGTGATATAGTCTTCAGTAAAGATCCTTGACTTTTCGATATAACTTTATTTTTGCACTCTCAATATGTCTTTCAAACTGGGTCTTTCTATCGCCTCTTTCCATGTTTTTATTGCCTTGATATTGATTTGTTTCATCTTGATTATCAGTATGGCTGGTGGTAGCATGGGGTACCACTACTGCGCTAAATAGGTCTGTACTCTTTGCCTCTTACTACCCAAGCAAGACAAATATTTGCTTGGCAGAGCTTTTTGGAGGTGATAAGCGATTAAATCACCTGATTATCAGCGTTGCATAGCTTTCTCTTCACTTTCTACATTTATAAACACTACACGCTGGTCATCCTAAAAGAGTTGGAAGGGTCAGAGAAATCAAAAGACAAAAGAAACAGCTAAAACCTTCCTCTAACTCTCTCCATCCAGAAAATATATATGGTTATAACTTTGAGTACACTCTTCCGGAATTCTCCCAAATACACACTGCATATATGTTAAATAGGAACATGTATTCTGCTACAACCTATTTTTCTAATTTGTCATACATTCTATCAATAATTATTACAGATCATATAGCTCTAAATCAGTACTTTCCAAGATTATGTGACATTCAAATATGTACTTCAAACAATCCCCTATTGCTGGCCACTGAAAGTTTTTTTGACATTACAAATAGCACTGATAAATGTTCTTGTGCGCACACACACACACACACACACACATATCTTCCGAATTCTTGCCTTAGAATTTCAAATATAAATTTCTAAACCAAATGATATCTACTTTCAAAAATTTAAAACATATATTGCTAAGCCGTATTCCTTAACTGTTTACCAGTAAATCCTCCCACCAGAAATGTATGACAGTTAACATTAGTAAGCTTTTAAAATCTTTGCCAATGTGAGAAATGAAATATGATATTTCACTGCTATTCTATTCCAATTTAATTGATCATTAATAATGCTGGTCATCTTTTTTTATGGTTCTTAGCTATCTTTGCCACCTTTTTATAAATTTTCCATTTTTCTATGGTGTCTCTTTTTTATTGATTTGTAACAACTCTTTATATATTAAGAATACCAAACCTATGTCATATTTGTAAAGAATTAACTCATTCCTGCATCTCTCTAAAGCTTCTTTTTCACATTCAGTCTGTGATGAAAATTTAATGCTTTCTTGTCAGTACACAAAGCTATTTTGAATAGTGTGGAGGTAGGTGCCATTGACGATTAGTAAGGAAAACATATGATCGCGTATGGGTGCTATATTAACTCAGATCTGCTGATGTGTCTGTACTAAGGCAGCAGGAAGATAACAGCAGTCAATCACAATCACTCCTCTGCCATTTGATGTCCCCGTGTTTCCTAGTCGGCAAACCTACCAGGCACAAGATTTTCAATAGAAGCTATAATTTGGGAACCGGAAAGGAAAAAAAAAAAAAAGAAGTAGACTGTAAAACTAGCTTCAGGAGTAAAACTTGAAAACAACTGTTGGGACTGGCACCCCCAGAGTTAGTTAAAGCTGTACTAGCTTATTGCTTGGCCTCTGTGTAAACAAACACAGGAGAAATGGATTATGGGGGAGGAAGGGTCAATATAATGCATGCCTGGTTTACAGTACAAGTAAGACAAAAGTAAGTTATAATCACGTAAGAATCATCTTTAACTTTCAATACAGCTGACAATAAATGCTTTTGAAGATGGTCTTCAGGACATGATATTTTCCCAGTATTTATAATAATTCAATAATTCATTCATAAACTCTAGGTATTCATCCAGGCTTATTATGTCTCAGCTACTTGAGTATTTATTTCCTGGATTCCATGTTTCTTCTTGAAGCACCTTCAGACATAGACCAGAACTTCTGACACCAAGGAACAATATTTTGATGGTTATGTAAACCATAAGTGCCTTACTTAAAAACTGCTTTTCACTCTTTTGGATTCTGGCTCTGTTATTATTTAAAGAGGTACACGTTGGAAGAAGTTTTTCTAAGATTCCCCTTAAAAATACACAGATACTTTAGCATGACACTTGCTACCCAGGGTTTATGAATCCAGCAGGATAGTCTATAAAAGTTTTAAAGAAGAAAGTAATGTATCTTGGGAGATGGGGGGGTAGAGATTTTAGTAGCTGGGAATCTAGCCTATAGTTGGGTTTATACAATTGCCAGTCAGAACCTGCATAAACTGCATCTCCTGTCACCAGCTGCCTATTTTTCTCAGCTCCTAGGGGCTGTGAGCAGTGAGAGTTCTAGAACTTCTTCACAGTGGAGGCTCAAGAAGCTGTTCAAACACCCCGTGTCCTTAGATGTATTTATTTGTAATGACTTTGGAGCAAGTAATGACAAGGATGGGAGAAGAGCACGGCAATGGGCGGTGAGGAGGGGAACGAAGAGAGAAGGAATGGGAGAGGAGACGGTGGGGGGGGGGGGGAGACCTTCCTTCCTTAAATATTCCTTCTCTGTGTTTATACCGACACCAAATCCATGGGCCACGGAGTGTGGCAGCCGGCTTTTCTTTGAAGGACTTTGGAGTGATAACAGTTCAAATACTAGATACTTGGACTAGTTCTGTGATGCTGGGAAAAGGATTTGTCTTAACTTCTGAGACTCAGTTGTGCCATCTGAGAAGTGGGACCACTACCTCAGAGAGGAACCGTGAAAATTAAATGTCATGGTACTTTTTTTCACCGTATTTTTTTTTCCAACCGAGGCTCTAATTTATGTTTATCCCTATTACCCTAGACATTAAGATGGAATTCTTTTACCTTCAAATTTAAATGGCACTCTTCAGATCATCCTACTTTCTTCTTTTTTTAAAGTTTATTATTTTGAGAGAGAGAGAGCGAACATGGCTGGGGGAGAGAGAGAGAGAGAGAGAGAGAGAGAGAGAGAGAGAGAGAGAGACTCCCAAGCAGTCTCTGTACTGTTTGGCGCAGAGCCCAGCTCAGGGCTCAAACCCACGAACCAGAGATCATGACCTGAGCTAAAATCAAGAGTCGGATGTTTAACTGATGGAACCACCCAGGTGCCCCAGATCACCCTGCTTTATTTGAAAATTAAAAAAAAAATTTTAATGTTGATTTATTTTTGAGAGAGAGAGAGACGGAGACAAAGACAGAAAGAGAGAGAGGGGGCACGAGTGGTGGAGGGGCAGAGAGAGAGGGAGACACAGAATCCGAAGCAGGCTCCAGGCTCTGAGCTGTCAGCCCAGAGCCCGACGCGGGGCTCGAACCCACGAACCGCGAGACCATGACCTGAGCTGAAGTCGGACGCCCAACCGACTGAGCCACCCAGGCGCCCCCAGATGTTGCTTTATAAACCATCTTGTGCACTGTCCTGCAATCTAGAATTTTTAGCATGTCTTTTAACAAATTTCTGAGAAAATAATTTTTAATAGAGTTTGACAGTTGTCTAGGCAGCCACTGAAAAAGCTAACAGGAGGGAAGTTTTAGCGAGGTATCACCCGAGTTGGTACCATCTCAGTGAAACACAGAGTGATCAGAAAGGACCGTGACACCATTAACTGGGCAGGCAGGGCAACATAAATACTCCACAATGTATAAAAATTTCTCAAGAAGTGAGGATAAATGATGAGGAACAGTTTGGCTAATAGCCCTCAATTTCTGAGCTAAATTTAATGTGTGTCAATTATCATCACCAACATCAAAAGCACTCACATCCCGGAGCTTTAGCAGACTTCACACAAGGAGATTACTTGAGGCAGCCCCTCCCTTCGAAGAAGCCTATGGCTTAGATACACTTTGGTCCCACAAATGCTGCACTGGGAACCTCAACTCTTGTGACTATGAGCTGTCATGTACTCATGAAGATAAAAACCATCCAAAGGAAACAAAACAACACACACACACACACACACACCCCTTCATTTACCGGGCCTGCGTTTTCATCCACTTGACTACTGACAGTATCTTACTGTATCTTACAGTATTCCCTTTCTGGAACAGTTAAATGGGCAGGGCTCTTTGAAATTCCTACCATATCTATACACATCTATGTTTATTTATTTATTTTTAATTTTTTTTTTAACGTTTATTTATTTTTGAGACACAGAGAGACAGAGCATGAACGGGGGAGGGTCAGAGAGAGAGGGAGACACAGAATCCGAAACAGGCTCCAGGCTCTGAGCGGTCAGCACAGAGCCCGACGCGGGGCTCGAACTCACGGACTGTGAGATCATGACCTGAGCCGAAGTCAGACACTCAACCGACTGAGCCACCCAGGCGCCCCAACACACATCTATGTTTGAACGCCTACCTCTGATTGCTTTTTATGGAGAAGAACACTTAACTTCTAATGGACTGGACACAACTAGTCACTGTGCCTAATTGTATCAGACGCATAAAACTGCTGCCTGTTTCTTTTTTTAAAGTTAGGTTGCCTATGGTCAGTCCTCTAATATCAGAAATGCAATTCTAGCGTTCAGTGCCTGTTTTGAATTGATCAGGAAAATTGCCACTTGTACGAACATTCAATTTCATACCTTGAACTACTAAACTGAGTGAGACTGTATTTTTAAGAAACGGGTTTGAAAAAGATATTAAAAGACACCCCTAAATCCAAAGAACTTTCATTTTGTTATTTAGTATCCCAGCAAAACTAATTCTAGAATTTAATACGGTTGAAAGTATTTTAAAATAGCTGTAAACACACCACTCCCCCTATGCCTTAATATAACACGTAATTCCTTTTTGAAAACCCGGAGTTCAAAACCACTTGTTCATTCTCAAACGTCAGTCTACATTTTTTCTTGATTCTGTTGTATTCTACAATGTTCTTCAGTGGAAAATCCAGAAACCAGGATGTGTTTTGATCCAAGACTCAAAATTAGCCATTACCAATTAATGATTTTAGCTACCTGTTTGCATAATGAAAACCTCCTCTCGTTACCTTATCCCAGAATGGCTTCCGATCCTAACACATTTAGCCTCGGTTCGTCCTGTCTTACAAGTTTAATGATAAATCATAAAGCACACTCAGCAGGCACTGTTCTGTGAAAACAAGTAGTCACGCTTACATTTTCAAGAGTTTCAACTGTACTAGACAGATTTTTAATGAAGCTACCACTGAGGAAGGAAACAAAGTAAATAAAAGCAAGTAGCTATGTGTGCACTAAAATTTACAATGACTGTAACAAGCAGCAATCAATCAAATCTCTCCCCAGAAACGATCTCTTACAAAGCACAAAAAGTCACTTGAGCTGAACAGACAACAAATAGCCAGACACACACACATCAACCAATTAAAGGCCGATTTTCCACAACAGGAAAAGAACAGTTCTTGCTTAGAGATGTCTAAAAGCAGTTTCTTCCCTCGGAGAAAAATACACTCTTTCTGTGGCTTGAATAAACTCCTGTATATCATTTGTGTAAAAGGGGGTGGGAGGGAGAGGGAAGGTAGGCAAATAGCATTGCTAGTCTCTAAATAAATTAGCTCTGTTTAAAAGGGCAAGACTAATTCACTACTTTTATTGTGACTTCCATTATGCTAGAAGAGTAATATTAAACCACTTAAGAGTACCGGCAGAATACGGATAAACCAAGAACCGTGTGACCGGCCCCTTTAAAAAAGGGGTCTGGACCTACCCACAAACTTTAATTCCATCATGCAATAAGAAAATGCGGAATAAATTAACTTTTCCAAAGGGCCATTATACCTTAGTTCCTCATTACAGATCTCATTACAGACTGTCTTTATAATGCTCACCTGACAATATCATGTAAAATGCTTAGCTTCTAAGGTCAGTCTAAATAAGAGAACAATTCTCCTATTTATAGCAAAGGATGAACTTTTCTCATTTAGATGTTTAAGCAGCTAACCCCTGAGTTTAATGTAATTAGGGAAGGGATATTCAATTTACAGTATCCACAAGTAATGATAATTAAATTGATCCAAAAAAGCTGTTGGTAAGCATAAGATACCTTTGTAATTACATCCCGTTTTCAAAATGACTTTAGTGCTGTGAACTTGAAGCATTTCAGCAAATGAAGGCCAATACACTTAAAACGAAATCTACAGTAGCTTAAGAGCCAGGCTGTTTGAAATAATGAGCAACACGACCAGAGGGAAATCTCAAAAAACATTCTATAACTCACCACGACAGCCTAAGCTTTCTCCTTCCTTGTCACAAACATCCATTAAAAATATGCAAGATCGTCTTCATGTTTCACCAAATTCTTCATTAATCGTCTTTTTTTTTTTTTCTCACCAAAGAACCAGTTCTCCTTATGTCTCTATTACGAAAGTGGCTGATCACACGCTTCAGTTTTGTGTTTTTTTGGAAGAACAGACAAGAGCTATGAATATGAAACCGTTTTCCCCGTGAGTCCTGAAGATTAGCTGGGTCAGCATTCCACCAGGACCAAGGTGAAAACTAAACAAATAACCATGTTCACAGCAGCTGCAGCGATCAGTCTCCGGAAAATTATTCAGGCATTATGAGAAAGACGATATTAAACGCTGCCACTTGAAGCTTCTGTGGCTCTCTGAATATTCACATCAGAAAAGGGGATGAGCACTTAAGGGGTATCATCAGAGAGCCTGCCCATTGGAGCAGCTTCCATTAAGTTTCTGTCTTAAAGGAGGGAGGCGGGAACCTCCGCCTGGCAGGCAAAGGGCTCGTCATAATTCATTAATATCACAGCTCCGCTCAGGTTTCCGTCAATGAGCCAGGCAAGAAGCCTACGAAAAAAGGTGCTGAGCGCACAGCTTTTCCAAAGATGCTCTTGTAACAGCCGTGGTACCACTCGCTTCTCCTGCACTGGAGACTGGAGACCTTCAGGAGTACTGCCTGGGAGAGCGGGGATCTAATAAATAAACATCACCTCGCCTCTGTCTCGACCACGAATCTTGATGTCATGTTCCAAAAGGACAGGGAAGAGAAGTAGTCAAAACGCGGCCAGAATAGGAACCCTACAGAGTTCCTGGTACTACTCAAGTACGCCTTCAAGTAACAACACGAGATATAACGTATTTGTATTTAAGGGAAAAAAATTACTGGTCTTAAGAGAATGACAGAAATCAGAAAGAATGGAATTCTCTCCATTGCCATTTCTTTTGAGAAACACGGTTATTTCCAGGGAGGGGAAAGAAGCAGCCATTCCCCATCGTTCCAGTGAAATGAACAACTTATATCATAAAAGGAGTTCTGTAACCAAAATCACGGAGTACTATCCATCTGTGTTTCCAGAACAGAATATCCTACACTGATTTTTTTGTTTTTCATTTTCCTCCCCCATTTTCCTGCTCCATACTCCAAAGGACCAGGAATCTGGTTCCGGTAAATCCAGTAAATCTGAGTATTTACTCTTTGTTTTTGTTTACGTGGCAAAAAGGAGGGAATTGGACAGTAAATGCGCAACGGACCCATCCGCAAAGCAGCAGAGAGTGGTATATTTAGTTACAAGAGTGGCAGCGGGAAAAGGGTGTTATAAAGACCCACATTTCCAGTTTTGTTCATTTTACTTTACTAAAGATGAATTAAAAGTCATCTCTCAACTATTTAGAAAACAATACACAGGAGATGGGCAAGTTATACATTTTTAAACATCAACATCACTTTTCTAATTCTAGTAAACGTGATCTTGGTTAGTGAGCCAATTATACAATTTTGTTTTCCCAACTGCTGTTTTTTAACTTCATTTTAAACTTTAATTTTAAATAAGATAGGATCCATTATTTAAAGCGCATAAAATCAACACTTAGCATTAATGTATAGTGTGATCATAAAACGAAGGTACAATCTGACTGACTGAAAAGAAATCAATAGTGGTATTTAATGACTTCATGAGGAAAATAAATGACCCTCGCACCCTTAATGGATTAATGTCGGTTCTGAACAACACAACATCGCATAATGCTGACACAGTGTCACTCAGAGTAGTATCACTTTTCATAGGAGGGTCTTAAAGCCTTATCAAAGGAAACTGTGCTTTAATGCTATTTCAGATGCCATTTTGGAGAGGATTTTTACAATCCCATTTCATAACGCACACAGCATGCTCTGAATTGTTACAAGAGGCTTTCGTCATTGGCACATGTCCTAGGTCACCCTTGGAAAGCTTTCCAACAAAATGAAATCTTAAATATATAAAAAGGATCACAACTTATCATATTAGTCAAATAACTAGTCTGTCATAGTGTGTCCTCTCTGGATACATATCCCTGAATGTTGTTCCAGAATGTTCTTTTTGTCCTTTCCCTAGGTAAGGAAAGAAGTCTATGCTACACGGCTGATTCCACAACATAAAACACATGTACTTCACTTACACTCGCAAACTGCTTCGTGATCAAAGCGTATCCAGAAGAAGGCCTCACCAATAACTTGATATGCAGCTATTAATTTGTAAAGTCATTAAATTTTCTAGGAAGTTTATACAAGGATGAGTTTTTCTTTTCTTCTAATAACTCACGTTCTCAGAAGAAGGAAGAACGCAGGGGCACCTGGCTGGCTCAGTCAGTTAAGCGTCCGACTTTAGACTCAGGTCATGATCTCACGGTTTGTGAGTCTGAGCCCCTCATCGGGCTCTCTGCTGCCAGCACGGAGCCTGCTTCGGATCCTCTGTCCCCTTCTCTCTGCCCCTCCCGTGCTCTCTCTCGCTTAGAAATAAATAAGCATTTAAAAAAAAAAAAAAGGAAGAATGCAGATCTCCTCTCCTTATGACCTAAAATTATAGGAAAATATAAACTACTCCCCTTTACCTCTTTAGGAGATGCTAATATATGCACATTATTATTTGCAGATAATTTGGATTTTGTCTGAAAAAAAAAAAAAGGTGACCACCGTGAAACAAAGATTTAACAAATATGCCATAGTTTGGACTGTTAATTTCTGCTGAATATTGGAAACCAACACGAGTAGGAATAACAATGAAATTCTGATGCGGTAACTCAGATTATTATTATTCTCTCCCGCATGGTTTAAAATTCGTCTCTGACGGATTCAGCCGCCAGTCGCCGTGAAAACTTCCAGGAACCTCTCTGAAGATCTGGCACAGTTAAGAAGTTCAGAATAGGAACAAATGCGCAAAGATGGTACAGAAGCTACTACACTTATTTCTAAAAATAGCGGGGTTTCAGGCTTTCGGTGGCTTAGGGTTCTCATGAAACGAAACTGAAGAATTCTTAAGATAGAACCAGGAAGCTATAGCTAAAGATTCCTGACTGACAGGAATATTACTTCCTTTATCCCAAAGGATATAATAACTTCTGAAGTAAATGCAGCATTATAATTAGTTATAATTGACTTTGTCTTTTAATTTTTAAGGCAATCCATAAATTATGGATTGTTTTGTCAACTGGAAGACAGTTTTTGACATCACACCGTATATCTCATTATTGTCATCAAAACCGGGTTCTTTATCAGGGTAACTTCTCAGCCTGCTAGATTTTCAAATTAGTTCAGGAAATGTTAGCTTTCTATTACTGAACCGCAGTGCACAATTTTAACATAGGCTGTCATAATTTTAACGTGGCTTCGAATACTACAAAAATCCGTAGTGCTATTAGGAATACCAGGAGAATCGCTGGAAACATAAGCTGATGAGGATACATCCTACTCGTACTGCCCCTTGTTTTGAGAACCGTGCTACCCGCGACACCCCTTTTCCGCTCTATTCTCTGCCCTCCGTCCATCTTCCTTCAGCACATCCCGCCCGCTGAGTAAGTGCAGTCCATTGACGTTCCTCTGAAATTAATGGAATGCTAGCATCTACCTGTTCTCCTCAGCCACTCAGCAGGTGCACTTTACCTGGAACATTGGGAATCGGTGAAGCAACTGAAAGGGAAGGATTTATTTCTCTCTTTCCAATTACTGTTCCGCACCCCGATCCCTTCCTTCTCGCCTTACACCAATGTCCAAGGCAACACCTGCTGACAGCGTAATGCAATACCATTGCAACCTTCCCCGTGTCCAAAGTGGATTCTGTAGGTGTCCCCACATTAAAATCTATGGGAAACAATTTAAAGCTACCAAAAAGCACTCCCCTGAGACTTCTTATAATCAACTGAATATAATTCACCTCTAAAAGAAAAGAATAGGGAAAAAAACGAAACGTCATTTTTACTAACATGTTTCACAACTTGCAACGGAATCCTTGAACAGTTTGAAAACACTACCACTTTCACATGAAGAAAATGCACTGATGAAACTATAAATATGAATACACACCAAAAATTAACAGAGTAATATGTTGTAGGAGTTAATTAAAAAAAACTAAAGGATCTGAGATCAGATTAGAGGCATGTACCAGGATATGAAACATAATCAAAATGGTACAAGAAAATATCAGGCCATTAAATGCTTACGGCTAATAAGTTTGATTGTAAGCTGTAACAACTTTTTCATACATATGGAAAAAAATATATATGGAATACAGATGTATACATATACATTTTATTGAAAATTTTAATGTAATGAAGTTAAGCAGATAGAGTTGTTTAAAAATATTTGGGACATACATGTAGTGACATTCATTACTCATGGGATGAACACTCTTTGTGTCCCAAACTTAACTATGATAAACAAGTATCTCCCAAGGTTTACATAAAGATATTAGTCCTGTCATCATCTTTGAAACCAGCGTTTTGCTTTAAAGTTTACTTTGTTAACTAGAAAATGCACCAGCCACATTGCATTCAAAGAAAAACCTCATTATAAATCTTTTTTTTTTTTTTTGCAAAACCTACTTAAAGACCAAGAGCGGGCTTACTAGCCTCGCCCCTGAGATCAACTAAATTTAAAGTTCTGTTTGAATCGCGAGAGTGTTTTCAAGCAGTAGATGTGAACTACCCCATCCCCTGCATGTGTTACAGTCTTTATCTTTTCTCTTCAAGTTGTTCCCGTATCTCTTATGTGCACTATACTGGCAAGTTAAGAGGAAACATGAGAAAAGCCCAAGTAGGCATAAGCCGAACGTGAAGTGGGTAGAAAAGGTTCAGCAAACCGTAGGTCTGTAGCCCAGCATCGATTTGAGTGTTGGTGGTCCACATTCAAGCTCACCGTGATGGCTAAGATTCCCCCGGCACCACCAAGGATTCTTTCATTTTGTACTACATACGCCTACGAACGTCAGAAACGCCATCACTCCCAAAGTCATTACAAATGTGTTTTTGGGGGGGATGATTACAAGAAGTAACAGAGAAATTTAACCTCCCACCATCCTCCAAGCACAACCCATCCCACTGACCATTCCACAAAACCAAAAATAATAACCACTTAAGGTATACCAGTGTTTCCCCCTAACATCTGATGTCTTTATACACCACTGAGTAGGACGGGACTTACTATTTGGGGAGCGCTCGCCTCGCAAGGCCCAGTAGAGGAGAGCAGTAGGGATGCCATTATCCAGAACTCTCTCTCTCGCCAATGCAAAAAAGAAAAGGACAGCATTTTAAAGACGATGCAGAGTACCTTATGTGACTAAAGGTACAGAAATTAACCGCAGAGTAACTTAAGTAACTCCTGGCAACGTTTGCTGGCTATCATGGTTATTTAATCATGATGCAAATAAATCTACATTAGCTCTTTGGCCAACACGCTCATGTATTAATGAAATAGTTGAATATTTATAATTATTCAAAAGGCTAAGTATTTTATAGAACAATATAATAAGGATAGAGTCAGATATTAATAATTTATAATGCTGTACTGTCCGTCTGGTGGTGAGCATTTTCTAAAGGAACAGAGAATTAAAGGATTGTTACCTGGGTGAGACGGAAGCTTCTTGCTGGTCTGTTGTACGAGGACGGAGGTAGGAGAACTGTCTACCCATTTCCGAGTAGGGGGGGGGCCAGGGGGGGGGGGGGAGAGGGCCACGGTGAGCGGCGTGCAAATAACGGTGGGAGGAACAACAGTAAACCCAAACAACGCCAGAATGATAGGCTCTGACATGAGTGCCTGGGTTAACTAACGTCTTATGTACCCCTCTTTCAGGTAATGTGAACGGGAAAACAAATGCTATTGTAGAGAAAAATTATTATGTTCGATATTTTCTATTTTGCACGGGGAAAATGTATCTGGAATTGCTGCCCGGCTAGCACTTCAGATTTGCTGTTTGAAAAGTAGACCAACAAATGTAAGGTCACACAAAGCTGGGGAAAGGGCAATAAACAGGACCCACCACGATCTCATCTAATAATGCTGTCTGCAGTCTTTCCATGTAAACTAACCTGTTAAAATGATGAATTAATGAATTTCTTTTCATTTTTTTATTTTGATTCCCATCAGTTAAATATACAGTGTCACATTAGTTTCAAGGGTACAATATGATAATTCAACACTACCATACACCACCCGGTGCTCACCTCAAGTGCCCTCCTTAATCCCCATCACCTATTTCCCCCAGGCCCCCCACTCCTCCCCTCTGGTAACCATCAGGTTGTTCTCTGCAGTGAAGAGTCTGTTTCTTTCTTTATGTCTCTCTCTCTCTCTCTCCTTCTTCCCCTTTGCATAGTTTCGTTTCTTAATTCCACATATGAGTGAAATCATATGGTACTTCTGTTTCTCTGACTTGTTTTGCTTAGCATAATACTCTGGCTCCATCCGTGTTGTTGCAAATGGCAAGATTTCATTATCATGGCTGAATAGTACTCCATTGTGTATCTACACCACATCTTTATCCATTTATCAATGGTTGGCCTCCATCTGTCGGCTATTGTAAAGAATGCTGCTGTAAACATAGGGGTGCATGTATTCCTTTGAATTAGTGTTCCTGTAAAAATGATGAATAACTTTCAACACCCAGTACTTTAAAAACATTTGCCATATTGAAAGTCCCAGTATTTTAAAAATAACAGGGGCCGTAGAGAGAACCTCGTTTAACCTCATTTCACAGATGGTAAAGACAAAACTAAATAAACTCAGCCCCAGGCTGCACAGCTAGTTAGTGGCAAAGTTAAGTGGAGACCTCCACAGTGTATTCTATGCACAGATTCCAAATTACTGTCGGTGACACACTGCTCCAATCCACCTCTTCACTGGCATCCTGCCATGTAGAGCAAAGTTCACATTCTTAATCTGGAGCTCAAGGTCTTCCTTGGTCTGGTCCCAAACGTACCTTCCACTAAGTTCAAACCAGACTGAACTACCCACTAGATCCCTGAATGGCTCTTCGAGGTGCTTCATCTCATTTTTGGAATACTCTCCCCCACCCCTTTGCTTTCGATGTCTAAATCGTTCACACCTTGAAACACCTCTCCACTAGTCCTTTCTGATCTTCCCAGCTAAGCCTTACACTCTCTCAAACGGAATTTGGTCTTTACCGCACACAATTTGTCATTTCCTCCTTTGTATTATATTACAGACATGTTTTGAGTTTCCTTACCTAAGGTAACTTCTGTTAAGGCAACACCTATTCAATCTGCACCCATCGGTCAGAGTGAGGTACTTCTTAAAAAGATGTATCAGGGGAGCCTGGGTGGCTCAGTCGGTTAAGCGTCCGACTTCGGCTCAGGTCACGATCTCACGGTCCGTGAGTTCGAGCCCCGCGTCGGGCTCTGGGCTCTGGGCTCTGGGCTCAGAGCCTGGAGCCTGTTTCAGATTCTGTGTCTCCCTCTCTCTCTGACCCTCCCCTGTTCATGCTTTGTCTCTGTCTCAAAAATAAATGTTAAAAAAAAAAAAAATTAAAAAAAAAAGATGTATCAGACCACATTAGCCCCGGTTTAAACCCAAACCCACTTACCAAAGCTTTCAAGAGCCCCCATGATTGATCTCCTTCCTACCTCGCCCACCTGCCCCCACATCATTCTCTGCAGCCACACTGGCCTCTGTTCTGATCTTTATCAGCACAAGGGTCTTCCTACATCCAGGCTTTTCCACAGGCTGCTCCCTTCTGCTCTGAATACCCTTTTCCCAGATCTTTGCTCGGCTGGTCCATTCTCATTTGTCGGGACTTCGTATCCTCACGGAGGCATTTCCTGACCACTCTATCCACAGATGTCACCCTCCAGGTACTCTCTATCACTTGTTCTGTCCCATCACTGCCCCCCTGCCCCTCTGTTACCGTGGTTTAGTCCTCCTTACATAATTACTTTATTATCTGATTGCAGACCTGGAATAGAAGTTTCCATTACGGCAGGAACTTACCCTGTCTTGTTCAATGATAAATTACCAACGACTAGCACACAGCAAGCACTCAGGAGACTATATGTTGAATAAATGAAGTAATGAAATTTTCTCACTATCTCTCACCACTCTTGGCATTGTATTTCACACATAGCAGTGCTGAAAATAAATATTTGTGTGATGAAGGAGGAAGAAAAGAGAAAGGAAGGGGCCAATCATTCTAGTTTCCAACTTCTATTCTAATGCATTTTCCATTATGTATAGTTTCCTTCCTATAAAATATTGAATGACTAAAAACACGTATCACATTGTATTCTTATAGAAAGACACAAAATCATTTAAAAAACCCTCCAAAATCAAAAAGAAGAAAGGGGGGGGGGGAAGAGGTAAAGAATGAGGCAATGTTTTGCTCAGGGAGCATATGCTGCTATCTTTACTGCAAAAATTTTGGATAATTTCTAAGTGGTAAGCAAAGGTTTTGTGAAATTATGTTAGTCGTTACATGTGACGAGAAAACCATCAATCATTCCAACAGCAGGGTGTTCTCACTCATGCTTAACTCAATAAAGTTTGGTTTTTCTTTCTATTAAAGTCTAAATATTTTATACAAGCCTACTATGTGACCTGGCATGTTCTTCCCCACCCCGCAAATGCACACAAACCCTGAATGCGTAATTTACTACTAAAATAACCAAAGGTTATTCCCAGTTATAGAAAGTTCCCAGTTACAGAAAGACACAGTACTGGTTTGGAAATTTATACTCCGCAGCACTTCAAGTCATAGTAAAATTTATCTGGTGAATATAATTATGAAAATATAGCTTTGGAGATCATGCACACACAAAACATTAGAGAATGAATTAAATTATTTTGCAAGGAGGGGGTGCCTGGGTGGCTCAGTCAGTTAAGCATCTGACTCTTAGTTTCGGCTCAGGTCATGATCTCACAGTCTGTGAGTTCAAGCCCCACATCGGGCTCTGTGCTGACAGTGCAGAGCCTGCTTGGGATTCTCTCTCTCTCTCTCTCTCTCTCTCTGCTCCTCCCCACTCATGCACACTCTCTCTCTAAATTAAGTACACTTTAAAAAATTATTTTGCAAGGATATGTTTCTCCTTGGTTTACTGCAGCACATTTTAACAGGCAGTACCCTTTCATTAGTTTTACTCTTTCAAAGTAAAATTTGGAGTCTGCCGTTTACATTAAAGATGAAACTCTTGGGGCGCCTGGGTGGCGCAGTCGGTTAAGCGTCCGACTTCAGCCAGGTCACGATCTCGCGGTCTCTGAGTTCGAGCCCCGCGTCAGGCTCTGGGCTGATGGCTCGGAGCCTGGAGCCTGCTTCCGATTCTGTGTCTCCCTCTCTCTCTGCCCCTCCCTCGTTCATGCTCTGTCTCTCTCTGTCCCAAAAATAAATAAAAAACGTTGAAAAAAAAATTAAAAAAATAAAAATAAAAAATAAAAAATAAAAAAAGATGAAACTCTTTCCACTGCACAGAACAACAAATGTTAAGAACTCCAAGCATATTATGTTCATGTTCTATCTGAGAAAGCATGGATGCTTTCTAGAGGATGTAATCACTTTCCAAAAAGTAATCAATTCACTTAAAATGAAGAGAGTTCAAAACGATCTTTCAACCATTGAGGAATATTTATGTAATTAGAGTCATTTAAAAGTGAAAATGAAATGAATCTTTTTTTTTTTTTTTTTTTAGCAGTTGTAATGTATTGTTAAGCCCAGTTCCTTCAACTCTTCGTTTCTCGCTACCCCTCTGGACCCTCCCACTCCTCAGCGGGCATACCCTTCCAGAAGTTCCACATAATCAATAATTCAATAATTTCTGGTTTCACATGCATTATATTACATAATACATGGCTTTCTTTATATAGTCTCCATGATTGATCCCTCAATTAAAATGTGAACCTTCCTCCCGAAATAGTTCTTATCCTGGTACCCTACAATATCGCAATGTTCCCCGAATCCCCCCTCCTCTGACATCTCTTCCTGCTGGTCCTTAACTGCCAGCTACTCACTTCTCCTTGAATTCACGATTTTCTTCCTATATCTGTTTTCTTGGTTTGGCTCCTCATAGGACTTCCTATGCAAAGCATAATAAGGGACACCCCCATGCTTGGCCACGATCTCTGGCATTGTATCTAATAACTCTGTTCGTATACACGATAAATTCTGCTTAGATTTAGATAACTTAACCAATTCATAAAGTTGAAGCTATTTCTTGCTACAGGCAGTCACTCCGTCCTCTTCAGTGACACCATCTAAAAAGAACAAAAAACCTTTTCATCATGGAAATGAAACACATTTCCATGTGTTTCCATGTGTGGCTCGGCCATGCCCCTTTGTTTTCTCCTGTTGGTATTTTCTCTAGAATCCTCTTTTGGTTTGACACCCACTGCTCTGATGATTTCAAGCCTGGACTGCTCTTGTGTCCACCTGACTCCGGTCTCCCAAAACAAACTCTTTCAACGATGGCCTCTTTCAGTCGTAAACCCCATTCCTTTGGATTTGTCCCGTGTTGTCTCCCAAAGTGATCTGCCTGTGCTTCCAATCATGTGTCATCACCTGGAAGCAATTCTTTTTTTTTTTTTTTTTTTGCCATCTCATAGAAAACACACTCAAGTTCTTGTCATCTGTAGAAATCTAGGCCTCCCCTCCCTGTGAAGCCTAGCTTAAAACTCATTACTGCTGTATCTAATTTCCTATTTTAATCTACTATATTCTAGAAGTCCTGTTCTACTTTGCTCAACAATTTAGAGGTTTTGTTTACTTTACCATAAATTACATCACTGCATTGAATAAATACTTATGGAACACCGACCATATGTACCTTTCAGAACCTGAGACTAAATGTTTGAATAAATCCCCTGAATCTCATTTAGGTCTCACTGGAAAGAAACATCTTGAGGTTTTACTATTTGAGTACATTTTTGCCTCTTCGAGGGAAAGGAGAGATCTTATTTTACATTTTGTAAAACATGCAGGTCTGGTCAGCATGCCTAGCATAAAAGGGGTATTTATTAAACTGCACTGGCTAATCAAATGTGTTTCCAGCGGTATATTTAATGAGTATACTAAGAGTCCAAATAATAAAATCAGAATCTCTCTTATTTATTTGCCCACACCTAATGACATTATTTTGTATTAGGAAAATGAAATTACTTTCTACATTATTCTTTCTCAAAAACTGTGGTGTTTAAACTGTGTAGCTTTGATACATGATAAATACAATTAATCCATTATCTATGGTAATTCAGAGTAAAAAAAGATCAAGAGAAAAACATAAAATGATAACAATAATAACCATCACTTATAATGTAGAGCACTTTACATTTTATCAGGGGACTTGCAATACAGACATTCTGGTGTAGATACAGAATTAGATTTTGACACTGGTTTGCATCAGCCATACAAAGGGCTATTTCTCTTCTAGATCATATTGCATACCCCAGTGGTTCTTAAGCTCCTAGAAATCGGGTGCAGGAATCAGAAGGGAAGGGAACGTCCACTGGGGATTTCCTTTAACATTGCTGACGTTCGGAACGAAGTTACGACGGAGGTGAGGTGTGTTACCCAATACATTACACAGAGGAAGAGAAGACGACGACAGAGGGCACGTGCCTGGTCATGGAATACAGCTTTCTGTTCTGTTTTTGCCTGCAACTGGATCTCTTCCTAGGTTAGGTAACTAACAACATCTGGAAGACCTCAAGGGACTAGATTTGTCATGAAACCATTTGAGAAACTTCACCATGTTTGAGGACAGGGCAGTATTCATCGAGGGCCATCTGCCCGAAGGGTAGCCCTTTACAAAGAGAGGAGCCTAGAACTCCACTGGACCACCCTGATGCACTTGGCTGAAAAGGGAAAACATGACGCAGGCGGAAAGTCTCTGGGCCCTTCTGAAAGAAAAGTGCAGCGTTTGGGAGGGAGAGCTTTCACTCCTGTGTTTTTTCAGTGGCTCTCGTGATCCTGATCTCCACATTTTTATTACCAAGATTTTTATTGATTTACTCTGATCAGCCTGTTCTTTTTCAGCATAGCTGTTCACTGTCCGAGAATTACATTAACTACTTTAGGTCCCATGTTGCATCAGGGATTGGTAGCTGTGAACCGAAACCTTCACGCTGCCCCTTCCTGAATGGAGGTATCTCGGGGATGTAGCGGCCCAGCCGGGAGTAGAGCGACCTGTGGTTCTGGGGCTCATTTATCACAGCAGATAGGATTTCTCATAGGGATGTCCCACAAAAAATAAACCTTCTTTTTTTTAAAACTAAGTCCTAAGAATGGAATGCAACACGGGACGCCTGGGTGGTTCCATCGGTTGTGTCTGACTCCTGATTTTGGCTCAGGTCATGATCTCACAGTTGCAGAGGTTGAGCCCCGCATCGGGGTCTGCACTGACAGCGTGGAACGTGTGTGGGATCGATTCTCTTTCTCCCTCTCTCTCGCTCTCTCTGCCCCTCCCCCGCTCATGCACGTGTGCATGCTCACTCGCTCTCTCTCTCTCTCTCTCTCTCTCAAAATAAACAAACATTAAAAAGAAAAGAATGAGGGGCGCCTGGGTCGGTTGGGTGTCCGACTTCGGCTCCGGTCATGATCTCACAGCTCATGGGTTCGAGCCCCGCATCAGGCTCTGTGGTGAAAGCTCAGAGCCTGGAACCTGCTTCGGATTCTGTGTCTCCCTCTCTCTCTGCCTCTCCCCTGCTCATACACGGTCTATCTCAAAAATAAGCACTGAAAAAAAAAAAAAGGAAGAAAAGAATGAGATGCAACACGGTACACTATTTTTTCCTTAAATTTGCTTTTACGGTTTATTAAAAATGGCCACTTGAAGATCTCTCCACAGCTTTCCATCAGCCTCCAGGTAAAGTCCCAGCATAGCAGATTGGCTACAAGAGCCTTAGTCTCCACAAGCAGTTCTCCACACCCCCGTCCAGGGTGCACATGCCGTGCCCTCCGGGAAACCAACGCGACACATGCATCCCCGCTGGCCTAACTTCTCGTCACTGCTTGGGTCTCAGCTTCCATGTGATTTTCTGCGGCAGATCTGTGCGGGATCCCCCCAGGACAGGTTAGGTGCCCACCTCCTGTGGTTCCCCCGAATCCCATACTTACCACTGCCGTCGTAAGTCGTGCCACCCCCCAATTTCCTGTTGACTGGACCATATTTAAGAACGGATCCTCGGCACCATATCCCAGTGGCTCACGCAGTGCCTAACACAGCAGTTACTCGGCAAATACTTAATATACCAAAGCACCGTTTGGTACATTTGCTTTCAAAAAACCGAAAAGGTAAGTCACATCAAATTACATGTCACTTTTTGGCCTTCACTCTTTATCTCTAGAGTCAACTATGACACATTGAAAATTTTAGTGAGGTTCTGGTGAAACATTTATGTATAGTTACCTTGATTCAACTTTCCTGATTGCCTAGTCAGGGCTGAAATTGGGTGTGACTGCTTATGGTATTGGATAGATCTGCTCGATTTAGACATGATACGTTTTGGTTGGTTGGGGGTCACAAAGGGAAATAATTTGTGAAATCATCTGAAATGTCCGCTTCCATAAAGTTGCCATTAGGCGAAGGGACCTTGATCACTCTCATTTTAAAAATTAATCACTTAACGCTGCTTAAGATACAAATGAAGCCTTAAGAAATTCCTCTTACAAGTTCAGTATCAGCAGTGTCAGTGAAACATTTGTAACTAAGGGGAATTTGTTATATACAGTTATTATGTTCCTCCTAAAAATATAAATGTGGCCAATGTTGTGAAAGCCGTTTGCCTATCCCTTACCCAAAAATACTGATTTACATACTGTATCAAAACTTTCTCTGAGTCTGAAAGAAACATAATTATACCTTTATTTAGAGCACATGTAAAATATGTTCTTGCAAAAGTATCTGAATTATTAATATAAGAAACTATGAAAAACATATTTGAATTATCAATATAAAAAAAACTGAAAAAGCAAGTACTTAAAGGTAGCACTTCACTTTCTTAGTTAAAATGAAACATAAAACTTCTAACTTATGGCTTAAAAGAGAGGATTTATGGTAGAGAACTCTTAATTTATCATTACATATTTAATAATAATAATTGCATTGTTATCAACTGTACTGAATAAAAAGTTAATTTTCACTAGCAAGCTTTAAAATAAATAATGTAAAGATAATACAAATTGTAGTAGTTGTTGGGATTAACAGTAAAGCACACAATTATCTGTAACTCAAATAAGGAACAACTGGCAAAAATTTTAACACATTTTTCAATGGCTACCAAACCCAGAAATAACACAGGACAGATTCTATCATTATTATTTCCTTTAAAAATCTGATATTCCCCACATCTTCATGATCTATAAAATTGTAACACACATTCTCCTATGGAGGTACACAATCAGATTACTATGAATCCTATTCAAAGGGCACTTTTCATCAGCTAACAACTTCCTCTCTCTATGCATGAAAAATTACCATGTGGTAAAAAAATATTATCACTGTTTTATCACTTATGGACGGGAACACAGGCAAATGAAGGTAAGCTTCTGCGAAAAGGGTTCACTCCATCCATATGAGAAGCAGCAGGGTAATGATTATAAGCATAAATCCTTAAACCATTCTGCCTGGGTCCAAGTTCCAACTCCAAAACCCCCCACCTGTGTGACCTTCATCTCTTTGTGCCTCAGTTTCCTGTAAAACAGATGATGAAAATAATACATGCTTTACAGGGTTGATATAAACACTAAATACACGAATCGGCATCAAGTACTTAGAATAGTACCTGGCACATGATATTTCATATTATCATCATTTATTTTCTACCATATGTCAGGTATTGTGCTGCTAGAAGGTAGACTGTGAACAAGACAAACATGGCTCCTGATGGCGTGAAGTTCTTAACCGGCATATTAATGGAGACGATGACAACCTTCTCGTATTGCTACATGTTTCCAGGTATAACTCGCTGTCGAGATACACAGGATGTGACTGGGAACAGCACGTGGATACACTGCTCCTTTTGTGATGGGGAGTTCCAGCTCTATTTTCTACAGGCAATGGTCTGCTCACCTCTATGACACCTGGGTCTACATGGCCCTCAGATCAAAGAAACTGAGTTGCTGGATCACGGAGGCTCATTTCACTACGTATTCAGCCATAAACTAACACGAGGCGGCAGCTGCTTTGCAATTGCCCTTCAATATGGCATAAAGTGCTGGTATTAAATAAGGGCCCTGGAAATTTTCAACTGTGACCCGCATACACATCCTCTACAGTCCACGTGTATTATTTATTCCCATCATCTACTCCTCCTACTGCAAAGACATATTGCTAATGCTGCATGGAGACTGCCACACTTAAAAATGTAGCACTAGATACAAATAAACAACTCTGTGTTTAGGGAATACGTATATATATATATATATATATACGTACATATATATACACGTGTATATATACGTACATATATATACGTATATATATGTATATATATGTACGTATATATACACGTGTATATATATATACGTGTGTGTGTGTATATACATATATGTATATACACACACACACGTATATATATATATGTACTAAGGAATCCTGCCTTCAAAGCTTGAATATGAAATTATGGTGATGTACTCATTCATAAAGAAAACAAACAAGTGCCTTCTTTTCCCTCTATGTGTCCCTAAAATAACCTAAGAGTTTCGGTGATATTCTTAGTTTCAACGAATATGCTTAGTTTCAATATTCGTGAAGTATATGATGTGTACAAAGCCAAAACAAATGTGAAAATGTTGAATTTAGAAATGAATCTAAAATCCTAATGTGATTCATATGCTGAAGATCTGCACAAGTATTTGCTTCCCTGGATCCTTTTTATTTTAATATGACGGCCTCTTTTAAGTACGTTGTAGTAAGTTACAAAGAAGGCCTCCTAGGGGAAAAGACCATAAAAATAGATCATAGTCCTGTGGGTGATCTTCTTAGGGTTTCTGGAAGGAACGGACAGGAATGTGTACCTCTCAAGTAATGCCAGTCTCTCAGAGGCCATGCTACCCCACCACGTACAAGGCAATGGCCTATATGCAGGTACTTTCACAGGTTAGCAATGAAGATCATGCTAAAGTTGCAAAAAGTTAAGAAACAAAGACGATTTTCTCTTATCCTGACCTAAAATGCAGTGAAGATTCTGTTCTGCGATGCCAAAATTTAATCATATTACTATTTCGACAATAATCACTGGAAGGTTAGACTCAACGTTTTGTCTTTAATCACAATGGTGGTATCTTCACATTCCATTCTCTCCACGTTACTGAGAAAAAATAAAATCAATCTATCATTTTGTTCATAAGACTATGTAATAAATCTACAGTATGGATTCGGGCATGAGGATACTGACAAATAAAACATGAGTTGACTTTGTCATTATTCTGAAAGACATCATAAATTCAAATGCGTTACTGTAACAAAAAAATGTGTATTTACGGTAAAACAATAATTATCCTCTCAAACCTAGTTTTCAATGAGTGATTCTAGTTCGGTATGTCCATAAGAATAAATTTATATTATTTTTGATAAGCTATAGATACTTTCTTGCTAATTCAAGTGTAATATTTAATAAAATTCAGTTTATAATTGATGGCTTTTGTTTGTAGGTTAAGAAACACTGAAGTATAAAGTTAATTTACATTGCACTTTAAAAGTATTTTATTAAGATACGCTATCTTCATTTACTAAAATGTTATGAACTATGCAAGACAAATTTACTTCTTTGCTGTATTGTGTCTTCCTCTCATCAAAGCAACCAGGGAGGGAAGAGAACAAAAAACAAAGCAAATATCACTTCTTAAGTTTTGATATAAAATTTTTAAAAAATCACTGAATTATTGTAAAAAAATTATACTCTAAAATAGAATAAACTATCTTTTAAAAAATACTCAACATAAGCACAAAGTTGAAGATTTACCCCATATAATGAATCTTTAGCACAAACATTTGTTTAAAGACTATGAAAAACAAATCTGAGCAATACTTACTATAAAAGAATTTAAGAAAAGTCAAGGTAAAGGAGAAGAGACACTTAAATGACTTACTTATTGTTAAAAAGTACAAGATAAAGGAAAACTATTTAAATTTTAGGTTCGTATCAGGATTTTCTTTTGTCTCCTTGTTTATTTTTACATTTAAAACTTAATTTAGAAAGTCTTAGCCTCTGTTTGAGGCTTTTTTTTAAAGTCTATTTTAAACTACATTCAAATCTGGGTTTAGTAAACCTTAGACTCCCTTTGAATTATTTTCCAGAGTCTGTTTATAAATACTCAATTATTCCCTTTGACAAAACGAAATTTTTCAACTCAAAGCCCCAAGAAGTAGAGAATTCTTAATGGTGATTATATTAAAACAAAACAACTCTTCAAAAAGACTAATATTTAATAGAAAGAAAACTATTTCTTGCCTTCAAAATCAATAACATGACAGCATACAGCTCAAAATCACGCCCTGAATACCCAAGTCTCTTCTCTCTGAAATAACTGCCTAAAAAGAAGTCAACTGAGATGTGACATACTAAAACCATACTTGAGTCACTGTGTAAGAATTCATTTTGCATTTAGAAACCCACCACACAAATCCAGAGTTCCTTAAAATAAAAAGCCTAAGAAAATCCTGCCAAATATTTAAGTGTTTGATTTTTCAAAAACTGTAAAAGAAAAAGAGAAAGAAATAAAAGATCTTTCAAAAATGTAAAAGAAAAAGAGGAAAATGACACAATTGTTCACTGTGGTTTGCTAACGTGTTTTCAAAGATACAAATTCCCAAATACAATTAGAACCAAAGTTTTAAGTTTTCATCTTTACTAATGCAGCCTTTATATATATACATATACGTGTGTGTGTGTATATATATGTATATGTAAATGTATATATATATATATATATACACACACACATGTACATATACATATACATATACATATACATATACATATACATATACATACATATATATATATGCTCTTTGCCCACTTTGGCAGAAAGGAAATGGTGATTTTGAAGAATACCATTAGGACACAGGCCTGCTTGTATTTCCAGGAAATTCTGGCAAACAATTAACTCTAACAACAGCTTCTTCTGGCTTCCGTTGTGAACGCCTTTACTCTGAGACACCAAGAGAGTAAAATCTGTGATGTGCTGTCACGTTAGTATTAAATTCTGCACTCCACCTAAGATTTTATGTGTTAAATTATCGTTGGTTTTTGTTTTACTTCTAGTCCCAATGTCACAAAGAAGCTCAGCATGACGAAAATAAGGGACTCTTCCTCACAGCTGAGAATAAAAATGTGATGGTTTGAAAACCAGCTTAAAAATTCTGCAGTAATACCGAGAATATTCTCAAAACAGAATAACTGCTGATGGTATTTTTGAAAATATATTGAAATACTTTGTGTTGCTATCAGTCATATCCGAAACAGAATGCAAAGTACATTCCATTAAAAACATCACTGTACCTTGCTTTTATCTTCTCTCTTTATATCTATTTTCTAAATGGGCAGGCAAAAGTCAGGGGAAAAGCTTTTTTATAATTCTATCCATTTATATATCTTCAAAGAATTAATATCAACATCATAAGACAGTTCCTTATGTACTGGAAATCCTAAATCAATATATTGATATTTCCATCAGAAGAAAATGATACCCCATTTAGAGATCAAAAATGTTTACTTCTTAATTTTGCAGTTAGGTAGAATTCTCCATAGAATGGAAAATGACAAAAAGCAATTTATCAGTAGACACATAAAATAAACCTATTCCTTTCAAGCATGGACTCCTGTGTTTATTTACAAAGAATGAGAGTATGGTAAAAATAATATTTTCAACACTACAAATGAGGGTTATTACCTCAATTTCTAAAGAAATGCCTCCCTCAATGCTTTCTTCAAACATCCAAATCCCAGCTTAATAAAAACAAATGGCATTCCTCATTTCTTCAAAATTGCACATTCGATATCATAAGCTTTGTTTTTTTTTTAACAAGACGCTAATACTTTCAAATTTAGTAATTAAGTATTCATAAGCCTGAGTTTAGGCGGTAGTGTTCTGGGGATGATGGGCTGACTATGATAAATATATTTATAACTTTCAAACTAATGAATTTAAATACATAAAAATAAAACAAATGAGAGGGGAAATTAAAACAATACAAAATCCCTAAAAGTGGTCTTTGGTATTGCATCACATGACTAACTAAATAATAAATGTGTGGAGTAGTATCATTGAATCTTAACATTTTTATCCTTCAGTAATTCTACTGAATTACTGAATTCCACCTCTGAATCTGAAAAGCAGCTACAGTCAAAATTATAGAGTTTGACATTTTCAAGCTAAAAATGTACATTTTTGTGTCTACCAAGAAACTCACCTGAACACTTACTGTATTATGTTATTGAAAAATGTGGGTAAGTATTAAATATTGAAAAACATGTAAGTGTTGAACCTTTTACTTTCTAACTCCAATTTCCAATAAATTTGGAAAATATTTTATAAGACAAATATTCCTTCAAGTAAAATATGCTACTAAATAAAATGTGGCATATGACAATCAATCCTATCCAATGGATTTAGTCAACAACCATCAACCACGAAGGTTTCCCATTCCTACCATAAGCCCAAACATTAATAAAACAAAGAATATTTTAAATCACGAATTTCTAGAAATTCTACATGATTAAATAACATTTTGTCCAGAATCATAACTAATTTAACACCACTAACAAAAAAGGGAAGATTTTAAATTGCACTCTATGACGGTACAGAGGTAAACTTTATTCAGGTTTGTGTATTTCCTTTCCAGTGAGACATCTAGATAAGATTTGTAGGGTTGAGAGTCTTGAACAATGGTAGAAAAAAATTTTTAATGCTACACTGATGTTTATGAACATGAATTTTTTTACTGCCCTCTAGTGGCGAAGAGTCAAGTCACGGTATGAAGATCAAAGCCTGTCATGAGGAACACTCATGATGGGGGAGGGGGCAACAAAAAGATCTTGAAAAACAGAACAGTTAAATTTTACGCCACATGTCACACTTCTCTTCAGGAGATTAATTATTAAACAAAAGAAGACTCCGTATACGAAAGTCAAATTTTATTTGCTAAAACAAATTATAAGAATTACATGAGCAGCCTTAATAAAGGCACAACATTGTACATCAACCACAAAATACAGTCAGCGGGTCAAAAAATGAAAGTATCAGTACATTTTTTCAACAAGATATTAGAAGACTTGACTCATTCTTTAATTTTACTGGACTGGCTATTTTTAGACCTTAGAGGTGATCTTACAAAACTTACCTTCCATGCTCTCTAAAATGCTAAATTCTAAACAAATAAAAGTATTTAAATTCCACAGAACCAAGTAGGCTAAATTAATATTCAAATCTGTGCACGAACGACATTTTACAAAGTAGATTTCACGAAAACAGTTGTCCCGTGTAGGAAATTTACAACTGATACGACATAAAAGTATATATACTTTTACACTAACTTCCTTTTTTAACCAAATTAGTCCTCTCCAAGTATTTTCCTGAGCACATGCCTAAGTCTATTCATTATTTTGCTCTCTTTTTCGATATTCATTTTCCACCATGAGAAATAATGGTATTTTTTAGGATGCAAATAAAACACACGATCATTAAAATAGCTGTCGAAAAATAAAGTATTATGTGAACTGTGATATTCTGGATCTCAGATATAACACGTGCCAAACAGCTCCACGGTATCGAAAAAAGCATGTTATCTTGGACATGTATGTAGTTGATTCACACGGCTTGTCTTAGCAGAGAATCGGAGAATGCAACAGACCTACAACCCAACAGAAAGAATAAAACCCTCTAGACCTGCACAGGAAGGTTACGGTAGGAGGGAGACAAGGGGACAGGAGGGACAGGCTGTGTGTGCACCCTATCTCCCCGCTTGCTCGCCTTCAGGAGCTCCGTGATCTTGGGAGATGAACTGAGCGCTTGGCGATTTTTGTGTATTTGTTTTTACACAAGGTAAACAGTGCCTGCAAACCACGGCTACCAGGCCCTTCTCTCCAGGGATTTCAATAAATGTTGAAGGCTGATTATGTCAAAATGTGGAAGAAAAGCATCTTCACACTTTCTTCTGGGCCCAAACACGAAAAACCATCAGGAGGCTCACGGGACTCTCCCCACACACAAGGAAGCACAATCCTGAAACAGCTCTCTAGTCATTTCAAAGACTCAAGTAAGTGCAAAGTGCTTGAAGATTTTCATCAAGTGGAAAATTCTGGATGAAAAAGGGCATTTGAAAAGCACTGCCTTGAGCAGTTCTAGCAATAAATACAGCAGACAAGGACACTAATAAAATCTTTTTAAAAGAATGTTAATGATGCCACAATCCTCAAAGTTAATATTGAAAAGTAAAAAATGTTCACAGAAATATCTGTCTTGTTCCCATTCTGCTATGGACAGCAGGTGTCCCCTGGCGTAGAGAACTTTCTGAACAGCTCAACACAGACTCATCCCAACTGAGTTCCAATTCACGTTCAGAAATGGAACAAGACCGCTTAAAAAATAAACAGATTTTTTTTTCGGATGCAAGTTTTCTAAGAAGTTTGCCAGGATTAAAAAATTAGGATAATACATCTCTATAGCAATTAAATTAGTTACAATTAGTCTTTGGGAAGAAATATTAGAAACCAGTTTCCAAAGAAATCCAGACACCAAAAAACACTTACGAAAAGAAATGTGCAATGAGTGGCTAAAAGAGCCAAGACACGGGCATCAGGGGCAATTTTGCTCTTTCTTGACACAAATTTTGGCAAAATAATTACAACCCTAAGTTCACTTTCTAAGTTTCAACATATATCAAATTTAAAAAGGCTTTAAGAGTAATGAAGAACAACGAGTGCTCAAATTATCATGTCAAACAAAGGTTTCACTGAGTTGACATTCAGTGTATGTCATAATCAGAAACAAAAAAGTAATAGATACATAATGTTTTATTAATATCTTTTCTACCAACTCTTTTTCTGATTAAACACGTAAACTGCTAAATGTGATATTTAAAGAAATGGGGCTTTAGAAACTGTGTCTTTCTGAGACAGCTTAGACTTTAAGAATAGACATCAGTGGGGTGCCTGGGTGACTCAGTTGGTTGATTTTGGCTCACGTCATGATCTCATGGTTTGTGAGTCCGAGTCCCCAGTCGGGCTCTGTGCTGACAGCTCAGAGTCTGGAACCTGCTTAGGATTCTGTGTCTCCCTCTCTCTCTGCTCCTCCCCCGCTTGTGCTCTGTCCCTCTCAAAAATAAACATTAAAAAAAAATGTGATTTTCAAGGCCACACACTCCATACTGGGGAGTGTTGTTCAGCTTCACTGTCAGACCCAAAAGTTCACTTCTGCAGTTGACACAGGGTGTGACTTAAGGAAAAGAGTAAATTCGAAGTATTAATTCAGCACAAGAAACACTTAACAAACGGTGCATGTCTGTGTAGTTTTTAAAACTTGATAAAGTACAATGGGCTGCTGAAATTTTATGCTTTTAAAAAATAATTTTTTAATGTTTATTTATTTTTGAGAGAAAGAGACAGAGTTCGAGCAGGGGAAGGGCAGAGAGAGAAGGAGACGGAGAATCCAAAGCAGGCTCCAGGCTCTGAGCTGTCAGCACAGAGCCCGACGTGGGGCTCGAACCCACGAACTGTGAGATCATGACCTGAGCCGAAGTCAGATGCCTAACTGACTGAGCCACCAGGCGCCCCTCAAATTTTAGGCTTTTGACGTCACTCTTTGCCATAAAAATTAACATTTTCTAATTCTTAAAACAATTTTTTTCCCATTAAGAACATTCTTCCAGCATTAAAGAAATCCATACGTCAGTCTTAAAAACTTTACTTCCTTACCAGTTTTTTCTCCTCACCAAGCCCAAACAATTAAACTTAAAACCATACACAGGAACCACAACCACACCATCTGTTTTTACTGACGGGGACTGAAAAAAGAAACCTGTTTTCTAAATCTGAAAATAGGGGGAAAACATAAAGGTTTGGTAAAGACTAAAGTGGCTTTAGACAAATGTATTCGTTTTCAACACCCACTAAAAATCTCTGAGGAGTTTCAGCCATTAGAGGAGACTTCACTTAATCAAGTGTAGGTCACTTTGGAAGTTGTCAGGTAATACCATCAAGGGCTTATTTGGGAATGGTCAATGCCATTTTTTAGAAAGCAAAGAGGGTCCACTTGGGGGCTCCTCACGAAATCAGTCTAAGTAATTTACACAAAAGAGGACCATCCCATGCATTCGACAAAGCTGCAATATATTCAAACGTCTGAGAGAGACAGGAAGACAGAGCACAGAGTTTGAAGAGGACAGTACCTACGAAGCTTGAATTCTCTTTTGGAATCCAATTAGCGTAGTCACTTGAGAGATACTGAATTCTTATTTGTCCAATAAAGATGGCGATGGACATATCTGAGTGATTGTTCGATAGAGACAGATATTAAAACCATCTGCGACTACAGAAAGGGAAAACGGCTGATGAATTAGTCAGTGAAGACAAAATCCCTAAGTGTGGGCTTGCTACTCCTTGTCATTTACATAAGTTAAATTTATGAACAGAATAGAGAAGTATGCATATGTATGTAAGAAGAGATGTTAGGGTTTCTAACGATATAAGCCACTGAAGTTATCAATCTTGTAAGACCTGCAAAATACTTTTCTGAATTTCCTCTGCTACGACGGCATTTCAGCCTGATGTTAAACATATAAAAACATATCCTCCATCCTAAATGGGATTTGTTCTCTAAAGCTTCCGCCTAGTAAATTTCCTCAATATTTAAACTTTCATAAAACCAGAAAAAGGGGGACCAGTTTTAGATAAGTAATATACATAAATAGTAGACATACCCATTCCCCATCCCTTTGTCCCAGATTTTGAATTTACTTAAACTGAAAATCACAGATGTGTTCTTAAAAGAACAGAATTTGCCAACATAGTAAGATGGTAACTTACGCGCAGGCAGATCTAAAGGGTGCCCTTCCTCTCCCTCTCTTAATAACAACCAAAATGGCCACAGGCTACACCACCTAGAGATAACCTAGCACCGAAAGAGCACATCACCTTACAAGAACTGTAGGAATTTCGGCTAGTTCCACTGTAGCTGTGACCAGTTAGAAGGAAGATTCTTCCAATGAATTTGCATTGCTCATCCTGAGAAACAGAATTAAGGACTTACACAGAGGAAATCCTGATGAAACGTGGCTCACGTCACCTCCGTGAAGAACTGAGGTGTGCAGATGGGGGTAGGTCTAGGAGAAGTGAGACATCACTTGCAACCCCTTCAGCTCCTGGGGGCCAACAGCACTAGGAAGCAGCTACTAAGGTTAAAGTTAAAGCTACAGGCACAGATAAACCAGGAAAGTGCAATTAAAAAGAAAGCAGGGGATAGAATATCCGTATCAGGTAAGGTAGTAATCTCTCATATTAAAAAAAAACATTAATTTGGATAAAAAGAATCTATTAAAACTGCAATATGCAATGAGGATATAGTAGGCATGAACTCTATGTAGCAAATAAAGCAAAAGAATATGAAACTCATTGAAAAATAAACAGAAACAAGGGGCACCTGGGAGGCTCAATCAGTTAAGCGTCTGACTCTTGGTTTCGGCTCAGGTCATGATCTCACAGTTCGTGAGTTTGAGCCCTGTATTGGGCTCTAAGCTGACAGTAAGGAGCCTGCTTGGGATCCTCTCTCTCCCTCTCTCTGCCCCTCCCCTGCTCATTCTCTCTCTTCTTCCTCTCTCTCAAAATAAATAAACTTAAAAAAAAATAATAAAAACAATAAACAGAAACAAAACAATAACGAAAGACTTTAAAAATCTAACAGGTCTTTCAAGTAACATGAAAAAAAAAGAATACTTACACTTGGGATTTCAATCAGTGATTCTCAATCAGGGACAGCCCCACTGGCCTGGGAACGACTGGAAAGGCGGTGTGGGGAGGGCGAGGTGTTTGGGTGGCTACAAAGTTGGTTTAGTGTCTATGAACAAGAGTTAAGACCACTAGGTATCCTGAAACACAGGGATAGTTCCTCAGAGAGCAGACTTAGCCCATCTATAACGCTAACAGTATCTCGGCGGAATTATATTCAGTCGTCTGAATCATGAATAAATTTGAATTTGCCTTACTCGATACAGAGCAAATGTTGATACCTACATATAAAGAATATACTTTTTAAAAAATACAATCATTCATAAAGATGTATCCAGTATTAGGTAAGAGGCCTTCAAGTTGTGGTATCTGCAATTCTGGGAGTAAGAAAAGCTCTTCTAGGAGGTGTGCGTGCCTGAGTAGCCCAAAGGAGTCCATTTCAGGCCTTGATACTGATTTGGCTGAAGGGATAGCTGCAGAAGAAATTTTCCTTTCTTACCTACACTCAAAGGACAGAAAACCATTCAAAAGTTGCCATGTGGCAATGCCCCAATATACACTGTAGAGCAGTAGGCTGACGAACAGTCAACAGTTAAACTGTACCCCGATAAAACAAAGCATTACGAACGCTTAACACCCCATTTCATTAAGAGATACACTTCCAACAGAATTTTTTTTTTTTTTTTTAACGTTTATTTATTTTTGAGACAGAGAGAGACAGAGCATGAACGGGGGAGGGGCAGAGAGAGAGGGAGACACAGAATCGGAAACAGGCTCCAGGCTCTGAGCTGTCAGCCCAGAGCCCGACGCGGGGCTTGACCTCAGGGACCGCGAGATCGTGACCTGAGCCGAAGTCGGACGCTCAACCAACTGAGCCACCCAGGCGCCCCCAGAATTTTATTTTTACAGCCAATAATTTTTTATTAAATATGCATATCTGGTTTTGGATCAGGTGCATACTGACTGTATTAAAAACTCAAAGCAGAAATTTTGCTCCCAGTCCTTAGAATCTTGTAGCCACGGGGGGAAAAAAAAAGTTAATTCCACTTCTTATTTACCTATGGCTGCAAATAAAGGACTTTCAAGAATAAATAATAAATATAATTTAATTAATAAAACTAAACTGCATTAAAATAAAGTGCTCTCAGGAAAGTGGAATGAAAATACAAGTCTCAGAGAGAACATAAAATAGTGCAAAATATCCAATTGTCAGCTTCTTAATTTATTTGTACATAAAGGATGGTGAGCATAAAATTACTAGGACGTTTACCATTTATTATTAGTAATGTACATTTAAAAATTATGTTCTAATTTTTTTTTAAATGTTTATATATTTTGAGAGAGTGAACAGGGAAGGGGCAGAGAGAGAGGGAAGCGAGAATCCCAAGCAGACCCCTTGGTGTCAGTGCAGAGCCCAACAGGGGACTTGAACTCTCAAACTGAGATCATGACCTGAGAGGAAATCAAGGGTCAGACACTTAACCAGCTGAGCTACCCAGGTGCCCCATGTTGTAACAGTTTTATACAAAATGTCAATATATGTCATACATTGGAAATTAATCCTATGCAACTGTTCTTGCTGGTGACAAAAAACATTAGATTTTAACTAAAAAATGTGTGAGAGTGTATTCGGTTTTTCAAAATTCTTTTAGTGAGACTATAAGGCAAAAGTTTGAAGCCCACTATAAAAAATGCAAAGAAAATCTCAAAAAAATTCTAACAGCTAACACTCTCCAAGTCACATTATCTGATTCCAATAACCCAGAAAAATTAAATCTGCAGTTGCAAAATGTACACAAATTAATGATTTAAAAAACACCCACACATGGAGGGGGACAAAGCTGTACTCATCAGCATATTAGTAACCATAATTATGTTCAAGGAAAACAACCAAAGGGGGTTCAGCTAGATTAGATCAGAGGTTGCTAATTGGAAAAGAAAAACAATTATAAATTAAGGAGGTAAGGTTTGGAAAAAAAAAAAACAAAAAACATGTAACAGAGACCTACTGCTAGTCTAATCAGGAAAAAAACAAACAAACAAACAAAAAAAAAACACCCTGAAAATAGAAACATAAAACTTTAGGATAAGAAAAAGGTAGTTCCAAGTATATTTAGGCAGAATAAGAGAAGCAATTCAAGGTTCTAGAAAGAATGGAGGTCTTGGCCTCTACTCTATAATTTACTCACCAGGCAAAAAGTCTTTTGAAATGTCTAAAATTAAAGAATCCACTCAAGAAACCAGCCCCCCCCCCCAACCTGGGTATCTTTAGTAATTAAAATGAACCACTCTTTTAACTTTCAGGGAAAGTTTAATTGGCAATAATGATAGGGAAAATCCAGCCAAACGTGTTTCACTAAAATTAAATTTGACTCTTCATCATGTCTGGTGACAATAATTATTTAATGAAGTTTTAGAATAAAAGTGGACTTCTGGATATAAGTTCTAAGAAAACAGGAGAATAAGTCATGTGCACTGTGACATCATATGGAATATTGCTTAAATGATCTATACATCTATGATTATCTCCATTTCATTTTTATTTCTTAAGTACTTACTTTTAGAAGTCATCTACCTAATTTATAATAGACAAATATAACTAACAATATATTTATTTTTATATATATGAGGAAGCTCATCAGATAAAGACAGTATACAGTGGCACATTTGCTCTCCTAACAGTGGAAGGCCACTTTCAAATGTTTTTAGATAGTCTGAATGTACTTGCATTACGGTCAAGTTTTTATTATACTGAGGATAATTAAGCATGTTTTAGATTATTTTCCTCCCCCTGGCTGTCCAGCTTTTGGTCATTTCACTGCTCATTAAAATTTCCCCAAGAAAATGGTCAGGGAAGGAAATCCCAATAAATTTCAAGGCAAGTATAATTTTACTCTTATTGACAGGTAGGGCACATTCCGTTACCGGAGGATTTCTATACCACAAGAACACCACCAATCTGCATTTAAACGACTTAAAATACTGTCCCCAATCTAATTTACTTTTAAAACCCTGTAACTGTCTTATTCAAATGGAAAAGTTTCAGGGCTGTGCAACAAATGTGTTGCCATTTACCTGGAGGATTATGGGGCCTTCCCTCTAAGGGTAGTTCTCTTAGGACCTGCAGGCTTCAAAACATCCCAGAACCGACCCGCGCTTGAGGCAAAGGGTTTTGAGAGCCCCTGCCTAATGGACCTACACTGGAGCACATCTCCGATGGCAAACTCTCACCTGGTGTTCGCAGAAGCTTCAAAACATGGTGGTGTTACCAACGTATTTTATTTTCACTGCTGGCAAAGATGAAGTACAGATCTTTCCAATTTCCTAGGACCCCTTCTCCTCTTAGCAGCCATTATGGTTTGCTGTTCATTTCCTTTCCCCGCTTTGAAATTATCTGTATACATCCTATTCTGTAGCCTACTGTAGAAGGGATAGGGTTGAAGTCCAAATATGTAACCAAAGGGGCTGTGTTCCTGGCATTCAGAACTGAGAGAAATTAATGTTATAGTATTGTTCTTCTTCTGTTATACTCTGGGTTACACGAGAACTTGCAGGTTATCCTGCGAAGCTTACGCCATTGTGAGGAAATACTTTTTGAGTTCCAAATACACTTTTAAAATACAGAGTTATATAAATTGGGGGTTGACTTTATCTGTCTGGCTTATACAGTGTTTCCTTATCAAATTTATAACACAGCATTTATGTCTTACTCTTACTAGTGAATAAATAACTCACTTAGGACAATATAGCCAGATAAATGACTTTAGGGCCCCACCACGAAACTAGTTCCAATAATATATAAAAAACTTCCATACTTTTTAATGATGACCTTACCCGAGGGATAAGTTAGCATTCACTGCCACTTGAGATTCTTTCCAACTCTACGATTCTATTACTCATTTCTAAAAATGGCCCAGTCCCAGCTGGATATTTTGTAATTAAAAAATTCAAATTTATAGGAACTCTTCCAAATGTCCAGGGATATCGGATACAACAGAAGGAAAAAAAAACATTATTAAAATCACTCCTTTATATTTGTTATAAAGCAGGATTTTATATGTACATTAGGCAGGTAGAAATATAACTATTTTATTTTTTCTAAGGCTGATGCCGTTATTTTAATAAAACACTGGTACGAGCGAAAGATACTAGGTAAGAATCCAGAACTGCATTTAGTTCCCTTTCTACACGACCTACGTACGTATGTCCACAAATCTCTTAAATTCACTGGGTCTTGATTTTCTCACGATCTTGTTAAGTCCTTTGTTACCTAGAGTTATGTAACTCTTTTGAAATGTAACACATGAAATATGAATTAGGTGAATTGAAAATGTGGCAATTGACGCTTTAATTTTATTTGACTACTGTAAAATTATGAAATTGGGGAATATGGTAGCAGAGCTTAACACTAAACAAAACAAGAGATATAAATCTCAGCTTGTTTCTTTAGTCTACTTTTAAGAATTCATTTATGCAGAGGCTCAGATGCTTATCAATATTCAAGAATAAACACTGTTAGAGACAATGCTTCCATTGGAGATTTGTACAAATAAACACAGACTTTCAAAAAATCACTCACTGACTCTTCTGGCTAAGTATGTAAAAGAAATTCTAAAATCATCTCATCATACTGATTTACGGATCTTTATTTTAAATCACTTATTTTAAACATCCATATTGAGATTAGTTTTTTTCCCCCAAAGTAATTGGCCAGTAGCTCAAAACACAGATTAAATTAGTGACTATTATTTTTGGAAACAAAGGAGAGATAGTGTTAATATGCTAATTATAAAACACCCACACCTTCCATACCCCCCCTCACAGTCTCCCACAACCCCCTACACACACCCTCCCACACATGAGATTTTGTTTATTTTCAATTTACATAAAGGCTCCTGAGAGATAAGTAAATAACTTTGGCTACCAAGCCTAATACAGTACTAAAGGGGGATCCATTAAAATTAATGTATCAAATTGGGTTACTTATTTCTAAACAAATCGACAGAACTAAAAAAAAGTAGATTGGCAAAAAAAAACATGTGTTATTTTCTTTATCAGGAAAACTTCCACGCAGGTGTGGGGAAAGAACACAGTTCTGGCCCATGATAATGGACATTTGAATGGAGGGGTATTATGTGTCAGTTTAAATAAAAGTACAATAAAAGAATTTCAGAGCTGAAAGAATCTCTGAGATCTTCTATTCCAAGCCAATCCTTTTAAAACGTCTTTTGAGTCATTATTTAGGATTTTTGTAATCCAACCCAAATAAGGCAGTGGGCACCAGAGCACAGATTAGAAGCCACATCGCTGACATCCATCCTGTCCTTATAACCAGGACGCATGGCCCATGGAACGCAGAAAGCTGGCCACTGTCAAATATACGGGGGATCCTGATGCTCTAAGGACCTAACACTAAACAAAGTAACTTGTTTTTGAACAAAGTGGGAGAAACTTGGTTATTTAATGAATAAATGATGATGAAATACTTTTACGCCTTTTATTTGTTGCATTTGCCTCTGGGCTTTGAAACATTTCAAACTGGCCAACATTTTTTTTTTTTTAATAAATTTAATGATTGTTTACATTATTAGGAATTTAAGTTTTGTAAGTCGGATCATTCCCTCTGCTTCCTTCTCCTGTGCAACCTGAGGGACAACCAGAGACAAGACCTGGGTCTTCCTGACTTCCTTACACAGCAGTGTACTTAAGTTCATTTCAAGGAAAACGGAACAGAGGAAGTAAACTGAGCAACAGAGGTGACGAAGCACTACGCTCTCCACCCCCCCTCCTGCCCCCCGCCCCCCGCCCGATTCTCCCAGGCCAGCCATTTCTGGAATATCTGCCTCGGAAAAATATTCTGCAATAAGATTCAGACATATTTTCATATAATAAAATGTACTTGTCTTAGAAAACCTGTCGAACATGTGTTTAAAAATTTATATTATTGAATAAAATCAATTACGATTGTAAACAAGAAAGACAGGGAAGGTCTGGGGTTTGAAACACATCCCTCTCCCCCAGTCAGCACACAGGCTGACATTAAGCTGTGGGCCATCAGACAGACCTGGGGAAAACATGTATGTACTTCAGGGAAGTGGAGGCTGGGAGGCCCATTTGCTTCATGGAGAAAAAATATCCCAGCAGTAGAAGAGAAAGCTGAGCGATCATCCAACAACCTAAGTGGATATTGTTTCAGGCCTGAAATGAGACATCGCCGTAGATGAATCCCACTGATAAACCCGTTGCTTTCCGACTGGTAGAAAAGTCCTTGATCCAGAACCTTTTCCTATTCTCCACCCCTTACCTCCCCCAAAAGGCACAATAGACCTTTCTACCACTGAAGATTTACAAGGTACACGTTCACAGAGAAGGGTTTAAGCCATATTCCTCAGTAGTCTGTTTTACATATATACCCTCCCCCTGGCAGGGCTGACCCCCAGTGGAGTGACAACCATGTACAGTATGAGCACTGATGGGCCTCTTCCCTGGTCTGCAGCCTCCCTAGTCACTACCCCGAAAGGGTCTCTCCCACCTAATTAACCAGTAGCTGTTCCCTAGGAAAGGATCTCATCCATCATTCCTTGGAAATATAACACTTTAGACTTCAGTGTATCATTTATTGTCTTGAAAGATGATGATAAACCTCCTGAAATTCCTGACCTAGATATCTATTCATTCTCACGGAGAAATACTTCAAGCGCTTATTAAAATATGGTTGATATTTTAAAACAATTCCCGGGTATGTATGGGTATTTCACTTTTGCAACTCAAATCGAGAGCCAAGGGTAATTTTTTGAATAAATTACAAATAAGCTTTGTTGGCAATCATGAAGTTCATTTGTTATACCACTTATTTTTTTCATTAAAAATATAGTAAGTTTAGGGGTGCCTGGGTTGCTCAGTTGGTTAAGCGTCCGACGTTGGCTCAGGTCATGATCTCACGGATCGTGAGTTTCAGCCCCATGTCAGGCTCTGTGCTGACAGCTCAGAGCCTGGAGCCTGCTTCAGATTCTGTGTCTCCCTGTCTCTCTGCCTCTCCCCTGCTCATGCTCTCTCTCTCTCTCTCCCAAAAATAAATAATCATTAAAAATATTTTTTAAATAGTAAGTTTAAAACATACAGGGAAATTGAGAGGCATAAGACCATACCCACAAAAATTTTATTACAACTAATGATTACCGTGTACTCTATAAAGCTAAATTTACAACTAGAAGAAAGTTTATATTTTCTGAGTGCTATATCTGTAAGCTCGTCAGCCTCAATAGCTTTTGCTTCTGTTTAGTTTTTCAAATTCTGAAAGTAAAAAAAGAAGCATAAAAGCTAAATTTTAATTGCCCCATGACTGAATAGCAAACACTCAAAATTCTATGGCCCTCCTACTGGAGTTTCCCATATAGTGAGATCCAGGAGAAGAGACACGTACGTCAGTTTTGGCAGATAAGATAGCTTTTAAAGAACAAGAGTACGAAGGTATGAGTGCCCGGTTCTAACTTCTCTCAACCCACTAAGGAATGAGAAAGCAAAAAACTGAGGCCAGCAAAGAAAACCATTTTTTACCTGCTTCTTCTGTGTTACTTTCTCTCCCACTGTAGTAGGCTGAACAGTGTGCCTCCAAAATTCATGTCCACCCAGAACCTCAGAACGCGACCTTATTTGGAAATGAGGCCTTGGCGGCTACAGTTAGTTAAGATGAAGTCATATGCTTTGGGGTAGGCTCTAAATCCAATGACTGGTGTCCTTGAAGGATGAATAAAGGACAAGGTGAAGAAGGGACATAGAGGGACAGAGGGAAGATGGCCACGTGGAGACGATCTGAGTGAGGCACAGGCCAGACAACGCCTGGGCCACCAGAAGCTGGAAAGGGCAAGGAAGGCCGTCCCCTAGAGCCTTCAGGGGAAGCACGGCCCTGCTGGCACCTTGACTTTGCGCTTCCAGCCTCCAGAATTATGAGAGATTCAATTTCTGTTGTTTTAAGCCACCCAGTTTATAATAATTTGTTAAAGTAGCCGTAGGGAACTCTACCTCCTCAAATGCCTAGGAAACCAACCAATGAAGCATTACATCTTTCTTGGGCCGGTACAGTGCTTTGTTTCCTGTTTTCATCCAGTCTTTGGTGATTGACGCTAATATTTAAACTTAGCCATCAGCCTAACAGCCTAGTGCTATCACCCAAAATGGCATTATAGTTTGGCTTCAACCTTTTCAGTAATGATGAAGCTTGGTCTATGTTTAGTAAAGTTTAACACAGACGTGAGATCTGGACCTACCTTTGGCCAATGAGAAACAGAATAAAACGTTCTCAGTAAAAATTAAAGACCCCAAACCGTTTTATTTCCACAAGAAACTTGTAGGCATGCATTAAAGTGTTATAAGCAAGACAGGGTTGTAAGAATACTGTAAGACAGTATACTTATTTGTGAATTTCTTATATCTTAATATTAATGAAGCACCAATGCCAAACACAGAGTTGGCACTAAGTATTTCTTTTTTAAAGTGTATTTATTTTTGAGAGAGAGAGACAGTGCGTGTGTACACATGGGGGGGGGGGCGTGGGGGGCAGGGGCAGAGAGACAGGGAGACCCAGAATCCAAAGCAGGTTCCAGGCTCTGAGCCGTCAGCACAGAGACCGACGCGGGGCTCGAACTCACATACCGTGAGATCATGACCTGAACGGAAGTCAGACACTTAACTGACTGAGCCACCCAGGCGCCCCTTAATAAGTATTTCTTAAGTTAAAGTGAATACTCTAGCAGTATACTATTGCTATAAATACCTGGGAACAGTGATTTCCAACTCCCTAATACTTTCATAAGACATTTATTTATTTGCTCCCAAAACATTTTAGTGTTTTATTTTACCAGTTTGTATAAAACCACTGCAAACATTTGTTTTACTGTGTTCAAGCTCTTTCTTTAAGAAAGACTTAACTATTAGAAATTAACTTTAATGGGTTATGTATATTTTACTCACTCCCCTGAGAGTTTTTAATCAATACGCCCTTTCTCTGCCCCACCCTCTAAAAGAGTGTCAGTAACACTACCGAATAAATTCTGTCTCTAAAATAAGGCAATGGATGTTCAGAGACCACAGACGAAGTAAATTTAGGGAGCACTGGGGAGAGGAAGAGTACATTCAGAAAGCTTCTAATTCAATGTCATTTTAATTCATGACATTAAATGGTTCTAAGGTAGTAAGATTATAAGGTAAAAACAGAAGTATGGCTCTCTCACAGAATCTACCTGAAAACATATTATTTCTCTGAAATCATCTTTCCATGGCATGCAATTTTATAACTTCTAAAATTCTAAATCAATACTGCAGAGAACTACACATTACTGCCATATTCAGCATAAGCCTGGTTCATATTTTAGTATTTCCAACTCAATTTGAGCTTAACTTTATTGTAAGATTTTCCTTAAAAAGTTTTAAATCTGGCAAGTGTAGTAATACCAGGATTCCTCTGAATCACAGATGAATATTTTATATTTTACAAAACTCATTATTTCATGAGCACATTATTTTTAGCTTTTACCCTTTCAACTGTGAGGAAAACATCTCTAAATCTAAAGGTTAATGATTTACTGACAATTATAAATGTTTATAAAAGTGTGGCAAATTCTTGGTCTATTTGAGAACATTTATTCCTTAATATTTTATTAATCACAGTAAGAGCCTCTGTTACATTTAATGAATAGCACTTTTTTCAGGAAAAGACTCACACAAGTAAGAGACACTTGGGCTAACGTATTCCAGCAACTGAACGATCCATCTCAAGTAAAGTGAAATGCTGGCAACAGATGTAAGGGCTAATATTGTGAGTAACATTCAGACAATACTGGGTCACCTCACAATGACCGTCACCGCTGCACCTCACCTGCAATGGTTTCAAAAAAACAATGCTCTTTATGTGAAGTCTTATTTCAAGGTGGTCTCCCAGATTCAGGCAGAATAACGCTGTGAGTGTCTTTCCTTTTGCTTTTAAACTACAAAAATGATAAACTAGACTTTTGGGGTTTTTTTCACAAGACTATGGCTTTCATATAGAGTTAGAAAACCCTCAAATTTTTCATTTCACTGTTTTTTTTCAACTATTACAAAAATATCAAGCAAATTTAAGTGGTTCTTTGGCAGCCCGAAAAAAGTAATTTTAATCGCATGTCTGTAACGTCTGAAGAATGCGAACTAAAAGACAGACCTAAAGTTCAGGCAGTCAGTCAACAGGCTTCTCTGTTCAGATAAAGGGGTTCTAAGTACATGCGTTCTGGGGGAGGAGGGCTGTTGAAAAGTCAAACAAGCAAACAAACAAAACCCCAAACAGAAGACATAATCTCTGACCTTGAGTTTGCCATCTAAAGAAAGCCATCGAGTAGAGAGCTTAACCAATTGCATCAGTCTGTGAGAGCAACCTCTTAAGAGCCCAGGGGAGGCTGTAATGAGTATGTAAGAAAGGAGGAAGTCTGCAATCCTTTGTTGGAAAAAGTGACTGAGCAGTTAAGATGGGAGTCGACTAGGAGGACAGAAGACGTTGTTGGAGGACGAGACAGGTACGACAGCTTAGCACTCCTACTCAAAAGAACGCCACACTTGGAGTCGGCTGCAATTTGGAGTCACGGATCTGTCACTATCAGCTGTGTAAACTCAATAAAGTCACTCGATCTTTCTGCACCTCGATGTCCTCATTCATTCAATTCAACAAGCTTTCGGTCCGCACCAAGTGCCACCAAGTATCAGGCGTGGTTCTAGGCTGGGAGGACACCAACTTTCATGGCAGTTCCTGCCTTTGTGAAGCTTACATTAATGAACTGTAACATTTAAGAAATTTGAGAGAAAGCCACGAACTGAAAATAACAGGAGGAAAAACCCACTGTGGGTTGGTTTCTCTATTTCTGCTATTTCCTTTTTCCCCTTCAACAACCAGAGAGATCTTCCCCAAACACATTCTGTTCTCTCACCGTGTTCTACACCAAATCCGCGGCGGATCCCAGATGAACACCTAAATCCTTTAATCTCAGATTCCAAGTATTCCATGTCCTGGCTTCCACCGACTTCGTTAGCCTCATCTTCCAAAATTCTCTTTCATGAACTTCATGCTCCAAGTAGATTATCTGATATTTTTTCAAATATGCTTCACACATTCCAACTTCTGAAACTGCACATGTACCTCCCTCTGCCTAGAACGCCTCCTCTCTGTCACTTGTCCAGAATCCCACCCCTTCGTCCGTCGGGTTCAGAGACTTTCTTGATATCACGATAAGGTTTTCTGAGTAGCAGAAAGATAAGAGAGAGAAGATCCCTGAGAAAGACAATTTGCCTTTTTGGGTTGAAGAGGAATGTTAAAGGCAGGGTAGCTAATGAGGAAGGTATTATAAAACATGACTGTGATTGCACAAGTAAATATTTATATAAAGTAAATATATATACATATATATAATCAAAATCAGTACTTTATGACTAATGACTGAGTATAGATAAATAAATGGGAAGAAACTAGTCTAAACGGACTCAAGAGAACACAAGTAGGAACTGGATGATAAAGAGTGTACCAGATTAGGTTTCCAATCGGTGCTGACTACATTCACTTTTTAAAATTTACAAACTGATCTTCCTTAATAAATTTGTAAATTCCTAAAATATGCTGCAGTTAAATATTATGTATTGATTTCAAGTTTAGAGACAGAGAACAGAATTTGCCCTATAGTAACCATGACTAAGTACAGTGACAAACTCAGTGATTACTGGGTTAAAAAAATCTCATTTTATGAAATGGAGCACTGACAATTTCACTAACAATCGGGTTCAACACTGACAATTTCACTAACAATTTCCCTGCATTTAAGGGAAGGAGGAGCTGTGTGATAAATAGCACATATAGAACAGGATCATAAAAGGTGGCTAACTTTAGATCTCTTGCTTTATTTGAAAGACATCAAATGTCACAAAGATAGCAAACACCACTGCCAATGCTCCCTCTCTCCCTGCTCCTCCCCTCCTGCCCTCTCCCAGGCGGCCACTCCCTGGGGCTGCTGTTTATCCCTCCCTGGCACAGAACCTTGGTATTCTGCTGTGGGTTTCATCTGCCACATGGGATATTTTAGCCTATAGTAAAAGCAGGCTTATTTTCGTCTATTTCATTGTGACCGACGTCTATTTTAGCAACGTGAATCGGATGTTTCGTTGGGTTATGATTGACTAAATCATTTAAAAACAACAACAAAAAAAGTGTAACTGAGGAATTCTCCTAAACAGAGCAATCACACACATACATATATGAAAATATATGTATGTGAAATGTATACATATCTGACTGCTATGTTAACAATAACATATATTCTTGGTGAACTTGAGAGAAATATATTTTAATTTGTTAACATTTATTCATTTTTGAGAGACAGAGCATGAGTGGGGGAGGGGCAGAGAGAGGGAGAGACACAGAATCCAAAGCAGGCTCCAGGCTCCGAGCTGTCAGCACAGAGCCTGACACGGGGCTGGAACTCACGGACTGCAAGATCGTGACCTGAGCTGAAGTTGGACGCTCAACCGACTGAGCCACCCAGGTGCCCCAAGAGAGAAATAATTTAATGGAGTCTATCAGATTTACCTTTGTTCCATCTTAAGGTCCTCTGTCCTAGGATCACAACAGTGACCTATTGTTCTGGCAGAGCCTAGAACTACTTACCTCTGTTATCCAAGTGTTTCTGTTTCCACACCGCAGAGATTAATAAAATCTTCAAGTGCTCTCTTTCCAGTGAGGTACCTCATTAGAGGTTAAAGTACACCCTAAGAATTTGGAGGTGGGATTAGCAATGTTACAAATTAGCAATATTATTGCTAATTGAGATATTTCTGGAAATAGGGGTCAGAAAAGAATTTTATAAAATATACACAAGGAGATGGTCTTTTAAATGAAAAGATACTATCAGCTTTCTTTCTCCACAAATACACTTTAAAAATCTTTAACACTGAATTTCACCCATGTTCTGCCTCAAGTGAGGTGGAAAGATTATTATACGTTTACAATTCTAGTGCCTATCTCTTGAGAAACTGAGGCACTACTGAAATAAATATTATTAATAAGTATTTTAATAAACCAGGTGTTTATACTGATATCTGAGCATGAAAGTAAATAACTTTTCTCAATTTATGAAAAGACCCAGCACCTGAATCCTCTATTCCTAACTGGAAGCATAAAAAGCATACATTTCTATATAAAGTGTAATATGCATGAAATTTAAATATACTTTAAAGAAATCAACATACTATCATACACTCACAGACCTGAGAAGTTTAAAAAAAAAATCTAAGCATCGTTTAAAATCAACTACATCAGGGGCGCCTGGGTGGCTCAGTCAGTTAAGCATCTGACTTTGGCTCAGGTCATGATCTCACAGCTTGTGGGTTCGAGCCCCACGTCAGGCTCTGTGCTGACAGCTCAGAGCCTGGAGCCTGCTTCGGATTCTGTGTCTCCCTGTCTCTCTGCCCCTCCCCTGCTCACACTCTGTCTCTCTCTCAAAATAAATAAACATTAAAAAAAAAAAAA
>NC_064811.1:187413534-187442882 GCF_023721935.1 Panthera uncia
TCAAATGGGCCATGGCATAACACGGAGATGGCAGGGGAAACCGGTTCCGCCTCAGTCTACGGGAGCAGGCAGATTTGCAAAACGTTCTTCCGACCAGGTAGTTGAAATACCACCAAGCGCTAATGCCAAGAAAACTTGCAGCTAATTTTCACACGTGAAAGTATCTCCTTGAAAACAAACTGTACTCATTATAGAGCCTGCCGTTGACTGTTGTCGCCGTAGGATGCTGATTCAAAGGGAACCAGTGTGGCCAGTTTCTGTCCAGCTGCTTCCACTCTGAGGAAACACCTCAGGTGTTTAGAATGCAGGTAAGAGGTTCTGCAAAGAAACAAAGTCTTGGCTATTTTGAAGACCAAAAAAAAAAAAAAAAAAAAAAAAATTACCAACCTAAATACTCTAAAACAGCGTCTGCCTTTTTCCTCCCCCCAAATATTTTACCAACAGTATTTGCCCATATAATTCTTATTTTAACCAAGGTGTGAATTTATCATTTGAGGTCTACTCATTCTTTAGGTGCCACTTAGCACCTAAATTAAATGCAATGATTTACAACCTTACTAATTGATGCATCTGAGAACTGTAACGGTCCTCCTGAAACGCACAGGGTAGGTAGCTCACTAGCCTGACACGTCCTCTATTTATCCATGAGAAGAGCAGGTCCCAGACTGGGCATAGTGTAAACACATGTAGGTAATCAATAAATACTTGCTGGATTATGCTGAGTGAATTGAAATGAATTGAATTGAAGTGAAGTGAATTGCGGGCAACTATCCATTTTAACACTCCAATGATAGACCAAGTCTTTGGACTTATTCCATAGTGGACTCAAAGTATTGTCACCTTCAAAGAGACCCTTAGGGAATGCTTTCTGGTGATAAAATAATGACTTTTTTTTTTTTTTTTTTTTTTTTTTACCTCCAGAAAGACACCTAGTTCTCGCCACAGATGTATCTGGTTAAACTGGTTATTAGCTAAATAGAACCCGAAAATGTAACATTTTACCTTTCCTCCACCTTTCCATGGCTTTGATAACTACACTTGGAGCAGGCAGGCAGATTTTATTCAACTCCCCTTCGCATTCGGTTCATTCCTAGGAACTCAATACGGTCAGTATGTTAGAAAGATCACCACGAGACACTTTGACTTTTAAGTCAGCCAGCACCTCCTGGGCACTTAGGTAGCCAACAACCTCTAAATTTCTGCTACGTACAGTCCATAGACTAGCGCCAGCCAGACAGAAGGACATACAGAAGAAAGCTGTGACAAGTGTTCAAGTATCCCCAGTGACCCCGGAGAGGCATGGTGGTGTGGTCTCTGGCCCTGTGTTCCTCTTCTCCTCAGAGCAATTGACACATCCATTGCCCAACGCCTGTCTAGGGTCTGGACTCAGTCTCATCCTTCGTCAAGAGGAACTCTGTGCGCTCTGGTGTCATATGTAAAGGATTCGGTGACAAGTGTCCTCCAGGGTAGGTCTGACCCTGTGTTTCACTTTCTACTAAAGGGGCTACTGCCTCTCTCCTGAGACAAAGGGTCCCTGTAACTAGAGGCACCTTATTTGAATTTCTATTTTCCCAGGCTGTCCAGGGCACCAGTGTCTCCAGAACTAAAAGTCCTCCTCTAACACTGAACGCCAGATGTCCCTAAAACAGAGAACAAAAGCCTGCTCACGTGGATTGCCATAGGTAATAAACCTCAGGAAATCACAGCTGGGCCTGGCAGACAGATCCTGATCACAATTATGAACCCACAAAGAAAGCAGAGCACTCATTCGGAGCAGTGGTTCTCAAAGTGTGGTTCCCAGAGCAGCGGATTCTCGGCTCCCCCAACCGAGACCCTTTAAGTCAGAGACGTGGGCGATGAGTGTGGTCTTAACACCCCTACAGGTGATTCACATGCTCCCTGAAGTTTGAGGACATCAATTTAGGGTATGATTTTGTGAGGAACTACATGTTCACGACTTGCTTCAGTGTTCTCTGAGCAAGTGCCATGCCAACCTTGCTCGACCTTGGATAAGTCACCTATAAAGTGGAGATAACATGTCCGTCATAGGGTTAGTACCAATGCTTCACGTGATGCACACAGTCGGCGCTCAGTTCTGTTCTCCACTCCTAGACCCTCCCCGTTCATTTCCTGGTACCGACCACTCCCCATGATCTCGTGTTTGATACTTTTTTTTCTCAAAACTACCTCTTCACTGTCTTCATATTCCGCTCACATTGTCTTTCTTGGATTGAGTCAGGGTCTCAGCGGGTCCTGTTTCTGGTCTAGATCCTTCTAGGTTTTCCCTTGCTTTACACAGTCCACCCTTCCATTCTTAATTCGTAGCATACAATCGCACACAGTTGTGTTTATGTATGTGATTTAAGGACTCCTGAATTATACAATCTCATGGGTTTCCATTTGTATTTTGACCGGAATATAAAATCCAACTTAAACTACACTGGGTTCAAAAGAAGTCATAGGCATATACAAAATCTCTTATTCAAAACAATCCACATAAAAGATTTTGTAGGCAAGCCATAATTAATCTGAAATAATTTATATCATGTCAATTAAAAATGCACAATAAGTATAACAGTAACTATTTTTGCTTGTTAACCTTGCATTAGCCCCATGCTAGAGATAACGAAACCAAGGCACAGGGTTTTTTCATAACTAGAGGGGAGTCTGACCTCTAGAAACACCAAACTTCATCATAACGAGGAAACGTTACTTAGACCCTCATGCTCCACAAAGATGTGGATAAATTGGAAGGAGGCCAGAGATAATCCAGGTGATGAAAAGAATAGTATGGATGACTTATGAGAAAATGAGAAAAATCCAAATGTGCTCAGGCTGAGGAAAAAAGTGAAATACGACATTACTGTTTATAGAGCAAAATGGAATTATTATAATGATTCAAAACAGCATATCTGAGGAGAATGAATGGGCCGGTTCTAAGAAAAGAACATTTTAGAGAAAACTTTCCCTTTCCCTAACCACTCCCAGACAATTTTACTTGAAGAACTTCTGGATTTTAGCAACTTCAAAAAGAAGTGAAAAATGATCATCTGGGGTATTTCAGACAATCCAGACAAATGTGGGAAAAAAAAAAAATTCTGTCCAGGCCAAGAGAAGCTGAATTGGCCTCTTGGTTCTTGTCAAAGTTTAATTTTTATGTTTTATAAATAAAACATTTTTTATTTTTAAAAAGTATATGCATTCCTTCTTCAAGCCTCTTGGGGTTCTTGGTTACATAACACGTTTTTACTCTTTAGCATCTACTTTTCTCTTTTGATGGTCTGACTATGTAAGTAACCCCCCAAATGCAGAAGGAGGGCAACAACTAAACTAAATATTTTAAGTCTAATATCTTCGGCTAAAAGGAAGTTTGAATATAATTGGTCCAATTCGATTTATTAGACAGTATATTAATTTAGTATTTGTTTGGCATATTTAGCCATGAGGGCAAAATTTTACCCAAAGCAATTTTTATTTTTTAATCCTCGATTAACTGATACTCCCCCAATGCATTTTGAACCTTTTAAAATACACTTTGAGTTTTGTGGTAACAAACATTGGTTGTCACGAGGTGTTGGAAGTTTCTGGCCAAACCCGCTAATGGGTTAATTTTCTGAGAGAACCAGGCAGTATAGAAGCCTCAATGTTATTCCTAAAATGCTTAGTATATCCATTTGTTTCAGAAGTGTCATATCAGGGACAAATCAATGTGTTAAGAATTGTCTGATAATATTGTTGAGGGATTAATCTCACAGACTAGATCATCAGCACGATTATCTTTGGCATTCTGTGTGCACACAGTTCCATTTTAAGCATGAAAAGCCTTCTAATGCCAAACTATGAGAGCCTATATATTGAATGATCTGCCACCATTCAATATTTAATCCTGCAATTGAAGCCACTAAAGGAATATAGCAAAGTAACAAGATGAATGAATCGTGACCTCAAACTTGCAAAAAGACAACCCAAACAATTTATCTTTCTGGCCTGTACAGCATTTTTTATCCAATATTCCTATCACTTCTCCTCAGTCTGGGAATTGTAGATTGATCAATGCCACATTAGCAAATACTTGAAATGAGAGCTGGGAATTTAGGCAATCCATTGTTTATGTTTTAAGAATATTCTGGTTCCATTTAGTTTTTCTGAAGCCTAAAATCAAGAGCTCATAATTAAAAATAAATTTGATTCTCTAGACTACATTTTCAAGCAGCCGTGGAAAGGCGGCATAAGATAACCCGGTGTCTATGAAAAATAAAAATATATAAATGATGAAAACAAACAAAACACCTAGAGCTCCGTGATTCAGAGCTTACACAGAAGTCTTTGAAATGGCACAGCTCTGAAATGCAATAAAACCACACTTCAGTTATTAAGAGGATACATTCCACCCCAATTCACTGGTTAGCTGCTTACTACCAATCACTTTGGGGTGCGATCTTATGTTTCTTATAAGCCAAGTGGGGTCAACCGATGTGTCTGTGGTCAATACTAACTCATGTAACGTTTTGATTCTCTATGCAGATATGTTTCAGTTGTGCAAGGCGAGGTTTGTCTTTGTAGTTAAGGGTCAGGGGGCAGTAGAGAGGGGTAAGTAAACATGGTTCTTCCCTCTTGCTAAGAAAGTCCCCATAACAAAAAACATCCTCCGATTTCTTCTCCAGAGAAATAAATATTAATATAAACTAGGCAGCTCAAGAGAAAGCCAGGGACTACTCTGTAAGTTACAGCCCAGGTACAGCTCTCGTTGATAACGTAGACACATCGGTGACCTTCCTAACAACCACACTGTAGGTTTTGAAATACCCCAAGGGTGGTGTTTGTTTTATTCTATTACTGACTTCTGTTTGGAATCACCATGTGCTACCTACAAACTATTCTTCCCTGGGATTACAACTATAAAATTGTAATTATTCTCTGCCCTGGTGTGTGGTTTCTGGTCAGTGAATAAGAGCTCTAAATGACTCATGTGTCATAATAGCAAGCTGGCCGCATTTCAGTTGGTATCTATTATATCCAGTAGTTTCGAGACACGGAAGGAAACTGTTAACGCATATCAGAGGTATCATTATTATTATGAACATGCCAGCAATCCTCTGTGATAAAGTGTCATTGACTTCCTGCCAACTCTCATGGATTGGTGACATTTTGTTAACCAGTCTACTAAAAAAAATCTATAACAGGATATTAGATGGTATTTAAAAATAATATCAAAGCAAGGGATCACATTAAAGGAATCTTATGTCTTAAAAAACGATAATTGCCAGGTCCGTTTGGCTGTTTGTCAATGTCTACCCTGTGTAATTTAATTATTGAGTTTATTATGAAATTCTAAGATAAAAAATTATCTTTTGGGCAACAGGTATCTGTTAAATAAATGAGACTTGTGTGAGCATCACTTCTGTATTTTGATTAGATAATATTTGCATACATTTCTAACCACCCCATTTTTCTACCTCTCTGGATTTCTGTATGTTATTCTTCTGCTTCTTCTTGTCTTATTTTTAGGTATGTCTGAAGATGCATAAATTTTACGGCTTGTGAATAAAGGCAGGGCCATTCATAGCATTTTGCTTTTCCCTTTAAAAATAGCATTAGTCCATCAAGTTTTCATTTAAGCAACACAACTCTCGGATGACAGGTAATATTGAGCCAGACACTCTCTTTGCTGATGAGTTGTCAACAAGTTCACGGAAGGAAGTAGGAACAGGATTCAGATGTAAAGATGTAAGTAAACTAATGTGTCCCTGAGACACATTTCCTGTTCGTTATTTTTAAGGAGAAGCGACACAGACATGTGATGGAGATGGGCCTCATTAAGAGGAAACCCTCTGACAGTGTCCCTTATCCCCACTAAGGCAGATGACCTCTGACCCGCCTTTCCCCTGTTTTTCCCCATCGGATCTCTGACTTCAGCCAACACAGACACTTCCAAATCTCCCAGATCCTCAAAAAAATACATTTCTAACCTTATTTAGTTTCTTGTCCTTCGATTCTATACCCCAAATAGCTCTTCTCATTCACTATTAAACTTCTTTTAAAAATAGCCGAGAGGAGCGCCTGGGAGGCTCAGTCAGCTAAGCATCCAACTCTCGATTTTGGCTCAGGTCATGATCTCAGGGTGCCTGAGTTCGAGCCCCCAATCGGGCTCTCTGCTGTCCGTGCAGAGCCTGCTCTATCCCCTTCTCTCTCTGTCCCACCCCCTATCAAAAACAAATAAACATTAAAAAAAAATAGCCAAGGCAGCCTTTTCTAGTTTCTTGTTGCTTCCCCACTTACCCCTGCATTCCTAACCCACTCCGTCAAGAAATTACTTACTCTTTGGATTGTGTAACCTGCACTCTTTAGTGTCGCTAGTGTCTACTGTTCCTCACCTGCTTCCTTTTCTGTTTCACCCCCACCTCCGAATGGAATAGTTTTCTCTAGGTCTGGTGTCTTTGGAGACCCTCCCTCTGTCTCCTTCCTTCTGCTCTCAGGGCTCCCCGTGGAGCCGTATCTCCTGGCTGTGCAGTTTCACTGTCATGCGCAGTCTGCATTTCTAACCCCCATCTCTCTCCTGAGCGCTCGCTCTGCTTTTCCAAAACGCTGGTCATGGACCGGTGGCAAGATACACCACACAGCCAAACATATTTCAAGTCACATGTAATTAGACCCACGAACGTTCCACCGGGGTGTGAGCTTACCGTGTATTTCATCTCGCAAAAATGATCTCAAGTTGGGTGGTGAATTGAAAGACGGTGAGTGAATCAACATTCACTGTTTCACAGTTAAAAACTATTCAACAGATTTCAATTTTTCCCTCTCCCCAGCGATACTAGACGTGTTAATGCCTCCTATTAATTACCTCAACTCTGTATGGTAGAGCAGGTGGCTATAATAATACCCTTAACTATTTAAATCCCACAGCCCTTATACTGAAATGTGATTTTTCTTTAAAACTTCAGATAAAATAGGGGCGCCTGGGTGGCTCAGTCGGTTAAGCGTCCGACTTCGGCTCAGGTCACGATCTCGCGGTCCGTGAGTTCCAGCCCCGTGTCGGGCTCTGTGCTGATGGCTCAGAGCCTGGAGCCTGTTTCAGATTCTGTGTCTCCCTCTCTCTCTGCCCCTCCCCCGTTCATGCTCTGTCTCTCTCGGTCTCAAAAATAAACGTTAAAAAAAAATTAAAAAAAAAAACTTCAGATAAAATAACACGATAGCTAAAATAGCCATCCAATTTGGCACATCAGTAACTTGGGAATACAGGTAGCTGAATCACAGGTAGTTTGCTAAGAGCAGGGAAAACCGGTCAGATCCTATTCTCCCGAGCATCCCTTTTAAAATTAAGGAACAAAACATTTGAGTAATTTGTCCAGCATCTGCCTGAAATTGCTTTAAATTAAATATTATGCCATATGTCCCCGCTGTACTTCAAAAGTCCGTTTTCTGTCCATTTTGTAGAAGAAGCAGCCAATCGTAAGAAGGGTAAGTTCAGAAGCACAGAGGACATTTCTACTGAGTTAATGAACATTTATTAAATGCCAACTGTATGTGGGGCAGTGCCAATCATGTCTTCAGCGTAGACAGTGGCCTGTTCTTCTGTCCCTGACGTTTATAAGCAGAGCAAACAGTGTATAGAATGTGGTGGACGTGACCTTTGAGTGAAAGATGCTACAAGCTGAATAATCATTAAATGCCATTACATTTATTGAATCCACTCAGTTACTGAAAATGAATGTTGCCTTTTAATTGTGCATTAGTCTGGGCAGCGAGGCAACGTGGCTTCCCCATCATTTCTAACGGCTCCGTGGCTATGTCATTCACGTAGGCCTCTGTCGAGTAAGACAAGAGGCCGCCGTATCTTCTTTGATTGTGTCTCTACACGATAGTTATTCGATAAAAATAAGAAAACATATATAAGCGGAGTGAGTCCTATTGGAATGTTTGGGATATGTGGGTGTTATTTTAACAGCTGAGATTTATTAGCTATGCAACTTTGTACAAGTTCATTCACTTCTGTAGGTCTCAACTTCCTAATCTCTAAGAGGAGACTTCTCCTCGGTCCTTCGCATGCTGGTAAGTAAGCATCATGTGGTGATCAATAATGGAGACGAAAATACTCCATACATTGAAGAACGACTGACAAACATCCATTGTTGTTTGCATTATTAGTCTAACACAAACGTCTCTAGAAGTGACTTGTTTTCTATGCCAAAATAAGTTTCACAAAGTTTTGAGAACATCATCAAATAATTACATGCAATGAGGAAAGGAAAAGAGGCATGGAAAAGAAAGATTAGGGCATTAGAATTAACAGCATCTCTTCCAATGTATTAAATGACTACACATCCACCACCTGCAGAATATTTTGTTGGGCCATAGAGGAATTAACGGGATTTCCCGGCAGTGGACATCATGGCATTCCGACCCAGTGCTGCGCAAAATACCACAGTCATTATCCTACGGTTACAAAATAGGATAGGTGAGCGTCAAAGAAGTCAAAGAAGTCCGGAGTGGTGTCCGTTTGCAAGAGGACTGATAGAAGCCTCGTGGAAAAAAAATCATTTCTGAGGCAGTCTGAAAACAAGGAGGGGATTTTGAAGGGGAAGGGGGTGTGGGGTCAGTCACGTGCTTCCGGCCGAAGGAGCCGCAGGAGGGAGGGCATGGAGGTGGGACCCAGTGCGGTGCCAGGTCACTGGAGCACACAGACAATTCAGGAAGATCTCTAAGCGCGCCGCAGCCCCGTTTTTCTGTCATTACATCGCTAACTATCTTGTGGATCAGGGCAACCTCTATTTGAGGTATTGTCAGCAACCTCACAACGGATACGGCCCCACTTGACAAAGCTGATCATTTTCTGCTGCTTTCCAACCAGGTAAACCAACAAGAGCTCTCAGAGGGGTCCTCGGCAACAACAACGACGACGACGGAAAGGCCACGGCTCTCTTCCAGAATGTGCTTCTGCTAAGTTCTTCGTATTTATAATGTTGTGTGACTCAACAGCATCACACGGAAAAAGCCCAGAGGAAATGTAGCAGTTAATAAATTATTAAGCTGCTTTCCTTTAAAACGTCAGGACTGGGCAGTACAAAGGCTTGCCATGGTCTGTCAGATGCAAACAGATCTGTAAATCTCGAAAAGGAGAATTATCTGAGCTACGGAACAGCTGGCCCCGCAGATCCCATAGCCCACCTGGGATCCCCACGCTGCAGCCTGTCACTCTTAAAGAGTTTAATGCTAATAGAGTCAATGAAACATAAAACCAGAGCGAGGGAGGTGGGCTATGGGCACCCTCAAAGGATTTATCTTAGGCTTTGTAAAATGACTGTTAAAGAGTCATCTACAGAGATGTGGCTTTGAAACTACAACGTCACCCTTGCACAGAAATAACTTACTTGATACTGGTGGCTTGCTTATTATAATAGGATGCACGGTGAAACACATTGCTGCTACTTTGTCATATTCCTTGCTCAAGTTCAGATTTCTTTGCCTGGACCACAGACACCGAGCGAAAATTACTAATTCCTGAAATTATGTCGCGTGGTTTATTTTTTTTCTGACAGGTAAAATGGCTTCACAATTACTTTAGCACCATTTTGAAGCCTGATTTCCATGGCCTGGGCATTGACTCCTGAAATTCTTGATTTTGTCTACCGAACCCAAATTGGCTCATTTAGCAGAAACGGCTACACCAGGGGTCTGGCTCCGACAGGTCGTCTGGATGTGCAGTTTCCAAGCAGAGTTTGCGGGGCAGGTGGGAAGGCCAGCTGGTTGGAGGGATCAGATTAGTCGAAACACAAAACTAGTATTTTCATCTACGCCTCCCTCCCTCCCTCCCTCCCTCCCCGACGCGGGCCACTATACTTACAGTCAAGATGAAAAGTTGGAAAACATCCCAGTCTCACTTATACGGGGACAGAGATGTGACATGTTAATGATGTGGGATGTATTGAGAACAGCGTCTTCCTTCCTTCTTCATTTATGACTGTAGACATTTCCATAGGGACGTTACAATATAATTTACGTTTGAAATTTCAGTTACAAAGGGAACAGATTTAATAACACTGACTAGGGACTGCCTCACAGAGAAAAGTCTTCAAGCAACCTCTACCTAGAGCCCCATTTTCATCCATCTCAGTGCCCATCATCAGTCTGTTCTTGGAGCAGGTCAACTGCTTCTGGCCAGAGATCCCTAAACCTTTCAAAATGGCTCTCGGATCTGTGATACAGATAAATGTTTCCCAGAAATTGGGGTGGCGAGAGAGTTTCACATTCAATTTCATTTATGATCTAAACTTTAGATTTAAAAGCATGATAACACAACAAAATCATAGCAAATTTCCAGACGTGCTAGAAGTTCATCTTCTACCTAATGCCCTGCGCAGGGGTGGGGGGTGGGGGCGGGAATTACATTTACAATAAGCGTGTTGCCAAGTTGGTAGGACGGGTTCAGACTCCGTAGGTGTTTGAAAGTCAGGCAGAGCATGTTCTTCACACTCACGGCGTGAGGGAACAAGACACAGTTAAAAGTTGCTGTGTGCGCTCCTGCAAAACACCTAGACCTGTTTACTCCTCAAGTCTCTGCCTATTAAATGCAGTGAATACTCAAACATTCTTCCTAAGATTGCTGGGGGGGGGGGGGGGGGGGGGGGGGGGGGGGCTGAAATGAGACCACGCATCAAAAGATGTAACATAGTTTAGTGCATAGAAACTGTCAATACGTATTTATTACATTACTACTGTGATTATTATCATCTCCAGAGGATTGTTTTTCAGGAAAATGACGTAACAGAAACAGGTTTCAGGAAGCTTGATTTGGCCCCAGCAGAGGATTGAGAGGGAAGATCATTAAGTTAAGGAGACCAGGGAGGAAGCGATGCCTAGATTCCAGAGAGGAGATCGTGGCGCTCTGAGCGAGGGTGCAAACCACTAGCAGAAAGAGAAGGGACAGCCCTGGAGAAAAGAAAAGCAACCCAAGATATCCAGATGGTTGAAAACACCATAATTCCCTCATCATAAGCTCCTCATAATTTGTGAAAGCCCATTCACCATTTGGGCAAACAGATGTGTGTTCATGTATTTGCTTAACCACACAGAGGAGAAAAATCCCAAAGCAAGATGGAATTATTGTGTTTTTTTTTTTTTAATTCCCAATCATATCCTCTAGAACTTAGAGTCCTAGTTTATATATCACTTTTTTCTTTTCAAAACACGAACACTTCCAACAGATAGAAGGTAAAAAACTCTCTCTGTGTTAACAGTACCCAGACTTTCTTGTGAGATTCTCTTTTATGAGAACCCATTATTGGAATATATTGACTATTCACAATTATTAGGGTCCAGAGCATACCATGCTATGTTTACTAAACTTTTTAAGCCGAAGGCACAAAGGTACCTTGTGCATTCTGGTTGATTGCATGATTGATTTCCTCCAAACAGTAACTTCTTGTTGTGTTCAGTCTTCCCTTTCAGTATACAGTGAGATTTTGCCATTTATTTTAATTTTTTTTTTTCAACGTTTTTTATTTATTTTTGGGACAGAGAGAGACAGAGCATGAACGGGGGAGGGGCAGAGAGAGAGGGAGACACAGAATCGGAAACAGGCTCCAGGCTCCGAGCCATCAGCCCAGAGCCTGACGCGGGGCTCGAACTCAGCCCAGAGCCTGACGCGGGGCTCGAACTCACGGACCGCGAGATCGTGACCTGGCTGAAGTCGGACGCTCAACCGACTGCGCCACCCAGGCGCCCCAGATTTTGCCATTTATGACACAATAAAGTGATGTTAGTTTATAATATTCTTGAAAGAGTTTTAAAGGTAAATGTTACTTTTCCTAGGTATAGAATCAAAGGTGACACAATCTTAACATGCAGTTTGGGTATCTGTTTAGTTACTTTACGAGAAAGCCATTGACACAATTATAATATTAATGAAAATTTATTCCTTCAAGAGACAAAAAAAATCCCTATTTCCTGAAATAATTTAAAAATACACACCTCTCATCTACTAAGTGTTTTAAGAAACTCTCAATCTATATCAGTTTCTTATTGAAATAATCTTAGAGGCAAAAACAAGGATAAACAAATTCTTAAGAATTTCAAACTTTTTACATTTCACTACCCATTCATTTTGTTTTTGCTTATTTTTTTTTAAATCACTTTTGGGGCGCTTGGGTGGCTCAGTCAGTTAAGCATCAACTTTGGCTCAGGTCATGATCTCACGGTTCATGAGTTCGAGCCCGGCGTCGGGCTCTGTGCTGACGGCTCAGAGCCTGGAGCCTGCTTCAGATTCTGTGTCTCCTTCTCTCTCTGCCCCTCCCCTGCTTGCATTCTCTCTCTCCCAAAAATAAATAAACATTAAAAGTTTTTTAAAAAATCACTTTAACAACGTTTTAACAAAAGCCCCACCAAATGCTGTACCAAGTTCTATAATGGATTTTTGTTGAAAAGAGTGAAAGCAGGGTCTTTTTTTTAGCAGATGCACAAGAGAACTTCATTCGCCAGATTTACCTTGTAAGAAGATTCCTGGCTTGTGCAATTACACATTCTCAACTCACCTTTCTCCTGGTTTAATGTATGGATGAATTCTTTTTAATTTTTTTTATGTTTATTTATATTTGAGAGAGAGAGAGAGAGAGAGAGAGACGGACAAAGAGACAGAGCGAGCAGGGGAGCAGCAAAGAGAGAGGGAGAGGCAGAATCTGAAGCAGGCTCCAGGCTCTGAGCTGTCAGCACAGGGCTTGAACCCACAAACCATGAGATCATGACCTGAGCCGAAGTCGGACACTTAACCGACTGAGCCACCCAGGCGCCCCTGGATAAATTCTAAATTCCAGTTTGAAAAACAGGAGGGTTTTCCTTTCTGGGGTGCTTGATGACGTCCTGGGGCTTACAACGAGAGGGCCGGCTAATATACGTAATATACGTAACGCAAATATACGTTTAATATATGTAAACATGAGTCTAAAGCCCAAGAACAGTTTGCTACACTTATTAAGAAGCTCTTCTCTGTGGGCCTCTGTTTTATATTTCCTGGCACCCAGGCCAGGATCCTAATTTGTCCCATAGAAAATCCTAAAACTGTTTTGTAGGAGACGTGTTTATTCACCTTTGAGACTCAGCCCTCCCCTTAAGCACTTGCACCAAATAAGCTGGGGGGGGGGGGCGCTAAAAAGAAACGTGGAATGTGGGCAAGAGGGAATAAAGGGGAACAAGAAAAAAGAGAGTCTGACAAAAGGAAGAGTAATTAGAGGAGGGAGCGGGCAGGAAGTCTCGGAGACAAGGGGAGTCTCAAGTTGCAAGAGAGGCTAAGTTGTATTTTGGAGAAACAGTGAATATCCACTCCTCATCTACTGCCTTGCTGGCACCACCACAAAGAAAACACAAATATTTCAATATCGGTGGTGTTTTTAAAAGCCCACGGAAAGGAGCTCAAGCAGCACATTTGTTCTACTTATTTTCTGGCTTGTTCAAGGGCTTCTTTAGTACAAATTGTTTCAGGGGCAATAAATATAACAAATGTCTCTCTTTGTTTACGCTCTTTGTTTGTAAACACACATAACAATAAAATTCTTCAGCGACTCCTACTTGCTTTGGCTCCTGCAATCGTCCCTCAATGTAATGGTACTAAATGAAAAACAGTTGAGACTTTCAAGAAAAAAACCGGCACAAGATGTTCTTGAAGAAAACTTCGCCAATTTTTTGAGTATAAATTTTTCTGACTATTGACTCCCTTCCCTTACCATCTTGGCTCGGAATAAAATGTCACACGTGAGGCGTGTATGTTTCTCCATTTGATCAAATCCACTTCGCAGGGTGAGTGTGAAAGATGTGAGCATCATTCTTGAGCCATTTCCCAAGGCTTTTCTCACCCCTCTTCCCCGCCCCCCCCCACATCCATCTTGAGTGAAATCTGAAGGCCGGACTTCGTGGGCCGGTGAGGATGGGGGGGCTGTGTAGAGAGCCTGGATGGGGAGGGGGGTAAGGAAGGGAGCTGAAGAGTAAATACCGCCCGTGGCGCAAACACGGTCCTGCCTCTGGCAGGGTGGAATTAGCTGAATTCTGTATTTACTTTATTAGGACAAAACTGCACCTTGTCCTCCTGAGAAAGCCGCTCCTTGACTGAATTTGCCTTGGGTTCCTCGGAGTCTCCGCCCCTTCCCATCCTTCCTGGGGTCACCCTCCACGTGTGATTAAATTCCTCATCCCCTGCCTTTGATATATGAGTCCTTGGCCTGCCTTCAGCAAGAACCCTGTTAAGTCAGCTTAGCAGGAATCTTCCTACCCTTGGTGTCCCCTTGTGGTAATTTTCCATCTCCCCCTCCCCCATTCCCACCTCCACCCCCAACCTGCTCCTTGGCTGTAAATCCCTACTTGTTCTTTTTTGTGTTCAGGGTTGAGTCCACGACAACTCTGCAATAACTTGATACCCGTGGCAGGAGTCCTGAATAAAGTCCTCCTTCCCCTTTTAACAAGTGTCAGAATAATTTTTTCTTTAACATCCGCTGTACGTGGTCCCGGAATGGGGATTGCAGGTAAGGAACTAGAAAGGCAAGGACCACGGCACGGGAGTGACAGGCATAGCGGAGGGTCAAGATGTCACCTGGGCGTGACTTCACGTAACCTGAAGGGGGTGAGCTTAGGCCAGAAAGAAGGGTGATCAAGGCAAAGGCTGCATGAGAAAAGGTTTTTAAAGATCCCCTGGATTTGCAGCTTCTGGCCTCAACCGCTGCCTGCTTTTTGATGCCCAGAGTTGATGTGACTAAAGGATCAAGCTAGTATCTAGATCACCGGGGTCCGAAATCTGAGAGGAAGCCTCAATACCAAAGACCTGAAACCTATGAAGGAGGGGGCAGCGGGAGTTAGCAACCCGATGATGTTTGGAAAATGAATACACTCCAAGGGGAATGAATCCTTCTGAATCCTTCTTGCCTCGGTCCTGCTCCCCCATCATGAAGGAGAAAGACACGGACGTTGGCTGACAATAACGTTGCTCTGCTGAGCTATTCTCAACGTGAAATATGCAACAAAATGACTGCGTATCATTTGAAAATATCCAGAACACATGAAGTAGTGAAAAAAATATCAGATAATCCAAGTCAGTTCAATTAATCAGCCATCTACTTTAATGTCACTGAGGCCAAGAGAAATTACTAACAGATTCTTTGAGGATTAGTTCCTTTTTTTTTCTCTTGTAAATGATGAGGAAAATGGTCTAAGCAACTAAGAACCAATTCAGGTTTCACTTCCTATCTACTTGCATCTACATATGATCTTCTCTTTGCAACAAAATTCTTTGACCCGCTTAACGGTCTACAGTCAAATCCATATATTGAACGAAGTATCATACAATTCCTTCTTCAACGAATTCTGTCGGAGCATTATCCTATGAGGTTTCTTTGCTATCATTACTGCAAAAGCAAAATGCATATTCTCATTCTAAGTTTGCAATGTCAAAAGTATTTCCTCAACACCTTGACTTCCCGGCAAAACGTGAACAAAACGGGAGTAAAAACACTTCTCCCCTTTGGGTAAATAATACTCAGCTCATATTTATTCAGAAAATAACCACAGAACCTCGCATGGAATTTTTCTATCTCTATTCAACTCTTTAGTCCTTAAAAAAAATTAAAAAAGAAGAAAATAAAAATAAAATAAATACAAATATAATAAATACAAATAAAAAAGTCAACTATTCTTATTCTTCCCCCAAATCATTATTTTTCCATTAATGCTTACAGATCCTTTTTTCCTCCCAGTACCTAACCCATCCTAGTGCCCTGAGTCTTTTGTCCACAACCCCACGACTCCTCATCCTTACGCACTGACAGAGATATAACTGGAGTGGCCAGGTAGCTACAGATACACGCCAGGGATCAATTTATCTTTGGCAAGGGAATTGACTGAGACGGTTTTTTCTGTCTCTGATTTCTGTGACTTCCCTTTGTCAGGGGGACTCCCGGACCAATTCTTTCCTAGCTGTCAAAAGCACCTGCTCTCACTCCTCAGCTCAGGACCGGTCGAGCTCTCCTCCAGCTGTCTGATCTGTCCCTGGTCAGAGCACATTCCTCCTCCAGGAAGCCACATCTGCAGAGAGGCTCCAGCACGAGGAGACTTCTGGTCAACCTCGGCCCTTGGCAGGACGCAGAGGGAGTAAGAGTGGCCGCCCATCCCACAAGCGTGGCCGCCCCCTCATCAACTTCCTCCGTGCTCTGGGGGCCAAATGAGAAGAGGTTTGGGACGAGGTCAGGAAGGCAGAGAGGGCATGCGGGGGAGACTTTCAAGAAGATTTTACAAAATTATTCTGGGATGTCAGCCAAAGGCCGGGTTAACCTCAGTTGCGTCACTGGTAAACGAATCACCCTCCTGCTGAAATGGGAAAGCAAGATGTGGGCTCGGTTACATTTTGGGAAACCGGTGAGTTTTGTGAGCTGCATAAATTCTCGCAGTTGGGAGACAAAATGAAATGCTAATTCTAAGTATCTTTCCCTCTGTTGGTATATTTTCACCTGTAGTTTGAAGTGTTTGTCTTGCTAGTGTTAAAACTAGGCCCAAGCATGGTTTATCCATAACAGAACACGTATGCAATTATTATATGTCACTTATTAGCTCAATCCAGACCATACATATTTACTGCATGCTGACTCATGCTCGGGTCTGTACTAGCCTCTGGGGATGTAACAGAAAGCAGAGGGGACACGGTACCTGTCCTCAGGGAGTTTCCAGTCTACTGTGATCCTTTCAGACAGTTCCTCCCTTCCCTTCTCTTTGCCTTCTCTCCTGTTGTACCTTAAGTAGCTCTTGGGAGAAGTATTGTTCTAGTTCTTTTTAGGAGCTAACACGCTTCAGTGCTGCCTGAATGGCAAGCACTCTGGTAAGGCTTTTTACACACATTACCCAGTTTACTCTGCTCAACAACCTTGTGAAGTGGGGTGCTATTATTTCCTCCACTTACAGATGAGGAAATGAAGACCCCAAGAGATGAAGAGAACTGTCTAAGGCCACAGAACTGGTTAGTGGAGAAGTGGACCATGGGACCGGGCAGTCTGGCTCCAGAGCCAGACTCTACCCACTATACAATCCGGGTACACAAGCCTCTCAGGGAGTTCTCCTTCCTACATCTTACGCTCTCGGATCACACATACACGCAGCATGGCCCTTATGATGTCATTCTCCTCCTTGATAACTTCATCGGCTCTTGACTAATTACTGAATTATACACAAAGGTCTCACACCAGCATAAAAAGGACTGTTCAGTCTTTAACATACCTTGACAGTTTTCAGATACTCAGGGGATTTAACTATTCCCCCCCCCCCCCCCCACAAAGAAACAGCCAGCTTCCCCCTGCTCCATTTTTTGCCCCCTTCTTTTGTCCTCCTCTTTCCCTGAATTACCCTGCTAGCCTCCAGAATATGCCAACTTTACCCCCAAGGGTAAAGTTTTTAGAACTTTTAGAACGAAGGTCCCAGTGGATGCTAGATCTTCCTGCTTAGAGTCACCAGATGCTTTGTAGGTGCCCAGTTATGCATGTAGCTTCTGCCAGGTCCTCAGGTATTTGTTGAGTCCCAGGGGAAACACTGTGTTAGAATGCGGAGGTGGGCTTTGACATCAGACTGGCCCGAGATTGGTTCCGGCTCTTGGAATTTTTAGCTCTGGTATCTTAGCTGAGTTATAGCGTGTCTCTCCCTGCTCCAAACACTTTTGTGGCTTCCTATTGCTATTTGGGGGAAGGCAGACTTCCGGAAATCAACATAATTAAAAAAAAATTCAAATTCCTTTAAAATCCGAACTACAAAACCTGATTCTCCTCTCCAACTTTATTTCAAAAGTCATCCAGTCTTCTTGATCATTAAGTCACCCTTCTGTGGCCTGTTCAGTTTCTCAAATCCTCTTTCAAGCTACTGCCTTCCTCAGGCCAGGACTGGGCCCTCCTTCTACCTAAACTCTCTTGCTGGATCATCTGACTCGTTTGTTCCAATCCCTCGAGCCCCAGCTTTAAATCTGTCCATTTTTCACAAAAGACTTCCTTGATGATCTGATCCAGAGATGTCCCTCTCTCCTCCACCCCGGATACTCCCTCTCACTGAAGCCAGTTCCTTTTCTTACGTGTGGTATGATTTCATGTTTGTGGTTTATGATGTAAGGTCTATTTCTCCCGCTAGACTTGTAAGCCCCCATAAGGACAGGAGACATATCTGTTCGGTTCATCATGCTGTCTTCCGGGCTCTGCACTACAGCACAAGTAGTCTACTCAAGGCAGACAAAGAGTTACATTCCTCAGCACCTCCATTTTCTCATTTATACAACAGGGATAGCAAGAACCCAGGCTCTTTGCTTTCAAGAAGCTGAGCACAGAGTCTGCACAAAGCAGGTATGCGATAATCGTTAGTTACCCCCATTTCCACTTCCAGACCACGGTTCCCTCAGGGGAACTGCCTTCTCTCTGCCCCCTCCACACAACCCAGCACCGAGCACCCATCGGTGTTTGCCTTAATTGAATTAAGCGTGCCATCCGAAATCACAACTTGCCATTTTTTGCCAAATTCGCTCGATTCGACTCACACACAGACAGAGATTTGCTTCTCCATGATCATAGCGTAGAACGTTCACTCAAACTTTGCTGTCACGCTCCAATTAAGTGCATACACATGGAGGAGGGTACAATAATATGCTAGCCTCACCAGGTTCTCTTGCTTTCATACGCTGTGAAGAATTTTCCTTGGGACATTTTCTTCCTAATTAAAATTTTAAAGTCATATACATATATATTGTCATACATTTACGTGACTTGTTTTATATATACATATATAGATATATGGTTTGTTTTATAGACGTATTGTGACGCAGACAAGCAAACAATGAACGTATTCGGATTAAACAATAAATGATGCTTAGATCCAAATTCAAAATTTCACTGTTGAACAAAGAGAGTTTGAGAATGTTTGCAAAATAGGTCTAGTGCAGGATTCCCGAACAAGCACACAATTGTTTTACTCTTTCTGTCTGGATCATTAGCAAGCTGTCTGGGAAACAGAGGGGGTGCTAAACGAAAAATGTGTTATAGGTGGGGCAACTATTTAATTTAATGACCACACCAAGACACTTTTAAGAGGGAAAGGAGGCAGCATTAATTATGTTGGGGTAACAGACATAAACCTGGGTTATTCCAGGGCTGATATCTTGTGCTTCTGGATTTGTCAAGAACTCAGTTCTAAACCTACACCACCAACAAAAACAAAGGTTTTGGGTTTTCCTATCAATCCGCCTGTGTCTAGCATTTTCAACTGTTCTTGTCTTCATTTATTTTTAATAATACAATATTAGGGTATCCTTCAGCATAATATAATAGCAGCATAATATCTGATTCACCCAAGGTGAGGTTCACAGAAAAAAAATAAATCCTAAGGACCAAAACACCACCGCGACACAGTGGAAGGGAGGATGCAAAGCCCACGTCTGCGGAGTCAGAGCACTGACTCGGGCTCAGCCAGCTCCCTGGTCTACCCCGTTGGCAAGACGGTGCTCTGGGACTCCCGGCATCGTTGTCTTTATCGTCTGCTGAACAAATCCTCGCTTCTGTCTGAATTTGTATGTTCAGAACACGTCGGCTCGTTACATTTATTGCATTTTAAATGATATTTAAAATTGAGGTAAATAATTTAAAGAGAAAACATCAAGGGCTTGAAATGAGTATCTTTAAATATAATGCAATCAGGTCGCTATTTTTGCAATGTTTGGTGACATTACTGGGGTGATACTGAGTAACTGCTGACAATTAGTCAGAAGATGGAACAGACGTCTTGTAAGAAAATTACTCCCAGGTGACAAAATATTGAAAATTCAATTATACTCTGTTTATTATAGGCTTATATTAGCAACTATATTCCCAATAAAGACCTTGATAATAAACAAATTAATGGGAACACAGGGGAGTACTTTTAGAAATATTTTTTTCTCCTTCTAGTATTCCACAATATTGATTTCTAAAGTGCTCCAAATGACACAGTAAAGCTTGCCAGAGGAAATTCTTAACATAAATTATATAAGAACATATGACATATTAGAGTACTCGAGCTTATGAAAATAACTTTAATATATAATGACAATGTACGATAAATTTAATCTTTAAAATTTCAAGTTCTGCAAGTATATAAATCATTTAGAGAAGAAAACCTAGGGAATGCAGATAAGAAAAAACCCACAATAAGGGATTCACAAGTGGTCTGAATTCTAATTAAAACAGTATGCCATGGAAGTCCATGCATTCATTCCCCTTTTTACAAGTGTGGTTTTAAAAACGCCCACAACAGAAAACTCTTTATAAGGTATTTTTACAGGTCAGAGTATATAAATATCCATTTTCCTACCTGTATAGAGTTAAGTTTGTCCATTGATTCCTCCCAACATTTTCTGACATTATGTCCGGTTGAAACGGACATGCATTCATTCAGTTGTTGCAAAAATTTAAGTGCGCACCTGTTTTGGAGGTAGTCCTATTGCTACACAACCCAAGAGATTTAGACGCGTAGTTCCTCTTCTCTAGACACATATGATCCAGTGTAGGACAGTAAGATACACAGATAATCTCAAAATAATGTAGTGAATGCTAAATGTCGCGGAAAACCTTGCGCGAACAGACCCAGTGGGATTTTAGAGGCAGGGCAGCTCAGTTAGCCTTTGGGTCATAAGGACAATGAAAAGGAAGAGCTACTTAAACGCAGCCTTGAAAAGGGGCAGGAATTTCGATCAGTAAAGAGTAGCTGGGAGGGTCTGCAGGTTGTCAGCATGGCCTGATCAAGGCAAAAAGGCAAGAAAGCACATGGCATCATGACAGAAAAGTCCACTGTAATGTTTTCACGAGGAATCTCAAGGAAAGAGGAAGATAAGATTATTTGCTGTTCACATAACACAAAAGATAAGCTTACAGAATTTAAGTCTTTCCAAGAAGGTTGATTCAATTGTCACTACTATTTTCTTTGGTGAACAGACATTTTCTAGAGTCAGGAATCAAGAGAATGGAAGGGGAAAAAAATTAAAGATTTCTGGTTGTGCAAAAGAACAGAAGAAAAGCAGAAATTTGAATGCAGCAATATATATGCTCCCTGTACACCGAGGACTAAGAATAGCTTGGAAATAAATAAATAGTTTGAATTTGATGAAAGGGTATTGAAGGGGAAAGACTTCAAGTAGAGAAGACAAAGTAATAAGCTTGAAATTTTGGAAGTGGTTTTGAAATGGTAAGTGAGAATAAAAAAATAGAAATCTGAGCTCCACTTAGGCAAATCGTTCTCATTGCCATTATGAAAAATATATAATGCACGGCATGTGAGTTCATAAAGTTTAAAAAAATTTTTTTATAGTGGTTTATGTTTGCAAAATTCGTTTAAAATTTTCCATCGTGAGGGGTGCCTGGGTGGCTCAGTCGGTTGAGCGGCCGACTTCGGCTCAGGTCACGATCTTGCGGGCCGTGAGTTCGAGCCCCGCGTCGGGCTCTGTGCTGACAGCTCAGAGCCTGGAGCCTGTTTCGGATTCTGTGTCTCCCTCTCTCTCTGCCCCTCCCCTGTTCATGCTCTGTCTCTCTCTGTCTCAAAAATAAATAAACGTTAAAAAAAATAAAATAAAATTTTCCATCGTGAAAGACAGTATGTTTTTGCGACTTTAGACGGCCACATGATGTTAAGTAGGGAAAGAATAGAAAGGGTACCAAAGAAGCATCAGGAAGCCAGCAAGGAAAAAGCAGAATTCAAAATCAAATATAATTCAGGGGCTCCTGGGTGGCTCAGTCAGTTAAGGATCTGACTCTTGATTTCGGCTCAGGTCATGATCTCACGGTTGGTGCTGTGGAGCCCCGTGTTGGGCTCTGCACCCACAGTGTGAAGCCTGGTTGGTATTCTCTCTCTTTGTCCCTCCCCTGCTTATTCTCCCTCTCTCAAAAATAAATAAATACACATTAAAAAATATATATGTGTATGTGTATATATATGTATATATACATACTGAATTCAGATTCAGTCTGTGAAAGAAAAAAAGATTTGGAAACACCATTAGTGAAAATAAAAACAAAACAAAACATTTTGCTAAAAGGCTAACCTTAAGGAGAAAAGAGGGACATCTGAACAATGTATTGCCTGAAATGAGAGGAAATTAACACAGAAGTCTTAAAAGAGACAAACATGACTCAGGAGGTCTGATATGCATAAATACTCCAGCTCTTGGTCGAGTCATTTCGAAAATACTATACAATCCACTCTGGTGGGTCCTGTTTTTTCAGCTTTGTACCCCCGTGAAGAGACAGAAAGAACGCTTTCGCTGCACTCGCTGAATGAATAATGAAAAGCAAAGTACTAAAACCGCAGACAACAATGTTTTCACAAAGGGGAGGAATAGGAGGTAAACTTCAGACACATTGTAGAGCTGGAAAGAGTGAACCCAAGAGAGGAGCGCACGAGACATCCTCTCAATGGGGAAGTCAGGATGCCAGAAGCTCCCCACCATGATTCCAGGGAGCTGGCCAGAAACAATGCCCTTCAAGTGTTACTCCAGAGGCTTCAAGGAAAAGGCCGACACACTTGTCCAGGAAAAGGGGGTCAAAGAGCTGGAGTGGGTTTGCCTGTTGGGCACTCTCCCTAACTGAAGGGGCTTTTCTGTCTTAACTTTGAAGACGCCAAGAAAAATAAAACCTCCCCTCCAGGAAGTGCTAAAGCTACTGAAAGTGAGGGCTGTTATCTTCCTTTACAGGGAGTGGTGGTTCCAAGAGGTGATGGGTCTCGAACATTGCCAGCACCCTCAACGTGGAAAGCGACGGGCTGATTTAATAATCAATGAGGCAAGTAATGATGAGGTTTGGTCCACCTTAGTGCTACTTTCAAATGCCTTATTGTTTCCTTCAGCTTGGAACGGAGCATCACTATTATTATGTACAATTTGAAGGCCTTGTATTTTTAGTTACTCTAACACTATGAGCTATGTTAAAATGCATCACAAATGCTTACAGTCTTTTGCATGTCTCTTGCGTGTTTTACTACTAAAAAAAAAAAAACCCTATCTGTGTTATTGATCAAATATCTGTTTGTAAGCAAAATACTCTTGGAAGAACATATTTTCCAGGAACTAGGGAAGAAACAGAAGTAATTAAAATACATTTAAAGCATAATAAAACAATTTGAAGGTATTAACGATGAAAACTGCTCTGTCGAGTATTCCCTAAAATTTTGTAAAGATGTCAGTGTCACACTTAATATAGAAAATATGCAAAGTATAGTTAAAAGACTCCTGGTTTATGTTTTTCATAACATAATGAATCTGTTGACAGTATGTATATTGCTGTTATTTATAATCCCGTGCTGACAAGAAAATGTCACCAATTACTGGCTACAATGACAGAACACAATTTATTCCTAATGATTTATACCCATTAGGAAAAAACAAGTAGGCTACTAAAAGACAGCTACCATTCTATTCCCCAGTAGCAGTTTTCGAAAACATAACAAGTTATTTCTGTTAATGAGCGTTTGCATAATTTACCTAGATAACACCTTAAACTACAAACCAAAGTAAGGTATTCTCAGGTTTGCTATTTGAAACACAAAGAACTACAATATCGTGTTTGTGGAGCCGGCTTTCATCAATGCACATACTCTATGCGCTTTTCAACCTAGATCTCTTGAAAGCTGCATTGACTTTTTGAGTGTGGGAAACAAGATTTGAAAAGGTACGAAGTCAGCCCTTCAAACAGATATTTACTGCTCATCCTGGCTTATTAGGAACTGCGGGTTGAAAGAAACGTGTATTTGAAACCCCAGTTACAAAGAAATTTAGAGATGACACAAGAGAGGAAAAAGCAGGAGAGGGTCTTAGTGATAATTAAGAGCAGGGAGGCTAAGTGGTACATTACAATACAATGTCACTAGATTAGTAAGAATTAGCCAATGTGAGGAGAAAGTTATAAGAAAGTTCCGATCCAGTAATCCATAGTAGGAAATTAGTTCTAGGAAATAAGTGTTTTATGCAAAATTCTAAAGACATCCAAAACTGAAATTACAGACAAATTGATGGAGGGATTACAAAGATATTTATATGGAAGGGGAAAGAATGGATCTTCTCAATGAGGACGGGAACATCCTGGTGACACTTAGGTCAGAGTTGAATAAAAGTGCCTTCAAAGGGGATTTAACCACTGAAAACACATTTTGAGGACAGATACCATGCTTTTTGGCATTCTGTTGGTACATAGCATAGGCATTAAAAATAACTTCCAGCCAGAAATACGATGGATGTCTCTGCCGTCAAAAAAGCAAGAGAAGGGGCGCCTGGGTGGCGCAGTCGGTTAAGCGTCCGACTTCAGCCAGGTCACGATCTCGCGGTCCGTGAGTTCGAGCCCCGCGTCAGGCTCTGGGCTGATGGCTCGGAGCCTGGAGCCTGTTTCCGATTCTGTGTCTCCCTCTCTCTCTGCCCCTCCCCCGTTCATGCTCTGTCTCCCTCTGTCCCAAAAAAAAAAAAAAAAAATTGAAAAAAAAAAAAAAAAAAAAAAAGCAAGAGAAAGCGTGTGTGTGTGCACAGGTGTGGTCCTCAGAAACTAAGGGGACATGATGAATTAGGAATATTCAGTGAATAATGAAAATGATTAGGGCTAGGTAGTAGGATCAGTTTATCAAAAAATGAATCTTGGGTCTTATTAGTTTTGAGAAAAGAAGACAACAGCCTTGTTTCTGTAGTATAAGAAAGATTATGACGTGAAACTGAGCACCAACATTTTTCTATATCCATCCAAGAACTTAGGGTAAAAATCAGGAAACAAAATTTCCAGGTAAACACAGAAAAAGGGGTAAAGTCAGGAAAACTGTGATACCTACTTCAGGCACGTCTCTCTCTAAGCTGCCTGACAGAGAACAGAACTAATGTCTCCTAAGGCCTCTGTCAGACTTACGATTATGAAATTCAATTATCCGGCAGGTCCTTTTGCAACACAACGCAGAAGTGATTTGCACAGATCATTTCCTCTAGAAACAGGCAGGTAATCACAGGAACGTTAGTCCAGTGAAATAACACCCTGAGCCACATTGTGTTTTGAGAGTCTGTAGTATCTCAAGAAAGACACAGATAATAATACATGGGGAAATTTGGGGGTAGGAATGATCATATATGGAAACCGAGTATGACCATAGTCAAAACAAACCAAATCTTCCCCCTTTAAAAAGTACATGAAAGAGAAAGAGAAATGGTGCCTGTTTTTTGTTGGTTAAAACAGACCAATTATCATTGTATGAAAGATTTATTGAAATATTTAGGTCATCTCAGTTATTTTTGTATTCACCGATAAACATTAAGTGCCTACTTGCTAGGTATGGCAAGATATTTAAAAAGATTTTTTCCTTGAATATCACTACTAAGCATATTTTCTACACTTATAAAATACCACAGAATTCTTAATGTTTATTTAGAAAGGACTCAGCACTGAATCAAATTTATTTTAGGAATCTGAGATGACACGAGTAATATAGATGGAATGTTAGTCAAAACAAAACAAAAGATAACAGAACTTCGTAGGCAACAATGCATATTGTATTAGTTCAAGGGCCATAGTTTCATTCTTTGGAGACAGAATACTTCTAAGAGACATTCGAACAAGCAAAGGAAGCTTGGATTACGTTTGATTGATGCAAATAATAAATCTAATTTTTCCTGCTACTTTAGGTGGTTTATTAGGCTTTTATGCTTCATATCATCACTTTGCTAGACCTATCCTAACCCAACATGATGACTTCTGTCCCTTGTGGGAAATCCTCAAGAGAAAACTTAGCAATATTAGCTTTGTAGTGTTAACCAAAGACAAAACAATGCATATTTTAAAAACTGTTTAATAAGAAGACACCGTTTGCAGAAACTCAGACCCAAAGACATTGGGTGAATGGTCCAAGGTCAAGCAATGACTTAATTATAGAGCCAGAATAAGAAATCAGATCTCTGTACTTCTAATCAAGTGTCATTATCACTGCACCTATGAAACTCTCTTCTAAATATAGTAGAATTACATCTTAAACTAAGAAGTGTGAAATAAATCTAACTACACAGAAGCTTATGGTGACAAGGACGACATTTACACTGGCAAGGATTTGTCCTTCTCTTTGAAAAGTACGTGATCTGAGGGACCTACACTCTACAATTGTCTGGTACCGATAGATTCCACTCAAGAGTAGGCAGTGTGCTACCGTGGGTTTGGGAATCAAACAGCAGCTTGAATCTTGGCTTTGTCGTTTAGTATCTGTGAGACCTTAGCATGACATTTGGATTCTCTAAGCCTTAAGTTTCTTTCCATTGGTAAAATAGGGATAATAATGCTAAACTAAGAGGGTAATAGATCGAATATAATAGGTACTCAATAAAAATCAAAAATGTATCCCTGCCTCTGCCCATAACTCTATCAAACTCCTACTCTGCCATTAGATTCTGATATAATGGTTTTTCCAAAGACCAATAACAATAATACTCATAGACAAAATCCTTAGCAATTTTCATTGGAAGTGTCACTTCGTTTCTGCACAGTAATGACACTCTCTATGGGAAGTCAAAGGATTTGGTAGAGAATACAAACTGTTCCAGAAACGAATGACATCTTAATAGCGGAACCAGAATTGGTTGGGGTAAGAGGATTGTTGTGGCTGAAGATTTCTAATTCAAATAGAATAAGAATTGTATTTCAAGGAGAGGATCAATCTAAACTCCCACTCTTTCGATTGTTTCTTCAGGAAAAGGAGTCTTACCTGACAGCTATCAACTATCCATGAGTGATACATTCAGTACAAACTACCTGAAATACGGGAAAAGCAACCCAAACTCATGGGTATATATCATCAATATTCTTATCCCTTAAAGCTCAAACGTTCACCTCCATGTAGATTTCTTTTCAGTAGTTTTTATCCTTCTAGCAATCAATCTCGCAAAAGATAGGTAAAAAGTATGACGACACTTTAAAGAAATGCTGTAGCCCAAGTTCCCCTTTGGACCATCTGCATCAATCTCTTAATATTTGGAGAAAAAAAAACAGTAAGTACACTCAGTGTGCGAATGGTGAAACCGGGAAGTTAACATCCAGACCCTTAAAAGATGCAAATGGGAACAGTGACAACTAATGGAATATAAATCCTTTGCCTTTATGTCATTGAGGGGCCCACTGGCCAAGGGTCAGGACAACTGCTGTGACTTCGCCAAGCTATCTCCAGAACTCAGCCATCCTGCTTTAAAATCTTTATCAGAACTGAGACCCACAGGTGGAAGCGGAATACGGTTTATTGCGAATAACCTTGCAGCCTCCTTCTTTGCATCACCCCGACACAGGTCCTGGTGTTCTCCCGTGGTTCCCATGGAAAATGTATCAGTTGCAAAACCTTCATGATGGCTGAGGTGAAGATAAACACCAAATCAAGGGTACGGGCAATCTGTTTCACGTGGTGATTGCTTTGAGATTTGCAGGAAGCGACTAAAACATATGGGGATATTCTCAGACTTTGCTCTTGAGGTGCTGAGCCCCTCCTCTGGAAGCAAATCAGTGCACATTAGTAGCCGTGTTCTTGTGGGATAACGAATGATCACTGAATGTCCTGGCTGATGCATGGCTCAGGAAATATGGAGAAATCACTTTCTCTTTAAGTCTGAACTAGATCTACTATTATCCACTGTCCATCTAATTTTCTAATAAAACCACTGCATAGTCCCTTAAATCCACATTTATTTTTAGTCTTCAAGAACATCTTTTACATACCGTTTACTGTCTCCCAAACCGCAACGTGAACTCTTTCGCAGATGCAGATGAAAGTCTATTTTATTGATCTTTCTCTGGCCCTCCCCCCTTTTCTATGATGGCAACGTTCTTCCAGGTTCTGAACTCACATGCTGGGAGTCCTGTTTGGCTCGTTATCTTCCTTTCTCACCTTGCAAACCCCATCAACAGCACTACGACTTGTTCCTTCCTCCCTGTTCACAACCAGCCCATTGCTGGTTCATAGGGGACCCTGGCTCATCAGTTCCAAGTCTGCCTTGAAATCATCTGTCCGTCATGTCTCAACTGCGCTTTAGGACATGGGCAGGACAGACACTATCCACAGCGACAAGCTTAGACCTTCAGCCTGACATTTACAGTTCTTCATAAATCAATTCCATTTCCCTGTCAACTTTACTCTCCATTGCTTCCCAGGAGGATTCTTCTAGATGGGGTGGCCTCCCCATGATTCCCCTTATTGATTCCAAGCATTTCCTCAAGCTGTCCCAACTGTAAGTAAGCGTGGCCCACGCTTCTGATACACTTAAACGTACTTTACCACCTTCCAAGTCCTGCTTAAATCCTAAAATTTCTGCAAAATCCTTTTCTGAATCTTGATTGCTTCTCTCTTCTCAATGTGCAGTTGAGCAATAATGTATTTCATCTTGCCGCTTTGCCTTCTAATTGTTGCTTCGTTGTAAAGCCCTGGATCTCCAAGTCTATTAGCTTGAAAGCAAAAGATATAATTTATTCCCCCAAAATATCTCTCAAAATATTTGATATAAGGATGTTCACAGAATACAATAAATCCTAACTTTTCGCAGGATGAATGCTTTATTTTTTACTGAAAAATAGATCTCAGTAACTGCTTGTGACATTATATATGACTTCCATAAGCCTATTTCATTCTGTTTTTCTATTACTACATTTTTTGCAATACCTATAGGTTACATATTGCACTGCTACCTGGTCTAATTGTGTATTCCCAAAAATGTTGCTTTTTAGTTAGCATTCTAGATGTCTCAAAAAATGACCAAACCTGTATTTAGTATCTAAAAACTACTCTTTATATAAGGAATTTCATAAATCTTTTCCTATTTCATTGCAAAGGTTTAACGGTACAATTTTTCACCGACGTCTCATTGCCAAAATTTAAGTATATTAGTATGTACTTATTAGACATCATGAAGCATCCCCTAATTAAATTAAATGACATTTACAAAAATGAATCGTGTGAAGACAATCAGTTGAAATCCCTACACCATAGATTATACTGAACAACATTTAGATTGACTGAAGGTAAATAAAAAGAAATATTTTAAAAAGGAAGAAACCAGAAACGGTAATTTGCTCTAGGGGTAAAGCCAACATATCTAAGCGCACACACACGCGCACACACACGCGCAAACACAAGTAAATAATGTAAATGACTTGACTATATTTTAAAAGCTTTCTTTAAAAAAATCTTTATAGAAACAATATCTTAAACTCTAGCTAAACAAAACACTTGCAAAAGATTAGGATCTAAATATCTCAAAAGAGACAAAGAATTATTAACATTCTTATTATAAGAAAGCACTTGAAATTCTCTAAGTAAAAAATATATAAATATATATATCT
>NC_064811.1:187443282-187445343 GCF_023721935.1 Panthera uncia
TTCCCATCAGGCTAAGGATTGATGAAAAAAGATTTACCTCTTACTGCTACCATTGCCTTTTAAAATTTATTTGAGAAGGAGGCAGAAACTTGGTAGAAATGAATCTGCTTTGCCGAGCTGGAGAAGATGCAGATTTTCTTGGCACTTAGAATCTCTAACAAAGAGTGTGCAGCTACTTAAGCAAGACAGGGTCCTGCTAGACCGGAGGACCTTACACTTGATCCATAGAATTGGCATCTCTACTCATTACGCTTATGAAGCCTACACCTATCTCTCCGAGCAGAAGGCCCCCATTTAAGGAGACGTTTATACATATCAGGTCTTCCTACAACCAAACCCTCTCATCAAGGCTGCATGTACACCTGGGGCGGGGCGGGGCGGGGTTAGGGGGGAAGTGTCAGTGTCCTGGTGTCCTTGAATTCCACTCTCACTTTCCTTACGTCCTAGAATATCCGTTTCTTCATATACCCTGATAGAACAATGGACAAAGGGCATGAACTGGCAATTCACAAAAGAAGAAATACAAACATAACTAAACCAGTATACAGATACATGAGAATATATTCAACCTATCAGTCAAATGAATATAAATTCCAACAACAGTAAGATGCTATATTTTATCAAGTTGCCATCATGTTAAAGCATGGCAACATCTGTTGTCAATGGCTTGTGGAAAAAGACACTTTTTTGTACCGCTGGTAGGAGTGTAAATTGATACAAGTTTTTTTTGCAGGGCACTTTGACAGGGTCTATCAAAAGCTTTAAATTGTATGTACCCTTTGGCTCTGAGATCCCACTTCCAAGAATTTATCCTAAGGTAGTAACAGAATTCGGGGCAAGGATTTAGCCACTAGGATAGTTACTACAACACAATTTATAACAGGGAAATTTCAAACAACCTACACGTCCAAAAGTAGTGGGTCTGTTAAACAAATTACAGTAAAGCTTAGCATGGAAAAATATTATTTTGTAGAAGAATGTCTGATAACATGGAGTGACTTCAGTAAAAACAGAAATTGCAGTTTTAGTTTTTGAAAAGTATACACACAGAAAAGAATAAAAGCGTAAATACCAAAATAAAAACTCGTTCATACTACCCATTTGCTTCTCTGCACTGTCCAGTGACCATGTGATGCAAAGTAACTAAAATAGATCCATTAAGGGCATGAATTTAAACACTCATGATATTTTATACTTAAATTTGTTTGATCTAAAGTTTCATTTTTATCATGTCTGTCATGACCTATCATTTTACTTGGTTATCGAGATAGTACAATGCAAACAATGACTGAATGTTTAAAAAATTCTAATGATTATCTGAAGTCTTAAGCTTTTTAAAGAGGTTCATTTGAACAACGAATAAGCACCTATGAGAATATTTTGTACCCTACAATCTATACAATGGTGCACCAGTCACAGTAAATGAGACGCAGTCCATTATAAGGGAATGTTTTATACTTGTGTTCTGCAGCAACTGACATTTCGTTCAAGCACTTTCAAATCCCCCAGGAATCTCCAGCTGCTGTATGTCAAAATTTTAAGATCTCTCTTTGTGAACTTTAACACCCCTATAAAAACCAGTTGGAAGATCAAGCCTACTTCCTACGGATTACTTTGATATTAACTAATTAAGACAAATCAATTATTCAGTTTAGTCTGAATAATCATCTCACAGGGTCACCATCTTCCAAACTGCAACATACAGGTAATAACTTCCACTCTGGCGCTTTATAGCGTATTTCTCTTTTTTCTTTTTTTTTCTTGGACATATCTCTTGTGATATGGCTTTCTGGCCCCCTTCTGGATGTGATTTTTAAAAATAAATGTTTGATAATGCCTTGAGAGTATTAATTAATGATCAAATCTCGTTATACAATTTTAAGTTTATAAACACGCACGTTTCTTAAGCAAAGGAAAGGATAAGGAAAAGAAAGAAGTTACCTATGTGTCTGGAAGAGTACGGAGAACAGTCTTGTTAGGTCAGGCTCCGAAGTCAATAACTACCTGTTTTCCACTGGATTCTGGGTGTGTGTGTGTGTGTGTGTGTGTGTGTGTGTGTGT